>NC_081415.1:128561237-128887799 GCF_030272615.1 Cryptomeria japonica | reverse complement strand
TGTCTCTCTTATTTTCCTCTCTCTCTCTCATCTTCCTTCATCACCATCTTTGTATATTCTAAGCCCTAATTATCCTCCTTGAGTTGTATCTCATCTCTCTCCCCCTCACACTTCTCTCTTTCAAGTCTCTCATGCTCTTCTCCTTCTCATTCTCTCTCTACCTTATGTCTCTCACCCTCTCCTCCTTCTCCTACTCTCTCTTCCTATCCCATTCTCTCTCTCTCTCTCTCCCTCTCTCTCTCTTATTATCCTATCCTATTTTCACCATATCCAACTTCTCTATCTTTCTCTCCCCCCCTCTCCCTCTCCCCCTCTCCCTCCCCCTCTCGTTATCTTATCATATTCTCTCTCTCTCTCTCTCTCTCCCCCCCCCTCTCCCTCAATCTCTCCTAATATCCTCTCTCTCTCTCTCCTCCTATCTCTTCCTCCCCCTCTTGTTATCCTTTTCTCTCCCTCTCTTCCTATCCCCTATTCTCTCTCTTACCTCCTCTCCCTCCTACTCTCTCTCTAACTCTCTCTAACCCCCTCTCTTTATCCTATTCTCTCTCTCTCTCTCTCTCTCTCTCTCTCTCTCTCTCTCTCTCTCTCTCTCTCTCTCCCTCCCTCCCCCTCTCCTTATCCTATTATCTCTCTCACTCTCTCACTCTCTCACTCACTCCCTCTCTTTCCTTGTCGAGTCTCTCCGTATGTCTCTATTTCCCTGTCCAGTCTCTCCTTATGTCTCTCTTTCCCTCTCTCTCTCCCCTTCCCCCTCCCTTTTCCTCTCTCTCAGTGTCTTTTTCCTATTTTTTCCATTCTCTCCCTACTCCTCCCTTTCTCCTTCTCTTTCACATCTCTCTCTCTTTGCCTCTAACTATCTCTCTTTCTCTCTCTCCCTTCCGTCCCCCTCCCTTCCCCCCCCCTCTCTCTCTCTCTCACACACACACAATCCCTCCATCCACCTCATAGGTCTCTCTATACCTCCCCCACTCCCTCTTTCTCTCTCCCCTCTCTTAGGTGTCTCTATCCCATTATTTTCCTCTCTCCCTCCCCATTCCTTTCTCAAGTATCTCTCTTTTCCCTCCCCATCTCTCTCTTTCCCTCTAACTCCATTTCCCTCCCTCTCTTACTCACAATCCCTCCATCCATCTCTCAAGTATCTATATATCTCCCCCAATCCCTCTCTCTCTCCCTCTCTCTCAGATGTCTCTATCCCATTATTTCTGTCTCTCCCTCCTACTCTATCTCTCTCAGGGTTCTATCTAATTTTGTCCATTCTCTCTCTCTCTCTCTCTCTCTCTCTCTCTCTCTCTCTCTCCCTCTGTGTCTCCATTTCTCTTAATCTCTCAAGTCTCTCTCTTTCCCTCTATCTATCTTTCCATCTCACCCTCTATTTCTATCTCTTTCTCCTCCTCTCTTAGGTGTCTCACTCTCGCATTCTCTCCCTCCCACTCCCTTTCTTTTTTTCTCAGATATCTCTCTCTATTTCCCTCCCTCCCACTCACTTTCTCTTTCTCTTTCAAGTCTCTATCCCTGTCTCTCTCTCTCTCTCTCTCTCAAGTGTCTCTCTATCCTTTTATCTCGATCTCTTTCCCTCTCTCCCTCACATTCTTTTCCTCTCTCCCCTTCTCTCCCTCTCTCTCTCTCCCACATTCTCTCCCTCTCCCTCCCCCCTCTCTCTCATGTGTCTCTCTCCTATTCTCTCCCTCTTCTCCTCTCTCCCTGTACTATCCTATTTCTTCCCTCTCCCTCCCATTATTTCCCTCACTCTCTCTCTATATCTCTATCTCACACATTATCTCCCTCTCTCCCTTTCTCTTTCTCTCTCAAGTCTCTCTCTCTTTCCTTCTAACACTCTTTCTTTCTCTCTCAAGTATCTCTCCCTCTCACCCTCTCTTTCCCTCTCTCCTTCCCCCACCCTCTATCTTCACTCTCAATGTCTCCCTTCCAAGCTTAACCTAAGAGAGAGAAATACCTGAGAGAGAGAGAGGGAGAGAACCTGAGTAATAGGGAGGAATGGATGGAAAATTATTAAGATACCAGAGAGAGATCCCAAGTGAGAGAGAGTGAGGAGGGGATGGGTTGAGAGAGAGGGAGAAAGGAAGGGATTGAGAGAGAGAGGTGGAAGAAGGGAGAGGTTGAGGGAGAGAGAGAGAGAGAGATCTCAAGTGAGAGAAGAGTGAGGAAAGTAGGGTTGTCTCTCTCAAGTCTCTCCCTCTCTTTTTCTCAACCCCTACCTTCCCATAACTTTCTCTCTCCCCCTCTCTCACTTAGGCTCTCTCTTTAGGCTGTCTTCCTAGGATATCCCTCTCTTTCCATCACCCCCATCTCTCCCTCAGCCCATTCCTCTCTCTATCTCCCTCTCTCCTTCTCCCTTAACCTCTATCTTCCTCTCTCTCTTACTCGATCTCTCTCTTCAGTCTCTCCCTCTCTTTTCATCAAACCCCCTTCCTCTCTCTCTCTCTCTCTCTCTCTCTCTCTCTCTCTCTCTCTCTCTCTCTCTCTCTCTCTCTCTCTCTCTCTTTCTCACCATATCTTAGGTCTCTCCCTCTCTTTTCATCAACCCCCACCTCCCTCCCTCCATCTCTCTTACTTGGGCTCTTTCTTCGTCTCAACCCCTCCCTCCCTCTCTCACTTAATCTCTCTCTCCCTTGGATCTCTCCCTCTCTATCAATCCATTCCTCCTCCTGTCCCTTATATATCCATCTCTTTTTATCAACCCCTCCCTTCCTCCCTCCATCCCTCCTACTTAATCTCTCTCAGTTCTCTCCCTCAACCTAGTCATTCCTCCCAGCCTCTTTCACTTTGACTCTCTCTCTTTCTCTCTGGATCTTTCTATCCTTTGTATTTTCCTTTCTTTCCATTAACCACTCTCTTCCTCCCTCTCTCTCTCTCTCCCTATTATTTTCCTTTCTTTCCATCACAAAGAGGGAGAGAGGTGAAGAGGGATGGATTGATAATGAGAAAGAGAGAGAGAGAGAGAGAGGAAGGTGGGAGTCAAGGGAGAGACTAGAGGGAGACAAAACCCAAGTGCAAGAGAGGGATGGAGGGAAAGGGAGGTAGACACCTAAGGGAGAAAGGGGGAATGTAGGGAGAGAGGAGAAACTAGAAAGAGATAGTGCTGATATGAGCATGCTGATTACTGAAATTTGAATGAGTGAAATTTATATGAATACTCTAAAAACTACAATCTACATTATAGCTCCTACAGATCTAGAACCACTCTCAAACACCCTAACAATATATACATAAAATATCCTAAAGTTTAAGAATGTTATATTTTATGTATATATTTAGAGAGAGAGGAATTCAAAGAAAAGGATAATTTACAATTTCAAAATTCAAAATGCACTTCTCAAAATGCCAATGCATTTGGCACTTGGCTTATGTGGCATGCACCCTATTTGGCATGCAACAAATGAATTATTCATGCATAAACCTTAGGCTCAGCATGCCAAGCCTATTTGGCATGCACCAAATAGGGCACACACCTTATTTGGCCTACGCAAAAGGGCTTGATAGGGGCCAAAAAAAAATTTGGCATCTTTTTGGTCACCCATCTTGGTGCACTTGCCCTTTTATTCCCCCTAACATAACATGTTTCAAATAAATTCATGATATTTTTCCCCTAACTTCCCATTTGCAACATTCTTATAGTTGTGGCTTTAATTTAATAACAAAACAAGGTTTTAGAGGACAAGGAATTGGGAAATTTGAAGAAGGAATTCGTGTCCCTATAAACCCTCCTACGCCAGCTACTACAAAAGGTCTAGGAAGCGATACTCCTCTCTCTGAGGATGAACTCCTTAGGCTTGAAAATTTTAATAATTATCTCAAAAGAGCCCGCAAGAATTCTTCTTCTTGAAAACATCCTTTTTGCTCATTTCATCAAACCCATGATCATAATGGTGATGATTGCCTTGATTTTCAAAAGTCTATTCAAGATGACATTGATAGTAGAACAATTAGAATTGTGGATGATAAAAAATATTCTTCTAATAATTCTCCTCTTCCATGTCAATAAAATGACTTAAAACATATTTATCATCTTGGTAGACTAGCTATGAGAATCTATTGGAGATTAAAATATGATAAGAATATTTTCTTTCCTCTTAAAAATCCAAACAACAATCTTAATCAAGTGGAAGGTGAGGAATATTGCATTTTTCATGATTCATATTCAAATTCTCTTGGGAAATGTCATGCATTTAATAAATTTGTTCAAAATCAATATGATCATGCACGAATTTATCTTACGATAGATATAGTTGTTTTCCTTGACATGAACATAGTGCCTTAGCACTTCTTTTCTTCTCAAGTTGATCTTCACCCTATGACATAACTAGCCAACTTAACTGGGGGATTTTTATCAATTGTGGTGGTATTGCTTCAATTTTAAATAATTTGGGGTAGCAACATGAATCTCACATCTTCTTCTTTCTTCTCACTTGTGGGGCATAGATTTCGCTCATTTCTCTTCCTTTATATCTTATTTATTATTATTTCCTCTAGGGGCTGCATTTTTCATATGTGATTATCATTTCTTACAATGGTACGTTCTTATGACTAATCCCTCTTGAGGAATATGTGATTTTATTTCTCTCTTCTCTTATAAGATTACCACTTCTTAAGACTTGTATTTTACATTTACTAATATCTTTTCTTGCATATGTTCATGTAATTTCATTGTGCATTTGCTTATGTTTAATCTATCTCTAGAATATTGTGTAAGCTCTTCTCATTGTTCCTATACATGGGGGGAAATGATCTCTCTTTTTCTTTCTTTCTCTAAGGATCCACTCTTTCTTATGTTGGGGATGATGTGAGTTTCATTACTTGATGTCTTTTCTTGTGTGAAATCATTCTTGTTTGCTCAAGGGTTCTCTATTATACAAGAGGTGTAAGTCCTTGACTACAACCTCTTTTACACTTGGTAATGTACATCTATAATAAATTTACCCATGCACATTGGGATAAAAGTGAGTCATCCTTTATCAAGAATCCATTTCACCTAGCAACGGGAGGAAGGATTGCATTCTTGTTCTATTCCATGCTTTGTTCTAGAAGATCTTATATTTTTCTAAGACAACTCCTCTTGGGGGTAGATATCTTTTGAACAAAGATCTCTTCTCCTCCAAGGATCTCATTTACACTTACAACAAGATATCTCTTTTCAATTATTTTACCCTTTCTTGAAGAGTATTCCCTCTCTTTCTTAGATTTATGACATTTTTGACTAATAGATATCTTCTTTGTATTGAAGGTAGGAATCCTTGTTCTTATTTTCTTAAGATATCAACATAAAACTATGTTGACATCCTAAGGGGGGTTGGGTAGGGGGCATCTGCACTGCTCCTTTTGTACTATATTTCTCTCATGCATCATGTCTCTTGTACAGTGGGACATTCTTAGAACCAAAGTATAATGTCTTAGAGCGAGATGTTGCCACTTTTGTTTTGTATAGTAGGTCATCCTCAGAACCAGAGGGAAACCTTTTAGAGAAAGATGTCACCACTTTCCTCCTATATAGTGGGTCATTCTCAGAACCAAAGTACAACCTCTTAGAGAGAGATGTCACCACTTTTCCCTTATACAATGGGTCATTCTAATAACTAGAGCATAACCTCTTAGAGAGAGATGTCGCCACTTTTTCTTTTATATAGGGTGATTATTCTCGAAACCAGAGAATGGTCTCTTAGATCGAGATGTCACACCTTTCTTGAAATTTGTACTATACATCTTATACAGGTTTTAGCATACTTAGGAATAGACTCCTATGATGTGCTTCAAACCTCACTTTCACACTCACACATGAGGTTGAGTTTAACTAATAGCATTCTAACCTTTCTCCCTTACATGGATCACCTAAACTGACTCTAGGGGCTATTTTTCCATGTCCCTTTTCTCCATGGATCACCTAATTCTAGGGCCTAGATGTCCATGGTTTTCTCTTGTGTACCTTTCTTCTCATGGATCACCAAAGTGTGTATTCATGTCCTCTCTCTCCTTCCTCTCATGAACTCATAGTTTTACTATTGATGGATCATGGATGATGTCATCTTTTCTCTTTAATGTGATTATTGGTGCTTATGTGATGGCATTGGTCTTTGTGTTTCAATGAGTTTTTTGAGACATTTGTATCGAGGTCTCTTCGGCTAGTTGATATGTGGTCTTATTTGTTTTGTCTGTCATGTGTCTTTTGTGCTTTATCTTGTTTTGGTTGGTCTTGTTGTTTTGGTCTTGTATACTCTTGCATATGTTTGAGTGAGTTAAGACCCAAAGATTGGGAGCTTTGTTCCTCAAGATTAGTAGTGTCTTATACTCCTTGTGGTATTTCTTTGTATCTCTCATCTTTATATCTCCCTGTCTTCTACTTTACCGATAGTATTAGAAAGAGCCATACTCCTGCTAAAGTGGGGGCTAAATGTATTGTCCTAAAATTGCAACCCCTGCAATTTTGACCACATCTTAAGCCCTCACCTTTGCGACAAAATCTTTCTACTTGACTAAGACTCCTCTATGTCCTTTCATGCTGAGTTTTCTCCTATTATGCCCCTTATGTTACCTCAAGACGTTATCTAGGACCCAAGATAGGGCAGGACAGGGGCATGACACCCCTATCCTCCCTCTTAGGGTGGCCCTAAGATAGGTCTGTCCAACCCATTAAGCTTAATTTTCTCTTTAGGGATTTAAATATTTCTCTTTTGGCCTTCGATGGATTTAAATTAATCCTCTTAGGCATGCATAAATGAAGATCCAATTCCCTCATTCGATATAAGGACGAAATACACGAATAGGCGAAATACATAAGATATACTCAAGCGAAAGGTCTTCATCAAGCGTTCAAGTATTCAAGCATCCACCAAGTTCTTTTCTTCATGTGCCTTCTTCATTCATCCATTAGAGAAACATTACAACATTCATTTGCAAGCATGTGTGTGTGTGCGTTAGGGGTTTTTCATGTTACATGCCATTTCATACAACATTTGTGATTACATTCAAGAAGCAAAGCAATCATCATCATCAATTGTATATCTACAAGGCATACATTTCCTACATTTACATTTAAGTATTTGAAATTACTTTTTTTCAAGGTTGATTCCTCAACCGGGGTTTGATAGAGGAAAACCCCTATCCACAACCCTTCTTCCCTTGTTTTTTGTGTGTAGGTTGTAGGTGTGTAGCTATAATTGCAGGATTGGACTCCATTTACAGAGACAAAAAAACCTTTTTGGCACGCGGATTTTTCGGAGGACCGTGTGCACTTTCAACACAGTCCTGGCAAATTTTCTCTAAATTTACAGTGTAGATATGTATTAGTTTGAATATCTCAGATCTGAAATTACAGCATGATCCTAAACCAATAGCTCCCCTTTTCATTCATTTTATATCTATTTTCTACACAGTCAACATATCTATTTACAAAAGAGGGAAAATCGCTTTCCAACCCTTGCAATCCACTTGGAATTCATATCCTTGTTCCCTTTGGATTTGGATCTAGTGGATTCAAGTCCCTCTTTTGAAAGTAAAGTTTCTCCCAAGTGAAAATCATCCTAGTGACTTCCTTTCTCTGTCCTAGGTGGGAAGTCATTAGGGTTTAATTTTCCACTTTACACATACTAATCATGAAAATCTAGACCTTCCTAGTGTAATCATCAAGAAATGTTACAAAATAATTCATACCACTAAGATAGGTTACCTCCATTGGTCCAAAGACATCCAAATAAACAACCTCCAAAGGTGAAGTTCTCTTCTCACGAACCATCTTCAAGAAGCTGACCCTCTTATGGTTGCCATAAAGACAATGATGACAAAAATCCAAATCCACAGATTTCAAACTTGGTAATTGATCTCTTTTTACCTTCACCTCAAGTCCTTTCTTGCTCACATGTTTGAGCCTTCGATTCCAAAGATCAGTTTCGATGTCAACCATTGCCATATCAACTCCCACTTGAGAGTCATTATAAAAAAACATAAAGGCTTCCCACCTTGTTCCCTTTGGCAATCATCAAGGATCCTTTGATTACTTTCCATGTATCTAAAGATAAAATTATATTGCAGCCTTGAGTAAATAATTGTCTTACATAAATCAAATTTCTCTTAAGTTTTGGGACATGTATCACATCTTGTAACATCCATTTACCTCCATTCTTTAACTACAACAAAACATCACCCCTACCAACGATGTCACATTATTTATTATCCCCTAAATAAACTTTCCCAAAATGTCCCTTTTGGTAATTTACAAAGGCCTCCATACAAGAGTTAGCATGAAAAGAGGCACCAGAATCTAAAACCCAAGAAATTGAAGTACTATCACTTGTGGATAAAATTAAAACACTATCATCCTTGTCAAAATAACATTAGCATCATTGTCTCTTACCTTATCTTGAGCCTTTTTGTAAGAATGAAAATTCCTTTTGGTGTGGCCTGCCTTGCCATAAAACTAATACTCACCAAATCTACCTCCTGATTTTGACCTCTTAGCCGATTTTGATTGTCTATGATGATGATTTTTACATCTTTTATGACTCCTTCATCTGTTGTTGCTATTCACAACCATTAGGGCTTCACTAGATGGCCCCTCATCATTTTTTCTTCTCATATCTTCACTGAGAAGAGTAGCTACGACATTATCAAAGACTAGCTTGTTCTTGCCAACTACTGAAGTGCTCATAGTTGTTACAAATCCATCCCAGCTGCTTGGTAAAGAGCATAACAAGAGAGCAACTTTATTCTCATCATCTTGTGTCATTCCTATAGAATTTGCTTGGTTGATAAAAAAATTTGATTTCATTGATATGATTCACCATGATGCCTCCTTATTTCATCTTGAGTTTATATAACTTAATCATGTTGAATACTTTATTCATGATGTAAGCTTGTCACAAACTTCTTTCATTGTAGATTTAGTTGTGATATTAAAAAGGACATTATTGGATAGTGCAAGAAAAATCATTGCTCCAGTCTTCTTGTCTAATTTTTTCTAGTCTTCATCAGCCATTGTAGATGGCTTCTTCGCTTTCCCTTCAAGTGCGAGTGAGAGGTCTTGCTTTATCAGCAAGGACTTCATTTGCACTTTTCACAAGCTAAAGTTCTAGCCAGAGAACTTCTCGATTTCACTTCTTCCATTTCTTAGGGAATTCAATTACCAAATTCCAACCAGTAGCTTTAACCAACTCTAATACCAATTGTAAATATTGAAGAGCAAAAAATAAAAGAACAGAACATTAAAAACAAATATACAAAATAATTAGATACCATAATTTATCATGGTTCACAAAAATGGCTACATCCACACTAAGAAAAGGAATATTTTATTAGATGAAACTATACATATACAATAACACAACAACATACATATATAAGATGTATCACATATGAATAAGCTGAAGAGTCAGCAATTGGATGGAAAAAGAATGTGTTCATTGGCCTTCAAACTTAACAGGGGTCTGAAAAGTAAAATTGGCCATAAAAAAAATTGAAGATCACATATTTCACAAACACCTGTCTTCAATAGGAAAATTACATGTGAAAGAGCCTATTTAATTGAATGATGAAATTGTGTGGACGAAAAGATGGTTTACAGTAAAATATTTTACCAATTGGAAAAAAGAGATGATGGGAGTTTGAAGTAAACATGAATGATTATCAATAAAGTCTCTATAATAAATGGTTCATATGTCACAATAATTGTTAAAATATTTATAAATATGATTTGAAGTTAAGTGCACTTGATATTGAACAAAACTCTATAGTTAAGTATACTTCACCTTAGGTAGTATCAAATAGGTGACCTCCTAGATTGTTTTGATGCATTACCTTTGTGAATATAATTTAGATGTACTAAGTGCTAAGTGGACCATTCTCATTCATGGGGTGCAAAATCATGTGAATTACTACTAATGAAATTCGGATCTGTCTCTTGTCATTTAAATTAAAAAACCCTTGATTTGATTCAAGAGTAGATTTGAGGAATTTGTTTAGAAATATATCAAAAAAACTGATATGGATCATAGTATACAACCTACTAGTGTCATTTTCTCATTCCTATCTATTTTATTTATAGCCTACAAGATATGTACAATGCAATGATTGATGGGTTGCAACACAACAAGGAAAAGGGTTTTTGAGCTATTGTGAAGGTTCACAATAAGGAACATGAGAGCTAAATTACTGACAAGTGCGATGAAATGGTTAGTGCCCTCCATTTTTTGCTTTATAATGTTACGATAGATTGATATTGTGACCCCCATTATTGGTCATATCAATCTATCTACATCTATAATCGAAATGCCACCAAATGTAAAATATTTGCTAAATTTTGATGATCTCAGCTCTAAATTCTCTATAAAAGATCTTTTTTTGTTTTGTATTGTACTAATATTCATATGTAATTTCTTTTCTACTATATTTAATATATTATAGATGGTATATTATCTTTTATCAATTAAAAAACTATAGATCAATGAATTTGAATCATAAGACTTTTCATTTAAATGTTATAAAATATTACAATTTGATACACTAAATTAAATATTCTTCTTGTTCTTATTGGATGAAATAATAATATGAATATAATATATTAAGCTATGACAAATAAGTCTCCAACCTTATATCACATCTGGAAATAAATAAATATATATTAGTAATCGAGGTGACATCATAGATTACATGCACAAATAAGTCTCCAACCTTATGACATACGGCAAAAAATAAATATATATTGGTAATGCATAGATTAGGTGCACAAATAAATCTCCAACCTTATATAACATATCGCAACAAAGCACTAGTACATTCGGGTCAAAATTTCGATGGCAAATCGTTGGAATTCTGACACAATTTCATCGTACTACCAATTAAAAAAGCCGTCGAAAACTTTGTGTCGGAAGTTCCGACTATCCTTGTGGTCGTCGCAATTTTGACATCACCTCCAACCTTTCTGACGACCGCCATGGATGCTCATACCCTCAAAGAATACCATCGCGATCTCAGCCTATCGTCAGAATTCTGACTCCAAAGGGTAAAATTCCAACAGAGGAGTGTCGTCGGATGCACAACATCCTTGTCGGAATTTTTTTTTTTATAGAAAAAGATTGACATTGGTATCTCTCTTCTATCTCTCTTCTCTATCCCTCTCTACTATCTCTCTTCTCTTTCCCCTCTCTAGGTCTCTTTCTCCATCCCTCTCTTCTTCTCTCCCTCTCTACTTCTCTTTTTCTACCCTCTCCAGGTCATTATCTCTTCCTCTCACCCTCTCTCTCTCTCTCACCTCTATAGATCTCACCTTCCATTCCTCCATCATTACCCATGTTGTCAAGTTGCAAGATATTTCCCAAAGTACTTGGTTGCTAGGGTTGATTTGCTTAAGTGTTGGAGTCGGAGTTAGATGAGACCTGCATGATTAAGCTGTATTAAGTGATCAAGTCACCAAGATCTCAATTGTAAACATGACTAGGTTCTAGGGTTTTAGGGTAACATATGTCAAGATTGAGGTATGGTGGTCAAGAATTACCTTCCAATGACAAAAGACATCCAAATTATGAAGAATGAAGGTGATGAACTCATAGAAGTTTGGAGGAGATAATTTGACTAAGTTAAAATTTTGTTTAAGTCATGGTCATGATACTAGCTTGCTCATCAAGAGAAATTTGTGTGAATGAACCCTAGAAATATGCCCATGCTAGAGAAGCAAGAATTCCAATAAAACCTAAGGCAATGCTAGTGAGGGGTCAAAATTAAAGAATTAGGGTACAAAAAATAAAATTTGGCTAAGTCGAGATGTTGCTCAAGGATGACCTAAATCATGGAGTGTAAATCAATCATGTAACACGAGAATGGATAGGTCTTGACCCAAGCAATGTAAGTCCCCCTTGTGATTCCAACAGATATCACATCACAATCATTGAGTCTATCTGCAATATAAAGTCAAGACCTGACTATTGGAATCTTGGAGTCATCCCATTTGATCACGTAGTTTAGCACTTGGGAGGATTTTATTTAGGAGAGGATAGAATACTTAGTATTTTATTTTGTGTTGCATAGTGCATAAAAAACACATCAACAAAAAATATTGAAAGGTTTTCTTAAAGCCTTCGAATCACAATCTCTATGAGAAGCTATCAAGAGTGCCCAGAATTTGGAAACTTTAGTATCCAAGAACATAATTCATAAGGCACCACTTTTAGAGCAACCAAAGAAGCCTATCAATGTAATATTTTATTTACCTTGGATATGTTTTATCCTAAGTGTGATATTAGGTAGAATAAGTTAATGAGTTGCACATTCTCCTTCTTTGATTGAGATTCTACTTTTTCCTTGTCACAAATTTGGAAACTTGAATAAGCAATTTCTTTTTTTGGTTTTCTACCTCTTCATGATCCTCATGGATTTGGAATCTTGGAAGATATATATTGTAGGTTTTTCCTCGATTAACATGTCAAATGAAACTATTGTGAGCTTTCATATATTAACATACCAAGGGCTTAAGTTTGGGGATGGCAGGGGGATGACGAAGGGGGCGGGGTGGGATGCAAATATATATACAACTTAAAAAATTAATTATAAAAGGATGTGTATAGAATAAGTATAACAACTATAAATAAAACTTTGCCACACTATGTAAATTTTACAATAAAAATTAAAAATATGTCAATGATTGCATTGAAATTTGAACATTAACAATGGTGGTAGAGTTTTGGAACTTTGGGAACAAACTAAGAATAAGTATAAGAATTGCAGATGAAACTTTGGCATACTAAGTGTTTAAACTAGTCAACATAAACAAAATGGAAATGATTGCATTAACAATAAGAATGGTGGGTAGAGGTTTGGGGTCAATGGGTAGTACCCGTTGTGGGGGGTTTGGGGCAGAGCCCCCATCAAGGTTAGGGGGCATTGCCAAACCTTAAATATGGATAACATTTTCACAATAATTTCACCATTTTTGTTTAGAATTGGAGTTTCTAATTGGGGGCCATGGGAGACTCATAGGCATCCTCAAGATGGTCAAGAGACTCCTTGGAGTCCCTAGGATGTCCCTAAGTGGTGCGGCAAGGGGATGTTTCCCCTAAGTATTGCATCTTGAAAAAATAGGGATTGGTCCCCATGTTTCAATGGTTTCAAAAGATTCTAAGTTTTTTTTTTATCTTGTCATAACAAAATATACTCATCTTGCATCCTTGGATGATTTGAAAATTGAAAACAATTTGACAAGAAAAAACTAACTTCTAAAGTTTAGACTTAGTTTTCTTTTTTCATCCAAGTCACTACAACATTTCAATGATCAAAGTAGCTTTTTTTTGGTGGTTTTGAAGCATCCAAAAGGCTTCAGAAATTCAATATTATCTTTCATTCCACCAAAATTGGAGATCAAGAAGCATGCTCACAAACAAGGATTTGTTTGTAACTTAAGGCAATCGACTAGTTTTTGGGACATTTTCAGGTCTAAAGAACCTACCATTGTGTCAAAAAGACCCATAAGACCCCATTTTCATCTAAAACTTGTCTCTTTTGGTCGTAGAAGAATTTAAGGAAAAACAAAATCACACAACCAATGATATGCCTATACCATACATATTTGAGTTAAAATAAAAATAAAAAATTGACAAGGTTTGGAGACCATTGAACAATTTGGGAGATTGCTAATACATACACTCAATTTATAAAGTCTCAATTTGATGTACTTAATCTTCGAGAGGCCTATACAAAAGCATTTTTTAATTGCGAACTAAGATAAATGACCATTTTTGGCAGTTTTCATCATGGATTATCGTATGAAATTCCGACATTCTATTGTCAAGATAAATTCAGAGAACCATTTGTACTCGGAACAAGGGATAGTGAAAAATTGCATTATGTATGATCTCCTACCCTATCTCATTGAATTCATTCCTACACCAAGTGACTATGAACAAAAGTGTAGGTATTTAACAACACTGACATGGTCCATGGACTAGTGATCCTCCTCTTGATACTCCATCTACAAATGAGAACATCTCTTATACATGTTGCTACTTCAGAATTAAAAGTTGCTTCTTCTAGAACTTTCCATGATTCTTTGCAATAGGATTATATGTCTTCTAGATTCACCCCACTAGGACACATTCCTATCAAGCATCTTTACTTTTTTGAAAAGTAGACCACATTTCAGATCTAGATGACACCATAATGACTTTGATTTCCTCTTGCAAGATATTCCTCCATCATGTATTGCTTCATTGAAGTTCAAATTTGCTTCTTCAAGGGCTCTCAATGATTCTCTATATAGGATTCTTCGTGTCTATGAGATCCACTTCATTGGGAGGCCTACTTAAACATTTCACATTTGTTTGTGGACTCTCACCTTTCAAATATTGATGAAACAATTGAGAATATTTGTTTTCTCATTGATGACAATGCCCATCGAGTTACATTGTCTCCCATTGTAAATTCACTTGGTATATCCCCACCATATCATGCAACATGACACATTCTATTTCACATTGATTAAGGTCTCACACTTCAATGATTGTAGTCCCTGAATCTTCTATGGAACAATCACAGCTTGACATCAACATCAAGACACATGAGTCGCTTCAAAAACTATACATCTGAATTCCTTTCTACATTCCACTTGAATGGGAATTCAACAATTTGACAACTCAAGATTTCCATATTGTGAAAGGAAGGTGCATCATTTGTTGCAAATGAAAGTACTACAACATTCACCATTCAACATTTTGCATTGCTTTTCTCTCTTCTTTGTGGAGGCACCAACTTTAGGGGATGGGGTGGGTCTATATTATCCTTCACATATGTCACTTGGGATGGAGTTTTGTCCTATGGATTTTCTAGTCTCTACTTTGAGAGGGTACACTCTCTTTATAATTTGGGGTTATTTCATATTTTACATGGATACCTAACCTTGTGACCCATTTCTTCTTACCTCAATTTCACTTAAGGGGGTGTGCCAATGTACCATTTTATTCACCAAGTGGATCTGTTTTATCGTAAGTATGATATTGCATTTGTTTGTTTAGTTTACTTAAGCAATTTCTTTTAAATTGAGATAATGACTTGCACATTCTCCTTCTTTCATAGGATTATGTTTTTTTCCTTATCCTCAAAAATTTGGAAACTTGGATAAACAATTCCTTGTCTTTTGGTTTTCTATCTCATCCTCATCTTCATCCTCATGGATTAAAAATCTTGGATATCGAGTGAAGATATTGTGAACTTTTTCATTTTCTCTCTTATGAAATCAACTATGTTATGCTATTTTGATTTTATTATCATTTATATTTAACAATTTTAAAAATGTTATCACTTACATTAATTTCTATGTTAATCTTTATTTTGTAGATTCTAATAGAATTGAATACCATACCCAAACAATATCTAGTATGAACTAGTTAGTTATAGGCTAGGTTCCAAGCGTACTTGGTAACACAATTTTTGAGCTTGTGTTTGTTTATGATTTAATGATTGATGCATCTAGCTTTGCTATGCATCTACTTTGAATACAATGAAAGGGTGATTTTGTCTAACCCAAGAGACCCTGCTATCTAATATCACCCAAGAAACATACTAATATTTTACCTTGGAAATATAAGCCTTTTGTAAATATAATTCAATGAATTGTGATAATAACTTAAAACGAAGTGAATTAAAATTTGATTGAGTTCCCCATTGTATTTTAACAAATCACCTAGGAAGATGTTCGTTCCTAACAATATCCAATTCTCTTTCCAAAAGGATGAAAAAGAAGAGAAAGGAACTAATTAATGTTGGGATAGAATTTAGAAGACCTATGTTTTGTGTTTGAAAGCTAGTAGCCTAGAGAGCATGGAAACAATCTGAAGTCATGGGAGAGAGTTTCAGTTCTATCTCCAGAAATTATGTCCAGTACTCTTATATTGAATTTTTAAATCCTTCTAAGTTTAAATGTTCACGAGGAAACTCTAAAATTTTAATAAAATACATAAATGAAAACCAATTTTGTTTTCATCGGAATACTTTGAAAATCACATCACCTCAGTAATTGAACTGTAACAATAAGATTGCATACAAAGTGCAGGTTTGCTATGAAACATGTTAAAAGGGTTAAACTGTTTCAATTAATACAAACACTGGAACTATTAAACAACAATAACTTGTTGGTAATCAAGATTTTGGACTATACCCACATTTTACACCTTTTCATATAGTTACAAAGAACATAGAAACATGTACGTGGAACTACAGATTCCAACATATGTAAAAATACAACAATCTAAATAAGAATGGGAAGCATGTGGAGAATGGTTAAGACATGCATAAATAAAAGGAAAACAAAAATCTCTCAATGTGTATCACAAACAAATCAAGGAAAAAAGCTTTTAGGTAGGGGACCGATATGATCATAAAAATTTCAAAACTTCTAAAGTATAGAGCATTTGAGATTTTACAGAGAATGCGCTTGTGTAGGGGAAAAAGCGAGACTAGGTCAATGTACCCTAATCCTACCTTTTGACACACATTGCGGAATACGAAAGAGCCTAGAGATATCACACAATTGGCTACTTCTTTTGGTGAAAGAGAGAGCCACGAGATATCTATTAGGATTTCTATTCCCTTGTTGAAATTGTAAGATCAAGTAATGCAAGTTCAAACCCTAATCCCAAAATGCAAGTATGAATTAATAACAAGATTGCAGAATTGAGATTAAGCAATGAATAGCTGTAAGTACAAGGATGAAATGAGAATGCAGATATGTACCCAGAGTCAAAATCGGACTGAAAATGTTCGAGACGGGGGCGCGGGAGCCATTGTCCTGAAAACTGCACCGGAAACCACTGTTCTGCACCTTGAAACACTGTCTGGAAACTGTTGGAAAGCTGTCTGTCCGGAGGACCAGGGCGCCCAGTGCCTCTGTCCCAGGGACCAGGGTGCCCAGCGCCCCTGTCTTGGCAGGACCAGGGCGCCCAGCGCCCCTGTCCCAGTCTTCTGATCGGCAACTTCACACAGGGTTCTGTCTCAGCCTTCTCTCTCCGGATCTGTATCTCGCGGCATCGTCCGAATCCCGAAACCTGCAATAATATCTGAAAAAGGGGGGAAGGGCGGCTATATAGGGTTTTGCCTTAGTCAAACCCCCGCTTCGGTGATTTCCACCTCCACGAATAGCCAAGTTGTTTTGTAAAATGTATTGTGTGTGCAGACCTAGTGTGTGTGCAAGGTCCAAAATGCAAGAAAGCAAACTAGAGCAACCTAGAAAGTAAACCCTAATTGCTTGTAAATTATAATGCAAATGCCCTAAATCAAGATGCAATGTGATCTAAAGCATGAATAAATGATGTATCAAAGCTTATGCAAAGACATGAAAACAATACGAAATCATACCCAACCCTCAAGGGAGGAGTACAAGCCAATCTTCAGTCGGTAATCTCCTATTGTTCTTCAATGTCTTCCAAGCCCTAAGTGGATGAATGAATTTGATAGATTCTTGATAGAATGATGTTGAATATTGTTGAAGTCCTCAAAGATCTGCTCTTTCGCTGCCTATGAAGTTCCTGGAAACCAAAATCGTATCTCTCCAAATGAGGAAAGAGAGCTTTTATGTATGAAACCCTAGGTCGTAAATTCGTATTTTGGCTGACCTAGAGATTGAATATCCCGCCAATTTCTTGGGGTTAAGCTTTATTTTATGATTGGATCGTGCTCCCAAAATTTCGGGAAAAATGTCCGGGACCATGTGCACGGGCGCCATGGTCCCGACAACTTTTCACCAAATTTTCAGGGCCGTCGGATATGATGATTTTAGAGAGAATCCCGAAGTTACAGGTGATTTCGAGATGTTTAGACCCCGAAACCAAGCCCCCAAGTTCGAAATAGGACTTAATTAGGGTTTTTGATTAAGTGGTGTATTGGAGGAATAAAATGCGAAGGGCGCGCTTTAGTGAAAGGGCCCAACTTTATGATGTAGAGAATGATGAAATAAGACCTTAGACCTAATTGATTTGATTAATTAAGTACTTAGGGAGAAATGCAATGTAGAATGCAAAATGCACTAAGGCGGGTGCTAAACTAGGTGTGAAATTGTACCACCCTAGCGAGTGCGTACAATTTACGATGCTACATTTAGCCCCCACTTTAGCGTTCATATGAGTACTACGTGCATATGCAAGCTAAAGTACAGAAAAGTAAACATTATTTGAAAAAAGGATATATCCATAAGTCGTCGGACAAAGCCCCCAGCGGTATCTGCAGTACACAGTTAGGAACCGCACCCTACAAAACAAACGTTAGATCACAAAATCACCTAATGCTTACTAGGGAAAGTGATGAAATCTGTGAGTAGCTATATGCCCCCCCTGTTTCGACTTGCTTATTTAGGGAGGTGAAACAGGGTAGCATGTTTACTTGCGACAAATTGTGTAAGAGATTGTTGATGAGGGGTGTTCACTAAATAGGCTTCATCAGAGCACTTTTTGGAACATCCCGAGAGTAGGAGAAGGAAAATATGATTCCAACACAACAAACGTCTTGAAAATCGCATCTCCCAAACCCAAGTTATGATAAAATGAATGAGAGGAGAAAAATTAGGGTTTCAAGAAGTAAGAATAGACAAACGAGAGTATATACTTCGAAAGTGACACTTGTATTCGTCACTTTGTCAATTTCAGGATACTATTCAGTGCAGCGGAGCCCACCTAGCCATCACCATGCCTTCACGACGACCGGAGCGTACCACGAGGATCGAGATCCTGCGCCAGGCCGTGATTGATGACGAGCCACTGGACGAGGTGAGTTGACTGAACGTTTGACTTTAAATTTTTTCGCATGTTTGACTTTTCCGTGATCGGATGCGGACCTTGAACGCCGACTGGGGCCCACCTAGGGTGACCTAGTCCCTAAGGGGCGCCCTGGTCCCCCCAGGGCGCCATGGTCCCTGACAGGGGAGCCATGGTCCCTGCAGGGCGCCATGGTCCCCTCAGGGCGCCATGGTCCCTGACAGGGCGCCATGGTCCCCATCAGGGCGCCATGGTCCCCAATCAGGGCGCCATGGTCCCTGACAAGGCGCCATGGTCCCCATCAGGGCGCCATGGTCCCCAATTAGGGCCTGGCGAGGGGTTACAAGGCGAGCATATAATGTACGTCAGTTTGCATTTGCGATTTCGATGATTGAGTACTGATTATGGTCATGTTTTCGTGTTGCAGGGTCTCCCGTACATGAGAGAGCATACAGCGGGGCATATTCTTTGCACTTTGTGAGATCAGATTCCATGGCTGACTCAGTCAGAGAGAGACACCCTATCGATAGTGGGATTGTGGTACGTGATTCTTATGCCGGCCATTCGATTTCATCTTGCGATGCTGATGGCACTGATGGAACGATGGGATCCTGACACATGTACCTTTCACCTTCCAGTAGGAGAGCTGACAGTCACACTCGAGGATGTGTACCGTATACTACGTCTTCCTATCAGAGGAGCGATAGTTACATATGCGACCGATCGGTCAGCGGAGGATCATCAGAGAGAGCAGATGTACTGCATAGGGAGAGTCATGCCGAGCGAGATGAGAGGTCGCATCATGGTCAGCTGGCTCTTACATCCTACAGGGGAGATACCACTTCTGAGATGCCTTATGATAGCCATCATAGCACTAGCCGTCTGCCCTAATGGGTGAGGGACACACATGCATGGGGGCCTCACATGGTGTATCAGAGCGATGGAGAGACATAGGAGAGTTTATGCATGGGGTCAGAGTATGCTTGCACATCTCTATCACGACCTTGAGGAGTATGTGTTCGGACAGGGTTGTAGTTTGATGACATGCACACTTCTGCAGGTGTGGATCTTAGAGCACTTCACATGCACCAGGCCTGTCGGCTTCCCACTGAGTACAGCGAGCGAGCGACCTAGGGTGTTCGCTTATCCACTTACCCGTGAGTGGAGATTTGGAGATTTGTTGTATTGGAGAGTGATTGTTGACAGACTGATAGCCAAGATGATAGTGTGGAGACCCTACCTGCTGATGCACAGATGGGATGGTATGGAGAGACAGTTAGCATGTCTACAGAGGAACCGCCTACTGCGAGGGCGATATGCACACATCATAGTCCCCTTCTACTTTGACCGAGTACGGAGGCAGTTCGGACTAGAGCAGTGTGTTCCAGCCGATGTGCCCATCTATACTCGACACTCACGGGTCCTTCCCAGACCTGGAGTAGTAGCGAGACCGACGGTGGATGATATCGAGATGACAGACTTAGAGGGATCGGATCAGGATGTAGTCACTGACTATTCTGCAGAGCCTAGAGCACAGCGTAGATATGTTTCATGGTTCATGAGATCATATCCGGGTCCTATCTTTCCACCAGATCATTCGATAGGCTATCCAGGCCCATGGAGACATGGAGACCAAGACGATGATGAGGGATCCAGGTCAGAGGAGCCAGAGGAGGGAGAGGGTCATGAGGAGGCAGGATATCCTGATCCACCTACAGGCGATCAGCCCAGTGACGAGGAGGAGGATGCAGGTGATGATGCGGATGAGGATGAGGATGATGAGGAGGATGACGAGGAGGATGATAGAGATGATGAGGAGGAGTCGGATGCAGCTCCCCACCATTCAGGAGACGATACCATAGCCCTGGATCCACCTCTTATTCCCCAACAAGGGGAACAAGAGGTGATACGGAGACCTGTCACTAGTACCGTCCAGCCTACACCCATCGTGGATAGAGTATGCGAGCGAGGGGAGCCTAGCAGTTCCCAGTCACAGATGCTACCATATCATGATCCCTACTGGCACGAGGGAGATCCAGGTATAGTAGTTTTATGTTGATTGATTAATGCTTTGATGATATAGAATGGTACTAACAAAAATCTGTTCTACTGCCACAGCTAATGTACAGGAATGGCATTCCTTGATTCAGCAGGCAATGACAGACATCTCCATGATAGCACAGATTCCTAGTTCCTCACAGATTACCTACAGGCCTCAGGGGAACGTGGGTCGGTATGAGGGTTTGTTTTTCCCATTCCGATTACAGGTAGATATATGGAGGGAGAGAGAGAGAGTCCTATCAGAGGACCTCCAGCAGGCACGGCAGAGAGAGAGAGTCCTATCAGAGGACCTCCAGCAGGCACGGCAGAGAGAGAGAGTCCTATCAGAGGACCTCCAGCAGGTGCGGCGAGATCTAGTAGCGGCTCAGACCGAGGCTACCACCTATCGTACGATCCTTATGGATAGGGATCGTAGGAGTTCCTCTCGGAGTCACTCACGATCTGTATCGCGCTACACACCCATGGGTCCACCTTCACGGCCAGATCAGGAAGGAGCATCCAGTCGACACTCTCCAGCCACTAGCCCTAGGGATAGGAGATGATTGTATGATGTAGGAGAGAGGTCACATTTTGGATATAAAGTGACCTATGTTTGTATACGATTCACACATATATATGTATATATACATGCTTCTCTTTTGTCTCAAATGTGTTATCTTTAATGCCTAAAACAATGTATATTTTGTTTTGTTTAAATCTAATATATTTGGTAAATGTACATGTATGTTCAGAATTTAATTTCCATGTGATTGATTTCTCAATGCTCCATGATTAAATTGATACATGTGTGACTTAATTAAAATATTTAATCAAGTACGACATTGATGATAAGGAAGAAATATGCATTAAGTCTAAGAATCATATAACTAATGTGATTTAATCTTGAACTTAAACACAACATGATACAATTCTACTTAACACATAAAGACACTGTATAATATGCTAGCATAATGAAAATGTAAATCTTTTACAATTTACATAAATGAATTCAAGACAAACTATAAAGTAAGAAGAAATGCTTGTCAGGAACGAAGCAATATAGATTAAACATCATAACATTTAATTCTATTTTGCTTTAATTAAGAAACACTAACATATTATCCAATATTGAAGAATTTGAAAAGAAGATAGATAAGAAATGAAGAATTAAGCATAATATCTACGCAAGTGCATAGCATTGATAGGTTCTTTAAGAGGCGTACCGTCTATATCCGCTATTTTGTAAGCACCCGATCCATAATCCTCAATGACGATATATGGTCCAAGCCAATTAGGACTAAATTTTCCCTTTTCGGCTGGCAAGGCATTCACATTGCGCTGATTCTCATAAAGGACTAAATCACCTACTGAGAAGGAACGTTGAATGACCTTATCATTATAGCTTCGCTGTAGAGTTTTGTGATACGCTTGAATATGCTCAAGAGCATTTATACGCTGTTCATCAAGCATCTCAAGCTGTTGAAGTCGTTGTTCTCTATAAGAGTCATCATCTACTATGCCTTTAAGAGAAACCCTAAGTGATGGAATTTCTAACTCTAAGGGCATAATAGCGTCAGCACCATAAACAAGATTATAAGGAGTAGTTCCCGAGGCAATTCGTACACTCATTCGGTAGGCCCAAAGAGCATAAATTAGCTGGTTATTCCAATCCTTACCATGCTTATTCACGGTTTTACGAAGAATTTGTTCGATTATCTTATTAGATGATTCGGCTTGACCATTTGACTGAGGGTAATATGGTGTAGAAAATCGATGTTTGATATGATACTTCTCTAGGAATTTCTTCACGTCCTTGTTCTTAAACGATGTTCCATTATCTGAGATAATAGTGGAAGGTATCCCAAATCGAGAAATAATGTTTTCTAGAAGAAATTGACAAATCACTTCAGCAGTAGTAGAGCGAAGGGGAATAGCCTCTACCCACTTCATAAAGTAATCTATTGCGGTTATAATGAAGGTGTGTCCTTGAGATGAGGGAGGAGAGATTTTTCCAATAAGATCCAAACCCCATGCGGAAAAGGGCCAAGAAGCTACTTGAGAGCGGAGTTCTTGGGCAG
This sequence comes from Cryptomeria japonica, assembly GCF_030272615.1. Taxonomy (NCBI): domain Eukaryota; kingdom Viridiplantae; phylum Streptophyta; class Pinopsida; order Cupressales; family Cupressaceae; genus Cryptomeria; species Cryptomeria japonica. Next base: position 128,864,950 of record NC_081415.1, on the reverse strand, counting down.
GAGCATGAATCAGGTTATTGTGTTGTTGACATTGATGACATTTCTTAACAAATGAAAAGGAATCCTTCTACATAGTTTGCCAATAGTACCCCATACGAAGCAATCTATGAACCAGGGATTTTCCCCCAAAGTGCCCCCCACAGGCACCCGAATGTGCCTCTTCAAGGGCAATAGGGATTTCCGACTTGTTAAGACAATGAAGGAGAAGACCATCATAACCCCTTCGATAAAGGACATTAGAAAGGATGATATATCTAGCAGATAGCTTGCAGATTCTAGCCCTAGTGTTCCTATTAGCAGAATCAGGGAAGGTACCATCAGTCAAATATCTTACAATATGCGAGAACCATTCATCTGAGTCTACAAAGTCACAACATGTTATCAGGCTAGAATCATCTTCAATAGCTGGAGAAATAAGATTGTGAATAACGAAGTTAAGATCGACCATAGGGTCCTCTAAAGATACTAAAGAAGCCACACATGCCATTGCATCCGCATGTCGATTATCTTTTCGAGGAATAGGTTCCATGGTATAAGAATCAAAATTTTGTAATAAAGAGATAGCAAGGTCTTTTTATTGTGATAATTTGTCTTGTTTTGCTTGATATATTCTTGTTACTTGTCTTATAAGCAATTGCGAATCTCCATAGATATGTATGTGTTTTATATTAAGAGCGAGGGCTGCTTTTATTCCCGCTATAAGAGCCTCATACTCAGCAATGTTATTAGTACACCGGAAATTTAGACGATATGATAAAGGAATAGGTTTCTTTGTAGGAGAAACTAGGACAACACCTGCCCCCGATCCCGTACGACACTTAGAGCCATCAAAGTATAATTCCCAAGTTTCATCTTTCTCTATAGAAAGAATGAAGTCATAAGGAAAGGATTCAGGGTTAGGGAATGAAAAAGATGAAGGGGCCTCAACTAAGTGATCGGTCAACGCTTGTCCTTTAATTGCTCTTTGTGAAACAAATTTAAGGTCAAATTCAGTTAACATCATAACCCACTTAGCGAGACGTCCTAATAAATCAGTTTTAGAGAAAAGATGCTTCAAAGGATCAAACTTAACCATGACGTGGACTTCTGAATTTAAAAGATAATGTCTCAATTTCTGAGTCGTGAACACCATGGCCAAGCATTGTCTTTCTATCGCAGAATATCGGGTCTCATAATCGAGTAAGGTACGACTTATGTAATAAACCGGACATTCCTTACCATCTTTCTCATGTTGAGCTAACAATGCTGTGAGAGCATGAGAAGAAGCAGCTGTATACAGGATAAAGGGTTTAGAAGGTTCGGCAGGTTGAAGAATAGGAGGACTAGCCAAATACACTTTTAAATCTTCAAATGCTTGCTGACAATCCTCATTCCACTGAAAAGTGATATCCTTTTTAAGAAGTTGAGTAAAAGGAAAGGTACGATCCGCAAGTTGAGACACGAACCTACGAATAGCTTGAATCTTTCCTTGTAAGCTTTTAAGTTGAGAGACATTTTGAGGAGGTGGCATGTTAACAATAGCATCTATTTTCTTAGTGTCCACCTCAATCCCATGATGCGAAACTATGAACCCTAATAGTTTTCCACTATCCACACCAAAAACACATTTTTGGGGATTCAAGCGCATGTGATATTTACGAATTCTTTCAAAGATTTGATGAAGGATTGTAACATGATCCATGCGAAGAAAGGATTTAGCTAAGATATCATCAACATAATCCTCTAAAATCTTATGCATATAATCATGAAAGATAAGGGTCATCGCTCATTGATAAGTTGCACCAGCGTTTTTAAGTCCAAAAGGCATCATTATCCAACAAAACGTACCCCAAGGAGTGGTGAAAGCGGTTTTGAATTGATCTTGAGGGTTTATGAAAATTTGATTGTAGCCTGAAAAACCATCCATGAAGGATAACAAGGCATGTCGTGCCGTAGAATCAACTATCATGTCAATGTTTGGAAGAGGGAAATCATCTTTTAAAGAAGCTTTATTTAAATCCTAAAAGTCAGTACACATTCTTATTTTGTTATCTGGTTTAGCCACAGTGACAATATTTGAAATCCATGGGGAATAGTCAATAGGGCAGATAAATCCAGCCTCCAATAATTTTTCAATCTCAGCCTTAACAAGCAGAGCCACCTTAGGATTCATTTTTCGAATCTTTTGTTTCACGGGCTTAGCATCAGGAACTAAGACAATATTATGAGTAACAATCTTAGGATCTATACCGGGCATGTCAGAATATGTCCAAGCGAAGATCTCAGGGAATTCATGCAATAGTTCTTCATATTGTTTCTGTTCCTCTTCATCCAAACATTTTCCAATTTTAATAACTTTCTCTTTGTTGCAAGGATCCATCTTAACATCAATGGTATCACTTATGAGAAGATTACTTTGTTGAGGAGTATCCTTTAACTGAGGGAATTCTTTCACAATCTTATCATTATCAATCTCTTTTCCAAAATAGGCTTCAGCGTTCAAACAATAAGGGAGTCCCCTATTGTGATGATAACGAGGAAGAGTGTCATAGGCTCCTAAGAACTCAGCTAAAGCATCGTCGGTAGGGAAGATATCCAGAGCACAATCACCCGAGGATTCCTCATCAATATACTCAGGGTGTTGTATTGACAAAGATGTAGAGATAGCATTAACACTAATGCATGGTCTTTTAGAGGCTTTAGTACGTCTGCAGGGATTATAGCCAAGTCCAAAGGCATAATGTTGAAAATTAGTCTCTAGAGGAACTCTAATCCCTTGTTCATTAGCACCACAACCTTTTCCATGATACACATGTTTAGCAAAAATGCGAAAACCACGACCATAACGATCAGCCATTTCAGGAAGAGAAGGTGGTTTTTCATAAGACAAAGAATCAAACTCTTCATAATTATAGATGTGAGAAGAGGAAGTTTGAGAAGCGGCCACAAAATTATTACTCATAGCTTCCGGCAAGGTTGATTGATTTTTAGCTTCTTCTTTCTTTTCAACTTTGTGATTTTCAGCTTCTTCCTTCTTTTTAACTTTAAGTTCTCTAGAAGGAATCTTATATTCACCCACAAAGGTAGGGTTAAAATCAAGAGATCCCCAATCATCGTCTGCGAGAACCTTCTCAGGATCAAAATCCTTTTTATGTGTAGTTTCAAGTCGAGAAAGATCTTCCTCTGGAGTTCCAGATTCATCCAAAGGATTTTGATCATCGGAGAACGAAGACTCATCGATAGGTTTTTTGTTTAAAGAGTCATCACTAGACGAGGATGGCTTAGAAGAATCTCCTTTGGAATTAGATGTTTGTAGACAAGCTTGAAAATTAGTATCTCCTATCAAAGTATATGTCTTATTGTTATAAATGAATTTAACTTGTCTATGCAATGTAGAGGGGACAGCTTGCATGCTGTGAATCCAAGGCCTCCCTAATAACAAATTGTATGTTAAATTTCCCGGCATAACATGGATAGGAGTAGGCAAAGTAACAGGTCCCACTGTGAGAGGTAAGGTGATGATACCCAATGAAGTCTTAGCCACATTGTCAAAGCCACGAATGGGACGAGAGTCAGGCTCAATAAGAGATGTATCCACATTCATCTTATGCAATAGATTAATGCTACACACATTAAGACCAAAGCCATTATCTACTAGTGTTCGTCTTATAGCAGTGTCTTTCATGACAACCACAATCATCAAGGGATCATATTGTTGTTGAATTTCATTTGTAGGCAACTCATCTTGCGTAAACACAATTTGAGGTTTAGGATTCATCACAGAGTTAACAAAAGATGCTATGTTACTAGATGTATTCAGTGGAGGAACATTCAAATCTTTCAAGGCATCTTGTAACATTCCATGATGTGTGGAAGAAGTTTGAATCAAATCCCAAAGGGATATTTTAGCAGGGGTAGCTTTGAGTTGTTCTATGAGATCATATTCCTTACCCATAACTTGCAAGATACGGGGAGCTTGAGGAAGAATTGGTTGAGGATTAGGAAGGGACACTGGAATAACAGGAGGAGGATTAGGTTGCTTATTATTTTTGGTATGATAAGTATGGGCAACCGCATGATAACTCTCTCTAGTTATTTGTTTAGCATAATTGTAAGGACTTATAGGTTTTCTTCCTTGTACGGTGATGATTGGTTTATTTGGAGTACAAAAGGAATCATGATCATACCTCCCTTGGACAGTAAGGAGAGGATTTTTAGGAATTTGAAAGGTGGGAGAAGGATAAGCACCTTGGACTTCAAAGAGAGGCTTGTTATATTCATTCAAATTTATCATGTTAACCAACTTAGAGGTCTTGTTTTTATTTATAGGTTTCGACAAAGCCACAAAGTCATCAAGAGCATCATCCAACAAAGCATGATCATATCGGTTAAAAGGTTTGTCTTTTGATTCAAAAGGAGACATCTCCTCATAGAGGGGATTATTGAAAACAACCATGTTACTAGATTCAGGGGAAGAGTGGATAGGAATGTATCCTTGAGAGGAATCATTCGTCTTATCTTTCTCATCACACCTAAATGGCATAGTAACAAGGTTTATGAGTTTTTGGTAAAATGAAGGTTTGGCATTTTTAGGGTTCAAAAACTCATCTAAAGCTTCATCTAATTCATCTTGGCTATACTCATAATAATCATCAAAAGCATGAACATTTTGCAAATAAAAATCTGACATTTTGAAAAGATTGCATAAAATTTAAACACACAATGCAAAGAAACACACTTTCTTTTTTTTCTTTTTCCTTTTTAATGAAAATACAATGAAACACACCAAATCTAGATCTAGATCTAACACATGCAATGCAAGAGGAAGCAATGATAGATTCACGTCGGGTTCACCAAAATGTGTAGGGGAAAAAGCGAGACTAGGTCAATGTACCCTAATCCTACCTTTTGACACACATTGCGGAATACGAAAGAGGCTAGAGATATCGCACAATTGGCTACTTCTTTTGGTGAAAGAGAGAGCCATGGGATATCTATTAGGATTTCTATTCCCTTGTTGAAATTGTAAGATCAAGTAATGCAAGTTCAAACCCTAATCCCAAAATGCAAGTATGAATTAATAACAAGATTGCAGAATTGAGATTAAGCAATGAATAGCTGTAAGTACAAGGATGAAATGAGAATGCAGATATGTACCCGGAGTCAAAATCAGATTGAAAATGTTCAGGACGGGGGCGCGGGCACCACTGTCCTGAAAACTGCACCGGAAACCACTGTTCTGCACCCTGAAACACTATCTGGAAATTGTCGGAAAGCTGTCTGTCCGGAGGACCAGGGCGCCCAGCGCCTCTGTCCCAGGGACCAGGGCACCCAGTGCAACTATCTTGGTAGGACCAGGGCGCCCAGTGCCCCTATCCCAGTCTTCTGATCTGCAACTTCACACAGGGTTCTGTCTCAGCCTTCTCTCTCTGGATCTGTATCCCGCGGCGTCGTCCGAATCCCGAAACCTGCAATAATATCTGAAAAAGGGGGGAAGGGAGGCTATATAGGGTTTTGCCTTAGTCAAACCCCTGCTTCAGTGATTTCCACCTCCACGAATAGCCAAGTTGTTTTGTAAAATGTATTGTGTGTGCAGACCTAGTGTGTGTGCAAGGTCCAAAATGCAAGAAAGCAAACTAGAGCAACCTAGAAAGTAAACCCTAATTGCTTGTAAATGATAATGCAAATGCCCTAAATCAAGATACAATGTGATCTAAAGCATGAATAAATGATGTATCAAAGCTTATGCAAAGACATGAAAATAATACGAAATCATACCCAACCCTCAAGGGAGGAGTACAAGCCAATCTTCAGTCGGTAATCTCCTATTGTTCTTCAATGTCTTCCAAGCCCTAAGTGGATGAATGAATTTGATAGATGCTTGATAGAATGATGTTGAATATTGTTGAAGTCCTCAAAGATCTGCTCTTTCGCTGCCTATGAAGTTCCTGGAAACCAAAATCGGATCTCTCCAAATGAGGAAAGAAAGCTTTTATGTATGAAACCCTAGGTCGTAAATTCGTATTTTGGCCAACCTAGAGATTGAATATCCCGCCAATTTCTTGGGGTTAAGCTTTATTTTATGATTGGATCGTGCTCCCAAAATTTTGGGAAAAATGTCTGGGACCATGTGCACGGGCGCCATGGTCCCGACAACTTTTCACCAAATTTTCAAGGCCGTCGGATATGATGATTTTAGAGAGAATCCTGAAGTTATAGGTGATTTCGAGATGTTTAGACCCCGAAACCAAGCCCCCAAGTTCGAAATAGGACTTAATTAGGGTTTTTGATTAAGTGGTGTATTGGAGGAATAAAATGCGAAGGGCGCGCTTTAGTGAAAGGGCCCAACTTTATGATGTAGAGAATGATGAAATAAGACCTTAGACCTAATTGATTTGATTAATTAAGTGCTTAGGGAGAAATGCAATGCAGAATGCAAAATGCACTAAGGCGGGTGCTAAACTAGGTGTGAAATTGTACCACCCTAGCGAGTGCATACAATTTACGACGCTACAACGCTAATTCAGCTTTATTCATGATGAGGCATATTCACAACTTTTGTAGTCGCACCATGGTGTTGTTCATGTTGGCTCTGTTGGACCTTGCAATTAAGATTCAATATACGTACATTATTCAATAAGATTAACTGTGCAACATAATGAAATATTGAAAAGTGTGTTATCTTATTGAGCTTCACTTTGTTTCGAGAATAGTTTAATATTCTCTACTTAACAGGGCCAACCACGTGAAGGTGGAAGCTCATTTGGCCCCTCCCCCCCCCTAACATCACTCTAAATTCCCCGTTAACATCTAACATTCATTCTTTCTTTCATTCATTCTTTCATCCATTATTAAAATATAACATTCATTCATTATCACATAACATTTGTTAACACATAAAATTCATTAACTTTCATTAGCACGCAACATTCATCAATAATCATCAACACATATCATTCATGAACATTCATTAGCACATAATTACATTCATTAACACATAAAAATCAGTCATTATCAAATAAGGTAGATTACAATCATTTCTTTCTTTGGTTTTTTTTTTGAAGCTATGTAAAGTCTAAGTGGAGCATCGTCTTCTTCATCATTTCCCGCATCTTCAGATGTTCTGCCCTCTTCTCATGCTCTTGATGTATGCCTAGTCCTATACAAAGGACGAGGATGCTGAACCAAAGGGGGGTCCTCTGCAATAACAAAGAATTGGGTTAAATTCAAAACACTTTTTTATTATTGTTACAAGTATTTCATTAATTTAAAGAACACAACCGTTACACTCTTTACCTGATGGGGCCACACCATCTTCCACATCATTTTGTCTAGCCTCAACCTCGACATGCTGAACACCCTCTAGATCCTTTGGAGTTGAAATATGAAACATTACATTAATCAATACACCAATTGCAATTAAATTTGTTTAAAGGAATAACAGTGGTCCTCTTTACCTGATTGGGGAACATCACGTTCCTGATGTTGTCTACCCAGATCATGCTCCACTTGGTCACCACCGACTACATGCTCTAAAATATTAACAATAAAGGTTACATTAATTACTACACTAATTTTCAATTTAAGATGTTTAATTGTATTAATAATTACATTAAAAAATTTGAATAGCAAATGAATACCTCCACTACTAGGATGCACATCTAGACCTTCATGTACAGGTTCTGTTCCACGATTATCATGCTACATTCCAATGTCACATGCAGTGTTATCATTGCTTGCTTATTTAAAAAAAATATAGTCACTTTACGTTGAAACTTAACATCAAATAGATTATTAGTTAAGTATTCAATTTGAAATAATTTTCATTTAGCTTATTTACCATTGTGACAGATGCATCAGAATCTCGTGTTTGCCCACTCAATTCTCATAGTCATTCAGCCATGACTATATAGCCTTGCTGGTAGCCAATTCTCTTGTCATCTTCTATGGGCGCTCTATTGAATTCAGAGGCCTGCATTTTTGCTTAGTATTGTGAATTTTGCTTGTATTGTTTGATCAAAAAAAAATTGTTTACAATTTATAAATATTTTAATGTGATACTTAATTTATTGATTCTTACAATTTGTGTGGCAAGTTTCATATAACCACCAGAGCTGAGTTTGTGTTGCCCATGCTTTTCTTATCTTACCTTGGTTGCCTTTGACGTGTCACTCAATCTATGAAAAGTTTGAAATATGTTAGATTATATAAATATAATGAATAATTAGTACATATTCACATTCTTAATAGTATCACATACCTTCTTCTGGTGTCTAGTGGTGTATTTCCTTTTTTCCTTTCAATTCTCTCCTTTGCATCCAAAATCAGGTCCTTCCACTCCCTCTCTGAGATCATGGGGGGATGCTCATACTTTACGTTCTTCTCTAAATGTGTCCTGTATTGGTCCCTCACATACTTTAGATATGTGCCAGCTTTTTCTAGGAGCTTAGTCTTGTCGAATGTGTCATTTCCAAACAACCCTACCATACGGTTTGTGAGTTCATCTTTTAACTTTTTTTCTTGGTCATTGCACCTTTAAAGTAAAAACAAACCTGTTAGATTTAGAAAGAAACTGAAGCTACCTTTGATATAGTCCAAGAAATGGATAAAAGGAAAAATATTCTAGCAATGATATGAAATCAAAATAGTGGATAAGGGTTAGTTCACGTATGATGTTCCACCTTGTACGTATGGTGGGCCCAAATATCTGCAATGTAATGTCATTAAGATTTTTATAAAAAATATCATTTCCTACAAAAAAAACATGGGATCATTAGCCCAAAATGAGTGATCAGTAAGTAAATTACAATTAGACTATATATAATAATAATTTTAAAGTACTTGGAACCTTCTATATCTTCAAGGGAATCAATTCTTCATCGCTCACCACCAATGTGGCCAGCAACATTCCCGTACTAGCAATACGGGAAGATCCAGGAAATGATGGTATGTTATCACCATTAGTCACCTCTGGCGCATCCTCATGTGCATATCCTACCATAGTAAATGAATCCACTATGAAATGCCTCCAAGAAAGAACACTTCAAGGGTAATAAACACATAACAAAAGAGAGAGAGAAAGAGGGATCTACCACCAGTGGGTGGGTCAACACGAGCCAGTGCAATAAATGATGTCTGCATGCTACGTGTTGCCGACATTGCAGTCGGCAATACAGTTGGGGTCGACATCGGACCCATGTCAGCACCTGAAGAGTAATACATTAAATATATAAAACATTAAAAAAGCAAGTACACAAGTCCAAAGGTGGTTTTAATATATAAAACATGGTCATCACTTGAACTACCCGCAATACCTTGATCATCACCACCAGGATGATGAGCCCTTATAAATTTCTGTAAAAAAAACACATACATATTTTAGTTAATGGCATAAAAGAAAAAAAAATATAAACCATTATTGAACTTTTGTTATGATTAAAGCTTTCATTATTGCTTACTTGCAAGTTTTCCACTATCCGCAACAATAGTTGCACCCTCTCTGTTATCTCATCAGTCTGAGGGCTTATGGTTGCCAAATCAACAATCTCTTGGCTAATTTTTCTAATATTCGTTTGTACCAATTGTATAGGGTTTGTGCTAAGTGCGATGTCATTAGCGCATAACACTGTCGAGTGCCCCATATCCCTATGGAGGTGCTGAGGTACTGCAGGTTCCTTTCCCTTATCTCGAACATCTGTTTGTGACAAGAATATAATTAACACTATCAAAATTACTTCAAAACACTCAAGAAAAGATCATAATGTAACAGTTTGCTTCTATCTAATTTGTACAATTATAATGAGGTTTACCTGCTCCGTAGAAGTGTCGGGACCTACACCCCTATCTGTGCTATGTGGTGGATCCATGTGGCCCTATGACAAAGAAAAAATATAAAAATGTTAGCGAAATGAAACCAATAGACTTAGCCAAAAAACTTAATCATACAATGGTTTATTGGATTCATTAATTGGAAGTTGGCTTAAATGGTATATATATAGTACGTACCACCCCCATGATAGTAACTTTGTTTGTATCTATACGATTCAAATTGTAATTGATTAGTAGCTCTTCCCCTACACTTATTGATTTTATCACACATACAAATACACAATTTCCCTTACGTGCCTCAAATATACAATTGGGTTGCTTATTAGTTGACCCAGGTCGTGTACTATTTATAAAACCTGCAATATTCCCTGTTGCTTTTGGCCTTCCATCTATGTATACAGCCACTCGTTTACTTTGATCATTATCTTTTTGTTGTATATAATTGGCTGACAGTGCATACCTATGCATACTTTTTTTATATCGAACAATGTGCATCCAATCATTATAATTGTAACAAGGTCCAACAAACTCCATCAATTCAACAACTTTGTTGTAACAGACCTTAATGTTGTCCATGGAAAATAGGCCCAAACCATGTAACGATGAAGGTGCTATGCGATATATCCTCTCATTAACACAAAAATCAGTGTTTATTAGAGGAAGTTCCTTGGGTACACATTGTTTCAATAGATGTTTGTACCTCAAGGGCACCTCAATGTCGCCTTTGGTCTCATCATCATAAGAACATGACCCCCCTTGAGCAAGAAAAAATTCCATGCGTTTATTGAATTTTCTTCTAATCTTTTGACCTCTAGTTGATCTCCCTATTTGAGATCTACTACATGTCTCACTTTCCTCTTCTATTCCTGCATTTCCCTCACTAGAGGAAGACACATCTGACAAATACCTATTTGGTGATACCTGTGCACCATCAAATGAGAGAGTTAGTTGGTAATGAGAGAGATATTTTGCAAATGAGGGTAATATTGATGAAGAAGTCGGCCATAAAGTTGATGTTGAGATTAAAATTTGAGTAAGTCCAACTAGGGCCTCAAGTGTTGATAATTGTATTAGATTTGCTACTAATGTTGAGGTTTTAAAAACTGAGGAAGTTTGTTTTTCTTGTAATTTTTAAAAAATATATTATTTCTATAAGGTGTATTGACTTATACCTATTGATCCATGAGACTGTGCAGGATCCTCGTCAAAGGGGTTTAGGTTCCTGCACCAACAATTGAGCATCATAAGCATTACATTTGTAATTTGATAAACAATAAATACTGCAGTATCATAAGCATCATAAGCATCACATATGTATCATCATATATGTAATTGAGCATCATAAGAATCACATATGTATCATCAAAAACATGTAATCCATAACATATGTATCATAAATCACCATCCATCACATAGCTAATAAGTAGTCCACATTCCATAAATAAACACAAAATTCAAAAAATGTCACATGTATCATCATAAGCATGTAATCCATCACATATGTATTTTAAATCACCATCTATCACATAGCTAGAGGTGCATAATGAATTAATTAAGTAATGGCATTAGAATTCAAAACATATGAATTATTTATGTAACCATATAAGTCAAATCAATTTCTATCAAGATATCAATATTAAATAGATAATATAATAATCGCATCTCATACATTTCATTCATGTCATTGATCTTCTTCTTCATCCAACTCATCATCATGACCATCATGATCATGATCATGATCATCATCGTCGTCATCGTCGTCGTCATCGTCATTGTGTTCGTCATCATCATCGTCATCACCATCACTGTCACCATCACCATCACCATCACCATCACCATCACCATCACCATCACCATCACCATTACCACCACCATCACCATCATCATCAGTAGCAACAACATCATCATCATCAGCTTCTTCTTCATGTACATTTCTGTCAGGAACATCATCGACTAACTGTCGAGCGTGATCATCATCTATAGCATCTTCTACTTCTTCGGTATCTTCTTCTTCCATCACATTATACATTATCGACCTTCCTCTTGGATCATGTCTAACAACAAATGACCAACCTGGTTTATGTGGAACCTCCAAGTAAAATACTTGCTCACATTGACTTGGAAGAACATAGGGCTCATCCCCAACTCGTTCAAATGACCTTGTATTAACCATTGTAAATCCATTATCATGTTCGATAACTGTTCTATCAGGATCATTTTAATTCAGTTGTAGCCTATACCATTTGGTGACGAACAAAACTAATTTGTGGGAATTAAAGTCACACTATATCATCCAAAATGCCATAGTATCGATTTTGAGACTCTTGAGGATGTATGTCGTTTCTAGATGAAATATTGGTCACCTCAAAGACTGCAGTTATCCTAGAATCACAAGTTTTCTTCATGTCATCCAACTGTTTGATGTGAAATTTATGACCATTGCAGCACATAGCCTTGTGGTGTTTGACCTGCAATATGTCTAACATATTAAAATTATTGCATCATGAGTTGATAAACATACGGGTGATTAATAAAATTATACGTACCTGTTGATCTCTTAAACCATATGCTAAATCAATTTCCCTTTGTGTAACATTGGAATCTCCATTACGATGAGCTTCTTTAACCAATGAAGCAACACCATCCCATGTTAATGTGCGACCAAAATGTTGACATTGCTCAATCCACACCGTCATCCAATCAAGATTGTTTGCAATATACAAATGTAGCGCATCCCACTCCCGACCAACTGTACAAATAATTAATAGACCACTTACAACTAATTTATTTAGAAGATGAAGAATTAATTTACTACAATAACATCTTATAATTACCTCTCACTTTCTTCAATCTACCTTTCCCCATCAAGTGCTCCCCTTCGAATTTATTAATGGGGTTGGGATCCCAAATGCGATCTACGTGGATTTTTGTTGCAAACTTAGGAAGATATTTAGTAATGTACACCATAGTTTGGTATACCATATATCCCTCCACCATAGAACCCTCAGGATGTGCTCTTTATTGAACCAAAGCCTTCAAAAATTTCAAGTGCCTCTCAACCATCCACATTGACCTAGTGTGTACAGGTCCACACAATTTGATCTCCTCAACTTGGTGTATCAGGTAGTGTTCTTGTGCATTGAAAAAAGTTGAAGGTAGACACTTTTGCATTTCACACATTAGATGAGGGATTTTTCTCTTCCAATATTTTATATCTTCCTTGTGGATTTCTTTAGATGACAACCACCTAAAAGAGATTGAAGACGCAAAAATATATAAATGAGACTTTACAAAATAATATACAATATATTGCATAACAATTAAAACAAATGGCAAATATAATATCTATACAAAAAATTGAACAAACATCACTACTTACCTCATGTATTTTCCAAGATCATATATGACTTGCTTGATATTATTGTCGAAGTGGTCTGGGAGAGATAGAGGTAGAACGTACTGCAACAATTATAAAATGATCTTTTCATTGTTTTCTAACATAATACAATGAAAAGTACATGCGCGGTATACAAATATATAGTAAATACACAAGAACACGAATTATCTTAATGAAGGTATGCCAATCATGCGTTTTCATCCCTGGCCCAAATTCACTCTTCTTTGATATGAGATTGTTTATGTTCACAAGAAATCCTATGGGAAATTGAATTTTTCGTATGACTTCTTTTATAGAATTGCTCTGCTACTCCATTAATAACCAAGGAAGGGCACTTATATTAATCTAATCTCCATTGCTATTTGATTGAATGACATTTTTCATTGCATGATTGGATTCCACAATGTCACTACAAATTTTGACAATTTTTTCTTTGTCACGCCTTCCATCCAATATTTTTCATAATGTCTCTGTTATATTCTTTCCAATATGCATTGTATCAAACAAATGCACAATTTGTAGCTTCTCGTAGTAAGGCAACCTACTTAATTGTCTGAGATAACTTTTTAGTCCCTTTCGAAGGTGGTCATCTATGCCTTGATGACCTTCAGTATCATCAATTACATCATCAGTAAACAAAACACGATAGAAAAATTCAAATTCCAAACATAAACCATTAGATAGAATGACATTACCTTGACGATTAATTCTATTATATTCCAACTTCCGTAAGTGAGGAGTCATTCTTCATGGCTTTGATGTAGTCTCTTCTTTCCCATCGAAAAGATGTTTTTCAGTATTCTGATACTTATGATTTTTGTGAAGGAAGTGCCTATACTCATCAAACACCTACTTTCCTAAACTTTTTGAATGACGGGATTTCATCTTTGGACCACAAACTGGACATGCAAATTTTCCCTTTGTTTGAAGACCTACAAGATAATGTATAATTCTATTAAATCTATTAATTTTTATAATTATAATTATCATGCGCAACTTGAACACTATAACGTACCACAAAAATGTGTTAGCCCTAGGGCATCATGTATTGTCCATACAAGCATTGCATGGAATTGAAATTGTCTTTGTCCTATTGGTCTAGAGATGTCATACATGGTCACACCATTCCATAACTCCAGCAACTCGTCGATAAGAGGCTCAATATATACATTCATATCTTTAACTTGGTACTTGCCTAGTGGAATGAACAAAAACATTACATAATTATTATGACCATTTTACTGCAATATTTATAATTAAATGTAGATGACTATTAAATGTATTATTTCAGATACAGATGCAAGCCAATAAAGTGGCGCTTGAAGTGGCTCACCTCCAAGTCCTCCTAGACCATTGGGGCAATGCCCCATGCACTGTGGCCCGAGTCCTCGACTCGCACTCCTCCTCCTGCCACTGGTCGCCCTCTCAAGGCCGGCAGTGGAGTGGCTCCGCGCACCCCCGCTCTCAGCCTCCACCTCGACGTGACTCCCACCCCCCTCAATGCGCTCGTTCTCCTCCATCGTGGGCTAGCTAGGGGTGGTTTTCTGGTGGGTCGTCGGGGAGTGAGGGTGGTTGGCCGTCTAATGATGCTCCTTCTCCTGGTACTACTTCTGGTTTGAGTTGGCCAGATTCAAATAGAGTCTTTCCACAGCTGGCCCTTGCAATCTTGCCCTGGTACGAGGAAGAAATAAAAAAAAAAGATGATAATGATGGTTGGGCTCCTCCTGACGTCAATTCTGACCCCGTTGATGTATGGGGAAAGAGGGATGACAAAGACCCTCCTGGCTCTGTTGGCACTGCCTTGGCCGCTTGATGGCCTTTTTTTAATGTTTGTTATCCTAGATTTCTAGGCTTGGCCCATGACTTCCTGATTTTCTGGGCTCTGCCCATGTGACTTTCGGGGTGTTCTTTCTTACCATCCAACCCTTTTTTTGTGATTATGTATTTAATCTCTTTATTAATATAGATTAGAGGCTTATTCATCAAAAAAATACCTGGAACAATCATTGCAAACATTATGTGCTCCCTCTTTATTGACATCCATGGAGGAATATTATTGTTGATAACAAAAATAGGCCACACCGAGTAAATAGATCTCAACTCTCCAAATGGATTAGCACTGTCCACTACCAATGAAAGCCTGAGATTACGAGGTTCTTCTTTAAAGTGTGGCCACTTTTCCTCTATGTCCATAAATGCTAAACCATCTGCAGGCATTCGAATAATGTCATCTCGACTTCTATTGTGTGCATGGTAATCCATAAATTGTGCCAAGCTAGTGCACCTAAATAATCGTTGCATATGTGGAATAATGGAAATATAACGAAGAACCTTGTGAGACACCTTTTTTGTTATTTGATCTGTTTGATATCTACTGATATGACACTCAGGGCATTCTGTTCCAAATTCATGTTGTTTATGATATATAATATGAGCATTGGGACAAGCATATATTGTTTGATACTCCATTCCAATATCTTTCATAATGGCAGATACTTCTCGGTATGAGCGAGGTAGAATATTTGATGGTGGTAAGAAAAACTCACCTATCAATCTACAGTAAAAAAAAAAAGTTTGAGGTGTTAATATAAAGAATATTAATGGTACATGATTCACCATTTATTAACTGTAATGACATGTATGACACACCTTAACATACATGAGATTTTTATGTTGGATAAACCATGCATAACCTTCAAGTTCACCAACAACAATACAGCAAAGAGAAGAGTTGTTTGGGACCCTTTGTAAAGGGGCTCATATGCCTTCTCAAGAAGAGGTAAATCATGAACATCAAGGTCATCCTGATCATCATGATCAGATGTGCCAGTACTAAATGTGTCATGGATCAATGTATTTGTACCATCATCTTCAATTGTGTTTTTTGGTGCATGATCGTCATCTTCCATGGGATCATTATCTTCAGCTTCGATATTCACACCTCCATGTTCCTCCACTTCAAAAACCATATTCTTCGGGTTGTGTTGGTCCATATCATGTGCCCTAGGGTGCTCGACCTATATAAAAATGATCAACATAAATAAACCATGATCATGATCTCATTATCAAGTGATTTCTTATGTATATAAATTGTTAAAATGATATAATGAATAGCTTACCAGTGGATGATAATCATGTCCCCCTTCAATGTGACCATGTAGCCTACAATGTTTCTTAGATGTTTTGATTAGAAGTCTTCTAGTCTGTAAGCCCTTACAAATTTTGCAGGGACAATAACATTTCCCATCACCTTTTCTTTTCAAGTTAGACCATAAAAAATGTAGACGTATAAAAATGACCATTTCTAAATGAATATTTTATGTTCATTTCTCTATTTAATTAAATCCAATTTAATTAAATTATCCACATTCTTCTATTTTATTAAGTAAATTACTCAATTTATTTAAATAAAATTCACTATACCCATTTAATGAATAAATCATTTTATTCAATTAAACCCCCCTATCCACTTTTAATTAAATTCAAATTTAATTAAATAGTTATCCTAAATTGAATAAATCTAATTTATTTAATTTCCCCAAATTGCAACCAAATTGAATTAAATTACTTTATTTCAATTAAATCCTATTATCCCTCCATCCACTTGCAAAATCCCAAACCCCTTTCTAATCCCTTCTAGAATCTTCTAATTGCTTCTAATTAACCTAACCCCTCCTCTAAACTTTGTCACATCCCTAAGCAAAGGGAAGTCACTTCTCAAAACCTCAAAGTCTTTGATAACCATTAAAGGCTTTCAACCTTCAACCACTTAATTCATCAAAGTCTTTGATAACCATTAAAGGCTTCCAACCTTCAACCACTTAATCCCCCAAAGTCTCCAATAACCATTAATGGTTAACTCAAACCCTCCTACATGGTTAAAGAATTTATTTTAACTCAACCTCTACCCAACCCAAAGGTCTCATCAGGCCTTTAATGCTTTGACCATGATTATCTCTTAATCATTTGCACAAAGGTTTATCCTTGGATTAACTCTTAATCCATTGGGTAAGCCTAACTTAAGCTTAACCCTTATCTCTAAGACAACCATGAGGTCTTCTCAGGCATTTAATGTCTCCAACCCCTTCTCTCAACCCAACCCTATGTTGACACTTGTCACCATTTCATTGGTGCCAATTACAAACATGGATCCCCAACTTTCAAACACAACCCTTGATTAAACCATTCAATCTTGACCATCCATTGCCCTATTCTTGCTATAAATAGAGCTCTCATTCCTCCATTTTACAGATCCTCCAAATTTGTAGTATCACACTTATGCTCAAATACATTCAAGCTCTCATATATCATTTTTATGCTCATCATTTAGCCTC
This sequence comes from Cryptomeria japonica, assembly GCF_030272615.1. Taxonomy (NCBI): domain Eukaryota; kingdom Viridiplantae; phylum Streptophyta; class Pinopsida; order Cupressales; family Cupressaceae; genus Cryptomeria; species Cryptomeria japonica. The sequence goes on along the minus strand of NC_081415.1, from coordinate 128,847,412 downwards.
TCTTTAGAATAGAAATTAGTCTAAATATACATGTTTAGAATACTTTCTTTATCATTTAGCTCAATCATAGACTAAATATATCATGTTAGGATAGTATTCATACTAACCTTGTCATCTTATCATCTAGTTTATTGCATTTCTAGAATCATGCATAGCTTAGAATCCATTTCATTTTAAAATCTATCAAAATATCCCTCGTTCTTGCATTTGCCATCCCTAAACCATTTTGCTCAGTGATCTGAGAGCAAAAAACATTGGTTTGAGGGACATTGTGAGATAAGGAACCATGGGACCCACCTTGGGAAGCTGAGTAATACTTCGTTACTCCATAGCTTGCATCAAGAAGTCCTCTGTGTGCGTGTGGACAAGTCTATTACAATATTTTCACATATTGAGTTTTATCAACCCACTTTTTCTGCATACATTTCTGGCGCCCACCGTGGGGCCCGACCCCATACATCAAATCGGTTTTTGAAACTAACTACTTTTGCAGACATGCGGGAAAAATGAATTAGCGTGTTCAGTTCACTGTTTAGCGCATCCAGTTAATAGCTTAGTGCATCCAGTCCACTATTTAGCGCATGGAGTCCATCATCCAGCATGTGAAGTCCATTTTTTAGTGCATCAAATCACTAATTTTTCTATAGGTCTCAGTGCAGGATAAAAATAAAGGAGCGCTTTCGACACATAGAGTAGCGCATCCAGTAAACATTGTAGCTCATTGGGACATTATTTTATCGCATCCAGGTTATATTGTATCACGTGCAGTCCTTTCTGTAGCGCATCATAGACAGAAGACAAAAATTAAAATTGTAACCGAAATAAAATTTAGATTTGTAGAAGTCCACCAAAATCCAGATTTCTCTGACTATTTGATTGGAATTTTGTAGGACTCTGACAATTTCTTGCAGGTAGAGCTGGATTTTATTTGTAGAATTACAAATAGTTTTAGATTCTGGCTAACTTAGTTAAGTTAGTCAAAATTTAGAGTCATTTTAATTCTTGTTGGATAAAATTGGACTCACCTTACTTTGGGCTGTAAAATGAACCACAACAACAATCTTTTCTTACTTTTCTAGGAGAAAATTTCTCAGTTTGGGTTCTAAAAAGAACAAAACAATATTTATTTTTGCAAGAAAGGGCTAAAAAGAATATCACCATCCTTTGGTGCTTAAAAGGATCAATTTTACATTTTTGCAAGAAAAAGGAACCTCACTTTAATAAATTTTGTTTAAAATCAAAGAGGGAAGATCTTCCCCTTTTGATCGATTTCTTTTGTTGACAAAACATCGAATTTACTTTGTTGACCAATTTCATAGATCAGAAAATCATTGCCTTGGAAGGATAAAATAAACACCATGTTTTTGTGGAGCAACATCTCCACATAGATTTTAGCAAATCCACTGAATTGAAAGGCTAAAAAGAATCAACGTGATTCCTTTGTCTCGAAAGTGGAAGGAATATGCTCTCCCCTTAACTGGGTGATCAAAAATCTAGACCACTCTTAAAAGCTTTCTTTACTTCAAGCAATAAAACCTTTAGCAGGCCTGCCTTCCCGAGGAGTTGGAATCAACTCTTAAAGTCGTTTATGGTCGGTGTGAAGGGAACGACCTAAGTGGGGAATGACTTTGACGCCAAGAATTTCAACCCACTATAATCAAATGTGGAAAGTGATGAAAGTCCTTTTCAATGGTTGCACACAGCGATTAGCCTTCCCCCAGTATCATTGAGATACGTAAAGTCTTTGTTCTAAAGGTTGGGAAGCCTCCTGAGGGAGTTTATCACTGACGACCGAACAAGAAGCCTAATTATGAACCATAGAAATAGAAGCTTTGAACCGAGTCAGTAATAGACATTTATAACATCATAGTGCAAGGGTGGGGAAGAATCCGCCCCCAAGATTACTCACCATATATCTCCCAAAATAACTACTCAACTGTGAAGTGATTCATTTTGAGTTAATTTCTGGCAAAAGGCAAAAAAATGGGCGCCCTCTAGGGGGTGACACGGCTGTTTGAGCTGACGGAGTATCAAGACTAGTGGGCTATGATGTTATTTATGACCCTTGACTAAAGAGTCTTTCTGAAGTGTATTATTCGTATCCAAACCTGTTAAAACATTGGGGATTTGAACACATCCTCGCAAAACATACACTTTTTGTTAGATTAGACAAAATTGTTGTACTTTTTGGTTCGTGCTTGCATTTATTACTTCAGAAAATCATCCATCAAACTTGAAAAGTTCACATCAAAATTCAAAATTTACAAAAAATCAAACCAAAGAAAAATCAGGGTAGTTTAGCGCATAAGAGCAACTTCTTAGCGCGTGGGGTATTTCTGCTAGCGCATCAAAACATCAAGTTAGCACATCAGGTCCAAACAGTAGCGTTTTTATCATAGGTCAAATCAGTGTTGACACATTTAGCGCATCAGAAAAATAGTCTAACGTGTGGAAGCAATAGCTTAGCTCGTGGAAACCAAACATTAGCGCATAAAGTACAATAGTTAGCACGTGATAGACCCAGGATAGCGCATATCTTTTTCAACAGTTAGACAACAATTTTAAGCAGTCCAAAATTTTAGTGCATGTCTGGGGGCAACCTAGCGCGTGTGGTTATTATTTTAGCGCATAAAGTTGTTTCAGTAGCGCATGTAGACTCTTTCAAAAACATTTTTAGAAGCCTTTTTCCATCAACATCATTTTTCATCAAACCAAAGTCAAAAACAAACCACTAAAACTATTTCTTGAGCTAAATTTGTGTCAAAACAAAAGTTGTCAGAATCCTAAACGAATCGCGCAATAAAGGATGTCTCTCCTATCATAATCCAGAAATCTCATCATTAGTATCAACAAAATCCTTTACCATCTTACGAATTTTTATCTCAAAACACTTGTTTAAAATTTTCAAATTGTCAAATCAACTTTCCAGATCGGGAGGCTTTTATCCATATCATTTGACACACTTTGTCGTGAAGGGCATCTAAACCTTCACTTTGATAAAGTAAGATTTGAAATTTTCAAAAACAAGAATCAACTGAATCCAAACAAATCAAAGGAAACCATTGATCACTCATGCATGACTAATTCCTATATTCTGAGAAGAAAGAACCTTTATCGTAACATCACGTTGAAGAAACAACAACCTAGTTTTTCCAAATTCATCAAGAGAAATAAGTTTTTATACATCAATCGTCAACTCTTCAAATCTCATCGAGTATTCCTTCATCACGTCAAACAGTATATCCAAAACAAATCCAACGAATTTGACAAAGAACCCTTGAAGACAAGAGCCTACTGTCAAAAATTTGCTTTTAATCAAATCATAAACCGTGGAGGAAAGATCAATCCAGCATTCTTACCCAATAAGTGCATAACTTATAACACATCTCGACTAGAACCACCAACCCTCGAGCAACACATCGAAGAGGATTTTGTCCCCTTCGTCATCGAATTTTTTTACTAAAATGCCTATTACTCGCTCTCAAAAGAACCAACAAAGCGAGACACACGCAGAATCAAGTATGAATCGCAGATTGTCAAATACTTTTGAAGTTCCACACTCGGAAGAGCCTAAAATTATGGAAGCACTTCTTCAGGAATATCAAGAAAATCCTTCATTCCAAAAACTTGTCGAAAGGCTTATGGAAAATGATGAAAAAAAGTATTTGCTCATGCTCACAAGTAAGGGCGTTAAACTTCCCAAAGATTTAGACACAAACATTTTTCAAACCGGGTCTCAACAATATACATATCAAGAACAACAAAGAGAAGAAGAAACTCACATACCTGAGCAACATATTCCAGAACAACGTATACCAAAAATGCATATACCTGAGCTCGAAACTCCAGAACAAAACATACCGTTTACCACACCTTTTTAGCTAAGAACAAATACGAGGGAAGAACTCTTCCTCGGCAAGATAATGCACCCTTGGTTGCTCTTACTCAACAAATGCAAATGTTGCAAAGACAAATACAAGATATGCAACAAGGGACAACGGTGCGGTACTCTATAAATGAAATCTGTCCTTATCCATTTGACAGAAGATTGAACATGGTACCTTTTCCTCCAAACTCCGATGTTCCCAAATTTGATAAATATGATGGGAAAAGTGATCCCCGAGATCATGTTCGAGAATTTTGCACCATGAGTCTTGAATTTGCTCATGATGACACTTATCTGATGAGGTTATTCCCAAGAAGCCTAGGAGGACAAACAATGGAATGGTTATCCAAGATTACACCACCTATCAGATCATTTGATGAATTGGTTAACAAATTCATAACCCAATATTCCTATAATATTCAACATGCCATAACCATGCTAGATGTCTGCAATACCAAACAAAAGAACAATGAAACATTCATGATATTTCTTCAACGCTAGCAACGCATGGTATCACGATATCCTCGAGATATTCCTGAAAAGGAGAAAATGGAAATCTTCATCGATAACTTGAATGGTGAAATGAGTTACAGACTAAAACTTCAATGCATACCATCTTTCGCTAAATTGATTGAAAAGGGCATTTAGGTAGAAGAAGCATGTGTCAAAAAGGGAACACTCAAATTCTACAAGGAAGGAACAAACTCATCAAACTACAATAATCAGAACAACACCAACCTTAACAAATCTCGATTTTGGACTCGAAACAAAAACAAAGGCAACAATGAATCATATGATCCCAAATCTAAGCAACCAGTGCTTGCATTATCAGGAAATCCTCAAAATACGAAAAATCCTAAAAATGCTAATCCCAGTGCTAACACATATGCACCAAACACTGATCAAGGACAACTCAACACAAACAACACCAATTATACTCAAAGCAAAAACATGAATCCAGGACCTAACAACAATTCACGCAACAACACGAACAATTTTCAAAAGCGTATCTTCACACCACTGGGACAATCATTAGAATCAGCATTCAGAGAACTTTTGGCAAACAAGATTCTTTCTTTGCCTCCAATTAGCAACTATGAACCCCCAATCAAACCACCTTGGTGGAATGATTCACACTATTGTGATTTCCATCGCAACAAGGGTCATAGAACAAATGAGTGCATGAGATTGAAACACATAGTACAGGACATGATTGATCGAGGTGACTTAACGATGGATGGTCTCAAAACAAATGGTGATCACAGAGCCTTCAAAAATCCTCTCCCAAATTACAACAAAGATGGAGCATCAACTTTGGATGATACACGCGGAGCTCGTATTAATCACATCTACAACAACACCATCAACCACATATCAGCTGAAGATCATCAAGTAAATGTCATCACCATTCAAGATCGGCATGATCATGAATTTGTCAATATAAAAACCCAAACTCAGAAATATGTCTTGAAGGGACATACTGCACCTACAACTATCACACCAAAAATCCAATATGACTTGGTTAGCCAACTACGCAAGACTCCAGCTCAGATATCTATCCTGGAATTGTTGAAATGATCACCAAAGCACAAAGACATATTGGAACAAGCGCTATTGGAAACAAATGTATCTCAAAATTTGGATACAGACAGATTTCAAGCCATGGTCGCCCATATGACAGGACCTCATAACCTCACCTTCTTAGAGCATGATAATACTTTCTTGAGTCATCTGCATAATACTCCTCTCCATATTGAAGTCATTGTTTGCAAACACCGAGTAAAACGAGTCTTAATAGATGGAGGAGCCAGACTTAATATATGTACTTTAAAGCTTATCCATGCATTAGGCTTCTCAAAAGAATCTATTGATCCTTGCAAGAAGATTACCATAAAAGCATATGATGATGAGGAAAGGTCCTCTAAAAGAACAGTGATATTACCTATTCAAGTAGGACCAATACAAAAGGATACTATATGTCAAGTCTTAGACATAGATCTAACTTACAATATCTTGTTAGGATGACCCTGGATACATGAAATGCAAGCAGTACCTTCTACGTATTACCAATGTGTCAAGTTTCCTTATGATGGACAAGAAATCTCCATATTAGCTGATCATAATCTATTTCAACATTGCAACGCAATGGGGGTAGCCCAAGACAGTTTGGTTCCTCATAATAGAGAAAAGCAACGATCCTTGACATCAGATCTACAAACAGCAAAGCCCAACTCCTTATTTGGAGATTTCAAGCAGAAGATCCAAATCAAAGACCAGGGCATGGGAGAATACTCTTTGGAGCCTTTATGTTTGGCCAAATTGCCAACATCACCTAGATTGCGTGGTTTGCCTACTACATCAACACATCTGGCCACTCAGCCCATCACCAAATTTGATGGTACCTTCATCCAATTGGGTACTCTAGCACATGAATCAGAAGACAAGGACATTCTTAGCTAGTTATACAAAGATGAGGAAGAAGATCATAGAGCAGCCGCTCTGGAGATTGTTCTACCGACACACCTGTATGGAAAAGGATACTTAATCATGAAGCAAATGGGATATGACGGTAAAGGACCTATTGGAAAATGCAAGGAAGGAGTCACTGAACCTATAGATCTTCCTTCACAACCTAGTAGAAACAAAGCAGGATTGGGTTCTAAACTCACATTCCTATTGAAACGGCTGCCACACACAACTACAAAACCTCAATGGAAGGTAAAGAAGAAGTACAAAGAAGAATCCTGGCAACAAGCACTCTTTGAATCAGCAAAAACAATCCACAAGGCATGAGAACGTCAAGATCTAAATCATAAGAAGGCCATATCTGCAGCGGTAGCTCATATTCAAACACCAATGTCTCAAAAACAAATCATGTCATCTACAAATACCGTCATTCCTCCTCGAGGAAGCACAGTCTATGAACAAATCTAGAAAGTAGAAGACAGATCTGATACAGAATCAACAAAAACCATCAAAATGGTATCCATCATCAAAGATTTGTTTTCACCATACAACATACCTATTTACAGGACAGATGGAATCTGGGATGATGCCTATGAGACAGATTCCAATGAATATGAATGGGGTACCTACTCCAATGCTACTACAAATATCCTGGATGATACTAATTCTATATCCCTTTCTCAAGAAGAATATAACGTAGAAGATAGACCTCTTGAATTTGGACCACAAAATATCTATGATGCCAAGGAAAGCAAACAGAAACATTATGCACAAGTCTATGCAGAAGATAATACCATCGAAGACCTCGACGAAATCCTAGACTTCTTTAAAACCAAGACCCGTCATGATGAAAACTCTATCCTAACACTTACAGTAGTAGAGCTTGATCCACCCAACGATTCCTTACTACTTGTCTTTCCTGACCTCATCGATTGGGATGAACCTAAAACCCATGATATATCAATTTTTCTAGATGATGAATCTATTATCCATTACCTATGTATCGTAAATCCAAAAACAGGCTCTACCAGTGAACAAAATAACGATGTCTATCAATCAGGGAGTGCCAAGTCTCTCGGTTGCAAAAATAATCCAAATAAAGGATCTCATGCTGAAAACCAATCGATTGCAGCTCTAGATCACAAAAAAGTAAAAATAAAGGACGCATCTGAAGGTGAAAACCTTTTTAAGGTGCCTAATGATGGGAGACTTGACACTCTTCCTGAGCACTTTCATGAGTGATCACCCATATTGATTGAGCCCACTCAACCAATCAACATTGGTACCACGAAAGCAGCCAGAAACATACACCTTGCAGAATCCCTGACAGAGGAAGAAAGAGTGGCATTTATCATTTGCTTTAAAGAATAGCAAATTAACTTTGCTTGGTTATATGCTGATATGCCCGGAGTAGATCCACACTTAATCATGCATCACTTGTCCATTTCTACAGGAGTTAAGCCAGTCAAGCAAAAGCTACGAAAGATGAATCCACAGGTGGCACTCATGGTCAAAACTGAACTAAAGAAACTATTAGATGTCGAATTCATCCGACCCATTGACTATGTAGAATGGATTTCCAACATCGTTCCAGTATCAAAACCAGATGGTAGTATCAGAATTTGCACTAACTTTAGAGACATCAACAAAGCTTGTCCAAAAGACGAATTTCCTCTACCTAGTATCGACATAATTGTAGATCTTACAGTAGGTCATGCAATGCTCTCACTAATGGATGGTTTCTCAGGCTATAATAAAATCAAAATAGCTCCTTAAGATCAAGATAAAACAGCGTTCACCTGTCCTTGGGGAACGTACTATTGGAATGTTATGCCTTTTGGCTTAAAGAATGCAGGGGCCACTTATCAAAGAGCAATGACAACAATCTTCCATGACATGATGCACACATTTATGGAAGACTATGTGGATGATTTACTCGCTAAATCCTTCACCAGTGCTGAACATCTCGGTATCCTAACAAAGATCTTTGCTCGATTGGAGAAATTCCAAGTCAGGCTCAACCCTAAGAAGTGTGTCTTCGAGGTTACATCAGGCAAGTTACTAGGCTACATAGTCTCAACTAAAGGTATTGAAGTTGATCCAGCAAAGGTATAAGCTATTATGGACATGCCACCACCAAAGAATATTAGTCAACTTAGATCTCTACAGGGATGACTTCAATCAATTAGGTGATTCATCGCTCAACTAGCAGATAAAAGTCTACCATTTAACCATTTGCTACACAAAAATGTACCATTCAGATGGGAGACTAAGTGTGCAGAATATTTTTACCAAATCAAACAGTACCTGATGAATCCACCAATTCTAGTACCACCAGTCGCAGGAAAGCCACTTGTCCTATATATCTCAACAACAGATATATCACTGGGGGCACTATTGGCACAAGAAGATCAACAAGGAAAGGAACCAGCCATATATTACATCAGTCGGGCATTGAATGGCTATGAACTCAACTATACCTTCATTGAAAAGGCTTGCCTAACAGTGGTCTTTGTATCTCAGAAGTTCCACCATTATATGCTAGCACACACCATTAAGCTAGTCGCAAAAATTGATCCTCTCAAATATCTACTCAGCAAGGCAGCTCTCACAGGCCAATTGGCTAAATGGATCGTGACTCTCTATGAATTCGACATCCAATACACAGAAAGATAAGCCATCAAAGTACAAGCAATTGCAGATTAGCTAGCTGAAGCACCACTACCAGGAAAACAAACCATGGAGATTGAATTTCCAGACAGGGATGTTCTTGCTTTTTCTCCCAAACAATGGACCCTATACTTTGATGGATCCTATACACAACATGGTTTAGGGGCCGGCATTCTATTCATCACTCCTAAAGGACACACTATGCCAAGATCATATAGGCTTATGTTTCCATGCACAAATAATGTGGCTAAATATGAGGCATTGGTTATAGGCATCAAAATGGCCGTCGAATGGAAAATCACATAGTTAAAAGTCTATGGAGACTCACAACTGGTCATCAATCAAATCAACAACAACTATCAGACAAAGGATGACAAGCTACTACCCAACAAGCGAATGGTGGATGACTTCAAATAGTATTTTGTGCACATCACCTTTGAACAAATACCAAGATTGAACAACAAAGCAGCTAATGCAATGGCTACCATCACTTCACTACTACAAATTCCAGAGCAATAGAGTCATTACGAGTTCCTGGTAGAGCAACTGTTCTCCCCCGCTTATGGCCACTCTGAATCCTAGGTTATCTATGCCTTGACTGGTTCAGATTCTCCGTTATATGGACCAATATACGACTACCTCAAGCACAATATCTTACTAATTGACCAATCCTGTAACCAAAAACGTAACTTTATCCGACAAGTCGCCCGTTACACCCTTACCGCTAATACTTTGTATCGTCAAGGTCTAGATGGTACTCTTCTTCGTTGCCTTGATCGTGATGATTCTGATACTGCTTTACACAAGCTTCATGAAGGTATTTGTGGCACACATTCAAGTGGCACTACTCTTGCTAAAAAGCTTCTACGGATGGGATACTATTGGCCTACAATGGAGAAAGACTCATATCATTTCACCAAGAAATGTCCTAAATGCTAGATCTATGGCAATCTGATACATGCACTAGCACAGGAACTGCAGCCATTTACAACATCTTGGCCCTTTTGTCAGTGGGGACTAGACTTAGTTGGCAAAATTCATCCTTCATCTTCACATGGACATAAGTTCATTATAACTGCAACAGAATACTTTACCAAATGGATCGAAGCAGTTCCCATGACCACAGTGACTGGGAAACAAATTGTCTCTTTTATGCTAAATTATCTGATCTGCAAATATGGTATTCCAAGTTCAATCATCATAGATATTAAACGACCTTTCAAAAACCAAGATATACAGGAACTATGTGAAAAATTCAAAATCCAACATCGGTTTTCTACACCATATTACCCATAGGGCAATGGTTAAGCAGAAGCATCTAACAAAACAATCTTGAAAATCCTAAAGAAAATAGTGAATGATGCAGGCAAAAATTGGCACATACAACTCAATCCAGCACTTTGGGCATACAGGACTAGCATCCACACACCTACAGGAGCAACACCATACTCATTGGTATATGGATTAGAGGCCATTTTACCCCTAGAGGTAGAAATCCCATCTCTCAGACTCTCTTAAAAAGGTTTAATCCCAGATGAAGAATATCAAGTTAACCGACTGCAAGAACTTGAACTATTAGATGAAAGACGCCAACATGCTTACACTCATCTCAAAGCATATCAGCAACGCATGTGCAGAAGCTACAATCACAAGGTCATTCCCAAAAACTTCTTAGTTGGTGACCTAGTCCTCAAAGAAAATCCAAGAAATTAGCAAGATAGAGAAAAGAAAGGGAAATTTGAACCTAACTGGTTAGGCCCCTATGTCATCATATCAGTCTATGGATCAGGTGCCTATCAGCTTACAACTTCAGAAGGAGATGTGCTCAATGACTCAACTAATAACATTCATCTGAAGAAGTACTATACTTAAGTCACCTAGTGCACGGAAAAGCCAAAAACAATCAAAAAAATAAAAAAATCCAAAAAAAGAAAAAACAAAGTACAATAAAAACAAATGGTGAAAACCTGGTAAATAGGCGCTCTTGTGAAAGAACGGATCCTCTATCTATCTCCATGCCATTTTATCCATACAAACACTATCGGCAATCGCCCAACACTTAGCATATATATCCATTCAGGACATACTTAGCGTAGTCAGTATCCTGGGTTATCCATATATATCTATCCTCTTTCGACATTCCACCATGGCTTGGAAATCACTATACATGATCATATCAAGAGGCACACTCAGCTAGGGGCATTAACTTGTTCAAAAACTTGCAAACATTCAAGACATCACAACTATTGCGAACCTCAGAAGCATGACATCCAACAACCAAAAGTACGCTTCATCACAAACACAAAACAAAACAATTCACAGATATACCAAGGATGGATGATTTTCTAAAGTACTAAATGTTGCATTATTGCATAAAAATCTTGACTATTTTGTATTTTGAACTTTTTAATTATTGGAATCTTTTCCTTTTCTCACTAAAATGCTTCAAAGCTAGAGATCATGGGGAACTTCCAATATTTTCTTAGTCTTCTATCTGGGAGGCGATCACTTGTACTATGTGAATCCTTGCCTCGAGATGTGATACATCAAATATCACTAAAGGCCTAATTCCACTTCACGCATACAAATGATTTAATCTTGTCTGTTTACGCAATACGCACTCAGGTCGTCCTGGTTCAATTATACCTTGACGCTTGTGCTATCTTGCAAAATCAAACATCATGTAAATTTTTCTTAGGTCATCATGGTTCAATTATACCATTATGCTTGTATAAATTTTCAACACATCCTAAACAAATCAATGCTCAATGATGAAACCTATAAAGAAAGCAAATAACATATGGTTGTATCGGGATGGCAAAATGCAAAATGAGGATGCTCCAAACACATTAGTTGCATATCATTTTACAATTAGTTGCATATCATTTTACAATTAGTTGCATATCATTTCACGATTAGCTGCATATCATTTTACAATTAGTTGCATATCATTTTACACTTAATTGCACAACATATCATGCATCTCATTTTCAAGCTACATCTCACAGCATAATCAAATCATACATCTCATAAATCTAAAGCATACATACTGCATCATACATTTTAAGCATTGCATCATCATAAAATAATGAAAGAACCCACATAACATGCATCCATATAAACACATCACATGATCAAAGAAAATGGTGCCATATATATATATATATATATATATATATATATATATATATATATATATCTCAAAAAATTATCCAAATGTACAAAATGTGTCAAACACTGTGTCCAGTACAAAGAATACAATGCTCAAAAATACAATAGAGACCATGTCTCTCAAGTATGACTATCCCCTGACAGAGATGGTCTCGCTCTAAATGTCCCTGCTCCTGGATCTCTAGGAGGGTCTTGTCTTGATGGCCCCGTAACACCTCAGCTCTTAGATCGTGACCTAGTATCTTGAGATCGACTAGATCTCAACTGTGCAAAGCTCTGTACTCGGTGATCCCTGGGTACTGCAGCCTCATAATGCCATTGATAGTACTCTACCTCCTAAGCTCTCAATGCCATCTCTCTGAGGTTGTCTCTCATCGGACCACCCACTACTGCTCTCTGCATGCTAGATACCAGCTCCTCCACTCGCCCTCTCCACTCTATCTCAGTATCTTGCTCAGTGGCCAACTGCGCAATTTGCCACTGATATGTCAATACCTATGCCTATAGCTGCTGTACAGTAATCTGTAGGGTCCGCATCTGAGCATCCTCAATGTGACCTAGGACCCGAACCCGTAGCGGTACCTGTGCAATGGGAACCCCTCCTACTCAACTTGTCGTCGATGCTAGAGGTGGAAGTACATCCGTCCTCCTCCTCTGTGCTGGTCGCCTAGCCTGCTCCGTGCCACCCACTGCAGCTAACACCTCCCTCACTCTCCCCTCTCTCTCGGCTCCAATAGCCAATCCACCTCTCCCCCTATCTATCATCCCCTGTCTCACCACTCTCTCCACACCTCTATCTCCTCTCCCCCCTCTATCTCCTTGCCTCCCTTTGGCTCCTCTCCCTCATCCTCCTCCCCCATCATCTCCATCATCTCCCCCATCTCCCTCCTCCTCATCATCATCAAAGGCTGGCCTCATCTCCTTAGGATCAAATATCCTAGCCACTGCCCGCGTAGCAAATAATCTGGCAAACTCATCAGTCATGCCTGCATCCTGAATCTCCGGGGCATAATCCCATATCTACCTTGCTAACCCCACAAACTCCTCCACCGCCACTCCACTATCAATGGTCCACCCCCAATCAGCCACATCTTGCCTCCACCGTGCATAAAGGCAAGCTCCCTACGGTATACCCTGTTGGCGCCCAAACTGCCTCAAAACTCGGGTCACCACAAACCTCTCTATAACAAACGGGGTCCTCCCGATCAAGTATCTGGTCATAAAAACAAAGGGCATCTCTAGCCCATCCTCAACCCACACCTCACATCCTATATATGGTCGCCATGTAACCGTATCAATATCATCAAGCACTCTCCTCCAGTGCTCTAGTTTGCCCAGCTTATGCTGGACAACTAGACCTTTGTATCCGTAGGCATATGCCACTCCTACGGGCCTGTCCCTATCTGCTATTGGCCTCGTCGCTGGAATATGCTCCCAGCACCATACCTGTAATAATGTCACACCAGCTGACAAACTACCGTAACCGAGGTATACCACCTCATGCAGGCCCCTGTATAAATGGGCCAGCATAGCTAACCCCCATGAAAATCTCTGGCCCTGTGTGACCATCTCCTCCAACACCAACCCCCATCCCATAGAAAATCCCTTTGACCTGCAATCAGGATAAAGGAATCCACCAATGAACCCTGCTAGTATGGATGGCAGTGGTGCATAATCCAGGTCTAGAAACTCCTGCCATGGGATCTCATAGCTGCAGATTGTATCATCCTGGAAAATGCGGTGCAGTGCCTCTGTCCCACCCTCCTCTGACTGCTCATATGGTAGTAGTGCCCCTACTACAGGAATGCACAGGATCCTATAACAGTCCTCCGATGTGACTGTCATCTCTCTAGTAGCAAAATGAAAGGTGTTTGTGTCGCTATGCCACCTCTCCGCAAGTGCTGTCAGTAGCTCTCGGTTCATAGTGAACCGAGGCATATCCAAGAGGGAAGTCAACCCACATCTCTCGATGATATCGAGATCGGCCTGCGACAACCGCGGTATTAATGTCCACAGTCTCAGAAATCTCTCCCGTGATTGAACCACACCTAATCGCTCCTGTCAAACAAGCAAAACAAATCCAATATCAGTTTCCACATCAAAACAACGATATCAAAATCAAACTCACATTAACAACATGAAACAATTTTCTCATCTACATCAAGTTCAAAATCCTATCATTTCATATCAACTTGTAAAACAACTCAAGTTCTCAAAAACTATATCAAAACTTGTAAAACAACTCAAGTCTCCAAAATCACATAAACTTGTAAAACAACTCAAGTTTCGCACCCATATCAGCTTGTAAAACAACTCAAGTTTCCAACCCATATCAGCTTGTAACACAAATCAGGCTTCACACATTGAACTTGAAACAGAACATGCAAGTAAATCATATTTTGATCAACACAACACATTGATATCTATACATATCTTGGAATATCGCAAATCAAAACAAGTTATATCAACACTCATATTGGACAACTCCATAGCATCATGACAGCACGACACAAAAATATTTACAAATCACCTCATCATGCAAAATTTTTCCAGATGCACTAAAACAGATACCCAATGCACTAAAAACCCCCCACGCACTAGGCTATCTTTCCTATGCGCTATTCTATCTACCCTATGCGCTAGACTGACTCTACATGCTAATCTTTTCCCCCCATGCGCCACCTAACCTACTCTATGCGCTAAACTCCATCTACGCGCTAATCTACACCTCCTAGGCACTACCCGTTTGACCCTATGCGCTAGGTTAACCCTACACACTAAACCCCCTTACCCATGTGAACCTCGACAACCCCTATGTGCTAGGTCTACCCTACATGCTAACCTATTGACCTGACGTGCTACCCGACTATCGCTATGCGCTATTCTGCGTCTATGCACTAACCTCTATTTCTTATGTGCTACCCTATTCATTTTAGACACGACATTAAAAATTGACTAGATGCGCTACTTTAAACTTTGTATGCGCTAATCTATAACCTAGACGCGCTAAACTGCTAAAACCGAACTTTGAAAATCAAAAAATAACTAAAAACGACCAAATCAAAAGTCAAAAGAGGGTCAAAAATGTTGACTTACTGGTGGTCCATACGCTGCAGGTCTCCGGTACCTCCGAACGCGCTCGAAATGGTGTCTATGATACGGAATAGGCATTTTCTCTATAGACCAAATTCTCTTTCTCCAAAGTCAACAAAGCACAAATGAATCTAATTCAAGTCTTTTTCCCCTTTTATAAGAGGAAACTGAAATTAGGGTTAGCCGAATGGACCTATAATATGGTTGCGGTCTCCCCTATACCATAACATTTGTAACTTATAGAGAGATGAATCAATTTGCACACATTACACATGAACGAAATCCTACACATCATACGCACCTCATCAAATTAAATCAAAAATTTTCAAAAACATTGATTCATCTCCCGAGGGGGCATCACCATCAAATATCGAATCTAGGGCATCACCATCAAATATCGAATTTGGGGCATCACACATCAAATCAAATATGGGGCACGACTTGCAAATCATAAGAGCGACACAAAAATTGCATTTGATCATAAATCACAAAAACACATCATTTTCTTTGAAATAACATGTGCACACACGTCACTTCAAACAGGGGCAAAATGTAGACATATAAAAATGACCATTTCTAAATGAATATTTTATGTTCATTTCTCTATTTAATTAAATCCAATTTAATTAAATTATCCACATTCTTCTATTTTATTAAGTAAATTACTCAATTTATTTAAATAAAATTCACTATACCCATTTAATGAATAAATCATTTTATTCAATTAAACCCCCCTATCCACTTTTAATTAAATTCAAATTTAATTAAATAGTTATCCTAAATTGAATAAATCTAATTATTTAATTTCCCCAAATTGCAACCAAATTGAATTAAATTACTTTATTTCAATTAAATCCTATTATCCCTCCATCCACTTGCAAAATCCCAAACCCCTTTCTAATCCCTTCTAGAATCTTCTAATCACTTCTAATTAACCTAACCCATCCTCTAAACTTTGTCACATCCCTAAGCAAAGGGAAGTCACTTCTCAAAACCTCAAAGTCTTTCATAACCATTAAAGGCTTTCAACCTTCAACCACTTAATTCCTCAAAGTCTTTGATAACCATTAAAAGCTTCCAACCTTCAACCACTTAATCCCCCAAAGTCTCCAATAACCATTAATGGTTAACTCAAACCCTCCTACATGGTTAAAGAATTTATTTTAACTCAACCTCTACCCAACCCAAAGGTCTCATCAGGCCTTTAATGCTTTGACCATGATTATCTCTTAATCATTTGCACAAAGGTTTATCCTTGGATTAACTCTTAATCCATTGGGTAAGCCTAACTTAAGCTTAACCCTTATCTCTAAGATAACCATGAGGTCTTCTCAGGCATTTAATGTCTCCAACCCCTTCTCTCAACCCAACCCTATGTTGACACTTGTCACCATTTCATTGGTGCCAATTACAAACATGGATCCCCAACTTTCAAACTCAACCGTTGATTAAACCATTCAATCTTGACCATCCATTGCCCTATTCTTGCTATAAATAGAGCTCTCATTCCTCCATTTTATAGATCCTCCAAATTTGTAGTATCACACTTATGCTCAAATACATTCAAGCTCTCATATATCATTTTTATGCTCATCATTTAGCCTCTCTTTAGAATAGAAATTAGTCTAAATATACATGTTTAGAATACTTTCTTTATCATTTAACTCAATCATAAGCTAAATATATCATGTTAGGATAGTATTCATACTAACCTTGTCATCTTATCATCTAGTTTATTGCATTTCTAGAATCATGCATAGCTTAGAATCCATTTCATTTTAAAATCTATCAAAACATCCCTCGTTCTTGCATTTGCCATCCCTAAACCATTTTGCTCAGTGATCTGAGAGCAAAAAACATTGGTTTGAGGGACATTGTGAGATAGAGAACCATGGGACCCACCTTGGAAAGCTGAGTAATACTTCGTTACTCCATAGCTTGCATCAAGAAGTCCTGTGTGTGTGTGTGGACAAGTCTATTGCAATATTTTCACATATTGAGTTTTATCAACCCACTTTTCCCGCATATAGATGATAATCATGTCCCCATTCAATGTGACCATGTAGCCTACAATGTTTCTTAGATGTTTTGATTAGAAGTCTTCTAGTCTTTAAGCCCTTACAAATTTTGCAGGGACAATAACATTTCCCATCACCTTTTCTTTTCAAGTTAGACCATAATCTAGCAATTGTCTCCTTATTTGGTTCTTCACTGATATTATCTGACATGGTCTTTCTTCACAGGCAAAAAAATCAGGCTATGGAAACTTCAGTGCAAAAGCTTCACAAAAATTGCAAATCAAACCAAAACCATTTAACTCTTCTTTTTCATCTTAAAACATTAAACTTAATAGAGAACATATTTAATGTAGCTGATTGTGTGAATTTCTGAGCATTGTGTCTGCAAATTCTTACTAAAAGTTTGCCTGTTGCAGACTTTCTGAGAGACATTTTTGAGTATTCTAAGCCTTGGTTCTTCTATTTTCACTGGTGATAAGTTGGAAACTTTATAGCAGACCTGTAGCCAATTGATCTAATTTTGACAAGTTATACACCAAGCAAACAAGCATCTAGAACTAGCATTGTTTGTAGGTCACCCCTACCCTATGCCATGGGTATATGACTACCCAGAACTCCAATTTAAGCATCAATCTTGGAAATGATCAGTATATGAATACCCAGAACTCCAGTTTAAGCATTAAGTTACATCATTATTGACCTTACTTTTGGATGCTATGTATGAGATTGGAACCATTTGTAAGGTGTGATCAATGTGCTATCATAAATGCAAAGCAAAAACCATTTTGATGAGATCGTGATCCCACTAATACTATTTTGCCTTGTTAATTTTGCACCCACAAAAATGATAGAACCAGATATAATATGCCATCAATGCCCATATACTGACAATGCTCAAGATGAGCCACTTATAGGTAGAGTTTAACCACTTTCCATATAGGTAGATTATCTCTAACCTCATTTTCCCTATAGGTAACTGATTAGGTTCATTTTAGAGTCTTATTTCCAAATATGTACCTCTATGTTAGCTTTTTGCTTTATTATTTGCCTGTTTATGCTTAATCTTGTCAATTTTGCATAATTTTACTTAGTTCTTGCATCTTCAATGAAATTATATCTAATCATATTCAATCACATCAAAATGGAACAATTAATCATATTGCTGGTCTCTCCTAGAGGAATTAAATTGAACCAAATTGACTATTCCCCAATAAAATGTTTTGAAATGGTGAATGTATAAGTTTGTAGTTTACTTTCCTATACTAGGACCCCATTTCGTCAACATTTCACTATGAAAGCATAAATATTTTCTCTTGAAGAGAACATCTTATAGATTATGCTTCAATGTATAACACATTTTCATAATCTATCATTCGACTTCACATGGATAAAAGAACTCACATATTCTAAATCATGATCTAATGATGTGAACAACTCATATGCAACTATATGGCATGCAAAGCATTTATTTTAACATACACTTATTCATCCACATTGTAGGCATAACAATACAAGGCTCAGATATTGGTCTAAGAGGATGCCATGGTCTCACAAAGTAACCAAGAGCCATATGAAATGATGGTCTTGAATCCACACACAACTAGGGAGGATCCATATGATTATGTATGACTTCCCCCTTGTTTGTTTAATGGGATTAGCCTCCAAGACATAGCTATCAATAATCACTAAGAATGTACAAGTGGATCGTAGCTACCCATACAACAAACACTTACCCCTATCCTCAAATTTTCCCAATGTTTGATTCCTTATATACACTCATCCAAGGTTATCTACGTCGATCTTGGTGAGGAATCACATCACAACAAAGAAGGCAACATTTAAAAATAGCAAGAGTTTCACTAAACTACCAAAGATCATAAATATTGAAAGAAAGAAAAAATAGTACCAATAATAAGTCAAATAAATGTGTTCAATTCCAATAGCAAATCAAACATAGACTCAATAACTAAACAATAGAGAAAAATCACAATAGTGATTAAACTAATTCAAACAAGATAAAATAAAATTGTTGGCCCATGCAACAAAGATGAGAGATCATCAATAATTGAAGGAAACTTCACAATCCTTAAAAGTGCACATTACATAACTATACAACTAGAAATTGTGGCTAAATAGAGTGAAGATTCATCATGACTCCAATAATAGTCCCTCATGTGTGCATTTGTGGCATGAACACAAAAACTCCCACATGGCATGGCCATGTACCTAATGGAGAAGACATGCCTAGGCTACATGCCCAAAAAACATGACTATAATAATAGTCCCTCATGCATGCATTTGTGGCCTGCACACTACAAATCCTAACATATCATGGCAATACACCTCATAGAGAAGACACACTTAGGGCCACATTGCACATAGCAACGTGCCTCACGAAGAAGACATGCATAGGGCACATGCCACATAGCAATGTGTCTTATGCAGTGCATGCATGTCACACACCAAAGCTGTATGTATACATCATGAGGCACATTCATACGTTATCAAACACAACCTATTGTATCTAATATGAGTTCCTCTCTACATGTGTGCAAATCTTCCAACACTAATCGCCACTAAGAAGGAATAATATAAAATGCATCTTCAAATATTTGTGTGTGTGTGTGGAATTGTGTCTTTGAACCCAAATCGCTACCATCAAGAACATGTAACCATCACTTACACTATATCAAAACATAAGTATGGTGTGACATCATATCTATTTGCATAATGTCAAAACACATGCAAACATGAAAATCATCATAGCATGACAAAAATCAATCTCCACATGTTGGAACAAAGATATCAATAAGATAATAGGGTAAGAGGAAACCCGTACCAAGAACCACATACCAACTATTGACAATGCCATCAAGATAAATGTAGGATAGGATACCATTATGAGCCATCCAATGGTCCATTCTATGAGGAGAACTAGGGGATACTATCTTTGAAAGGTGTGGTCAATAGAGATAATCCCTACTAATGCCACAATATGTCACCATAGCTTCTTGAGTTTTCCATTCTTCTACTTAACACCACATTTATTGAGTTCCTCAACAGTGAGGTTGGTTCTCAATAGGATGCACAAACATGTAAACACACAAGCATGGTTTCATAATACTTGTACAACAATACAAATTCATTTTTCTAGTTAATTACTTAGTGTAAAAATAACTCCATTACATAACATAGGGCAATAATCACCATAAGTTTTCAAATAAACTGCCCAAACATCAATTGGAGTTACCCTTTCTAAGGTACAAACATAATTTATTTATAACTTCAAAATTAAAATAATCACAATACATCCAAATAAGTTCAATAGTGCATGGAAATAGACAACATGATCCATAATTAAACCCATAAATTACCCTAATTGGATATGCTAATAAAATGGTGTCTCAAATAATAGAGATTATGTTGCACCTATAATAGAGATTTGGATTTTGTTTCTTCATACACAAGCATGGTTTCATCATACTTGTATCCAAATACACCATCCATAGATAGGTACTCAGTACCACAATCTCATGGGTACCCTTTTAGTTGAATTTACCCTATATTTAGGTGAATCTACCCTTGTATCATTCCTTGATCTAGTATGTCATTCCACCAATCAATAATTTTTCCATATTCTTGGGAGAATACACTATCCCTTAGGTGAATATGCCATATCCTTAAATGACTCCTCCTTGTCATCATCCTAAGTCCTCTTTTTGTTAAGTCTTATCCCTTCAACTTTAGGAAAATCCACCTATCCTTATGTGAATCTACTTTCTCTTAGGTGAATCTATTTCACATAAATCATTTATCTTATCCATGTTTCTTATGCAAATGGTGAATTTTTCCTATCCTTAGATGACTACACTCCCATTTAGGTGAATCTATCTAGTTTTAGTCTCCTTCCATTATTTTGTCCAAATTTGTAGCCTCTAGTTTACATGAATCTACTTGTTCTTAGGAAAATCAACCCTATCTTTCTAAGGAAAATTCACCTTGTCATCATCCTTAATCATCTACCTTTCAAGTGTATAGTCCATCCATCCTTGGGAGAATCTAGCATATTATTGGGAAAATCCACTCCCTCTTAGGTGAATCCACCTTTTCCACCTTCTCATTAATCTATTATTTGTTCTAAGAAGGACACAAAAGTGGATAGAAAACAATAGAGGAGATAGTACTCAAACAAGTACTAAGGAATTGCATTAGTGACATGTCACAAATGTGAGTTATACATGTTCCAAATTGATTGATTCTCATGAAGGAACTAAGTTATCTACAATAAATAGCCACCCAAGAAACCCATTTGCTTTAGGCAAACTATCTTCTTAGTAGTTGCTTAATTCTTGAGACACTTGATTTAGATATGATCTTGTAAATGGTGTTAAAAAGAGCAATTAGTCACCAACCAACCACACTCTTCATTTGTATATTTAAGAATTAGTTTGGTCAAACCTTGATTGTAACAAGCATAACCAAATCCTCCATGATAAAGTTAACAACAAATATATTATTGCATAACCAAATCTTTGTGGTGGGTGTGTTCAACAAATATATTATTGTGTGAATTTCTTTTGTCCAAAATGTAGGAACTTGATCTACATATCCATGAAGGCATGATTAGGTCTCTATACAACACTATTTTGTTGATGCATATATGTAGTGGTTAGTTGTTTTCTTTTAGTTGTGGATAAACCATTTTGAGTGAATTTCTCATTTACTTGAGCATTTTGCATTTAGAGAACAACTGGATGACCATTCAAAAAGGGGTTTGAACTCTTTGAACTTCACAAATGCTTGTGCTTTTCTTGTCAAGCAATGTACCCACATCTTAAAGACATCAAATTATGAAAGATGATATTCCCAAATCTGCAAATGATTGTCACAACATAGTGAATAAGGGAGATCCATAGATACATTAATGAGTAGCCCTAGATCAATACAAAGAGAGCACATGCATGCTAAGGGAGCATTGAACAAGCCTTTTTAAGGATAATATAATGGTAGTAAAAGAAATCAATAAAGAGCATAAGTTCATCAAGAACAATTCTTAGCCACAAAGATCTAAGGTAATCATAGATGAGCTGATAATAAGTGAGTTCAAGAAGACATACTCAAGCCTTCATCACATTCCATAAAAAGAAAATCATTATTCCATATAATTGGAAGGAAATGATATATTGCAAAGATTACTATGAAGGTCTAAAATAGTAAAAGAGATGAGACTAATCTTTTATTTCTACTTACAACAGTGAATTGGTTGAGATATACTCATAGACAAAGTGAATGACATGTATGAGAACAACCTCAATAAAGGTAAAAAGGACAATAAATAGTAGTGATAGCTGACAATGCATTGAATGTGCCAAGAAAAAGACAGTGGAAGCCATGGAGAAATCACTATCAAAACAAAGTCATTAAATAAAACTATGTTGGTGCAGCTTGAGAAGCACAGTAGAACAATGAAAAAAGAACACTACTTGGTCCTTGAAAAGCATGTACTCACAATGATTGAAAACCACAATGACAACATAGAGGGCATGAATGTTTGGAGTATTTCCATTCTTAAGAATCTCATGATAGTCCATTATTAGGACAAGTGAAGTGCACTATGAAAGTGTCTTAAAAAGCTAATATAGCCATAAGTGATAGTGCCAATGCTTTGAGTTCAAATCCTCATGAAATACAGTCATGTTTATCTCAATGCAACGTTTGCCAACATCCTCCCTGCGTGTGCCAAAATAAGAGCTTTGGAACAAGGTATGGACATCCATCAAAGCATAATCGAAGGGGGTTTTTTGTTAGAAATTAGTTGCAAATGCTCCAATAACAAAAATCACAAAATGGGGTAGCATACACATGGCATGTGAACTGTATGACGAAATACCTCAAAGAGATGTCATTTCATGGAATTTTAAGATAGCAGGATATGCACAAAATGGATTAATTTGCAAAAAAAAATTAGTTGCCCTTGATTGCGAAAAAAAATTAGTTGCCCTTCATTGAAAAACAAAGAGTTCCTTTGATTGCAAAAAAAACCTTACCTTGCTTGTGCAGAGATCGCTTCGACAGGGGGGGCAGGGAGGCAAGACAGTCGCCGCTTGCTTCGGTTTGCTTTCAAAATGAAAATGCGTTGTGTTTTTTTTTTTAGTAAAATGCCTGAGTTCGTCGAAATTCCGACGAACACGGGCATTTTTTTTTTTTAAAATCAAATTTTCACACAATGCTCCTTGTCCGTCAGAAACCTCCGTCGGAATTTGACCCCAAATGTATTAGTAAATAAATATATATATATTGGTAACCGAGGTGACGCATAGATTATTACACACCTAATCTTAGTTTATGTGCCCTTTTAGACGTTTTTTTTATCATAGATTATAGAGACTAACAATTTCAAAATCAATTTAGACAATTAAATATTAACTTTGCGTACAGTAGCTTGTGTGGTTTGTAGTTATGAATAAACGATGTAGCTGGTGTGTTTCATAGTCAATGTTCATGCACTTGATAATCACACCGGACCATAAAAATAGCAATCAAACAATTGATCTTAAAAGCAAAACTTCCAACTTGATTTCTAGCCTACAAAGTATATACAATGTAATGTTTGGTGGGTTGCACCACAACAAGGAAAAGGGCTTTTGAGCTATTGTGAAGGCTCGCAATAAGGAACTTGAGAGCTAAATTGTTGGCAAGTGCGATGAAATGTTTAGTGCCCTCCATTTTTTGCTTCATTAGGTGACTATACATTGATATTGTGATCCCCTTTTTGGCCATATCAATCTATCTACATCTAAAATGAAATGTCACCAAATAAAAAAAATTGCTATATTTTGATGATCCCAACTCTAAATTCTATACAGAAAAATATTTAGTTTTCTATTCTACTAATCTTCTTTTGTAATTTATTTTCTACTATATTTAATATATTATAAATGTTCTAGTTATCTTTCATCAATTAAAAATATAGATCAATGAATTTGGATCATAAAACTTTGCATTTAAATGTTATAAAAAATTATAATTTGATACAATACATTAAAGATTCTTCTTGTTATTATTGAATGAAATAATAATATGAATATATTATATTAAGCAATGAGAAATAAGTTTCCAACCTTATATGATATCCGGCAAGAAATAAATATATATTAGTAACCGAGGTGACGTATAGATTCGGTGCACAAATAAATCTCCAACCTTATGACAAATGGCAAGTAATAAACATATATAGGTAACGAATAGATTAGGTGCACCAATAAATCTCTATTGGTAACGGAAGTGACGCATTGATTATTACACACCCAATCTTAGTTTATGTGACCTTTTAGACGTTTTTGATCATAGAATATAGAGACTAACAATTTCAAAATCAATTTAGACGATTAGATGTTAGCTATGCGTACAACGAGTGATGGTAGCTTGTGTGGTTTATAGTTATGAATAGACGATGTGGCAGGTGTGTTTCATTGTCAATGTTCAAGCACTCGATAATCACGCCAGACCATCTGCTACTTTTTCATTCCAGCGTTTGAACAATTAATCTTCAATGCAAAACTTGCAATTTGATATCAGTAGTTTGGAGGAAGAGATGCAGCAGCTCCATGTTATGATGGTTCCTTGGCTTTCATACAGCCACATCAGAGCCTTCTTAGAGTTCGCCAAGATATTGGGTGCTCACGGTCTCGAAATTTCCTTCCTCTCCACTCCACTCAATAACAGATGGATTCGGCAGCAGATATCGCAGCTACACCCCATACCAGAAATCGATCTGCTGCAGCTTCCACTGCCCTCCGTAGAAGGGCTGCCCGCAGGTGTCGAATCAACTGCAGATTTGAAGCGAGGAGGAACATTTGAGCTACTTATTAAAGCAATGGACGAGTGGGAGAAACCATTCGAAGCCCTATTGGCAAGGATTTCACCGGATTTTGTAATCCACGATATGACGCAGTACTGGGCTTCTCGCATCGCAGCCAAACTGGGCATTCCCACCATATTTTTCGCCAACACGTCTGCCGTCAGTTCAGGCTTCCTTCTAGGCTATGAAGCCGTCATTGCAGAGGAAAGCACAATAGTCCCAGATCTTACAGTGCCGCCGCCCGGTTTCCCCTCGGCTCACATCCGCCATTCACAGTTTCAAGGCCAGAAGAATCTGCATGTACTCCAAAAGAAGGAAGGGCAAATTAACATGGCAGAGCGATGGAACATGTGTTTTAACGGTAGCTGGGTGATAGCCTTCAATACGTGTATAGAATTAGAAGCCAAATACTTGGAATATTTGCAAAGAACCAGCGGCAGGCCCGTGCTTCCTGTGGGGATTCAGATGCCCGATCTAACGCTGCCACCAGCAGATGACCGTTGCTTGGCATGGCTGGATGTGCAGAAACCCTATTCGGTGGTGGTGGTCTCCCTTGGTAGCGAATGTATTCTTACTCCGAAAGACCTGGCTGCCTTGGCGTTGGGCTTAGAAGAGAGTGAGCTTCCATTTCTCTTTGTTCTTCTCCACCAGATGGCTGCTGCGTTGCCTCGCGGGTTTGTGGGGCGCACAAAAGGGAGAGGACTTTTGGTGACTGAGTGGGCGCCTCAGTTGCACATTCTGGCCCATTCTTCTGCGGGAGGGTTCCTCACTCATTGCGGGTGGAGTTTAGTGAGTGAAGGATTGAGGTTTGGAGTGCCCATTGTGACTCTTCCAATGCAGTACGAACAGGGCTTAAATGCCAAGCTCATAGCCCAGGAACTCAAGTTGGGGGTGGAGGTCAGGAGAAATGAGGAGGATGATTCCTTTTCCAAGGAAGACATCTGTAAAGCTGTTTGGACATTAATCGTGGAAGAGGAAGGCAGATATATTAGATCTCGCATTCAAGAAATTAATGCAATCTTGACGAGGCACGACTGCCAGATCCATCGATCAAACATCCACAACTTTGTTTCTCTAATCAAAGAGAAAGCAGGCTCTCTAATGTGATCAAATAGTTAATAGTCGGTTATGTTAAGGTTCAGGTCTATTTGGCTTTTGATTATATTTATTAATCAGTACCGTTATTAATGTTTTGTGTTCTCGAATATTCTACATTGTATCAAAAAGGTTGTTTGTTCCTTTCGGTCCCTGTGAAAAGAATTACTTTTGCAGAAATTGTCATTTAGTTTACTACCAGCTTTGTTGGCTGGTATCATTTTGATTTGCTGGTTCTTTAATCATTTGTTGGGAGATACATTTATGTGGGCACATTGAATGATGTTTATGTTGGGTATTTGAAGTTCAACGGTCGCATGACTGTTCATCTTCCTAGACGCTTTGTTTCATGGTCGAATATCTTTATATAAATGGTTGTGTGCAGCTCATGTATGTGAAATTGATTAATGAAGTGATTCCCCGATTTTAGTGTCGATGTAGGCAAATTTTCCGAACCGTGATAAATCGTGTGTTGTCTCTTGTTATTGTTTTATTATGTTTTTGTTATCGTTTTCTCTGCTCATTCAAATCTTTACAATTGGTATTAGAGCCATGTTGGCTTGAGCAAAGATGGAGGAAGAAGGAGAAGGTAAAATTTATAACTTCTATGGCAGTTCTACGTTCCATGTCAAACTATGTTTCAAGCGCCGCGTACATTGGTGGGATGACTAGAAGAAAGAGGGGAACTCAATTGAAGAGGAGAATCTAGCGAAAGAGAAGGATGTTGGGATTCTCATTTGCTCTCCCATTGAGCCACCTTTAGCACTTATTGGCCAAACTGTTAATAGCCGAGAAGTTGTTGGTATTTGTGTGGTGAAGGTTGAATGCCATGATACCTCGGTTGGACTTAAAGATAGTCCCTGTATAGAGGCTAGAATTTTTGAGCAAAAAGATGTTGGAAAAGAGGTTGTTATTGAAGATGACAAGCTCGAGAGATTGTGGGAGGATGAGTGTATGCCATTGGAGACCTAAGTTGAATATGTTGTTGACTCCTAGGATGAGGAGGGTGCAGATTGGAGTGAGGTAGTAGAGCAAGGAAGCCTGGGAGAAATGGTGGCTTTGGAGAGCTCTGCAGATGGCATGGCCTTGGCAAAAATAAAGAGGCACTCCTATGATGCTAAGGACAACCTTTTCACAGATAATTTCATAGAAGACTACGAACCTATGGACTTAGATGAAGAAGTGCAAAGATGATTTTCTAGGTTGAAGCGAAAGTAGCCATTGACAGGAGTGGAGGACAATGGGCATCGCTCCAAATGGTTTGAGGCATCACAGGGAGAGAAGGAAGATGTTTTCTCCTGACCTGAATCTATTAAGACTCACCAACCCGATTGGATGGATGTAGATGATACTATCAACGTGGATAATGAGAAGCCCCACGTGAAGGAGGCAAACAAATCATTGCAGATGGAGAACACGTCGGATTCGAGGAATAATATTCCGAAGAAGTTTTTTTATGCGAACAGGGAGGAGGCAATATTGAAGACTGCCTTAAAGGAAGAGGCAAAGTATCCTCACCTCAGTAAGGAGGAAATTGATTTTCAAATAGAAGAAGTTCAACTTTTAAATTTTATTGTCTAATAGAATTTGGAGAAGGTTCATTCGAAGTTTTCTTGAACAGATTTTGGCGATGTTAAAATCTTTGTTGGGTCTGGTTTGAATGTAAGATCAAACATGGAAGCAAGGATTCCAGTGCATGGCTGTACCGGTTGGCCTTCACGCGGGAGATTGTTAGTTATTTGAAGCCCAATGGTCGCATGACTATTCATCTTTCCAAACTCTTTGTTTCATGGCTGAATATCTTTATATAAATGGTTGTGCGCGACCCATGTATGTGAAATTGATTAATGAAGTGATTCCCTGCTTTGACTGTGGATGTAGGCAAATTTACCGAACCACGATAAATCGTGTGTTGTGTCTCTTGTTATTGCTTTATTCTATTTTTGTTAGCATTTTCTCTGCTCATTCAAATCTTTATAGTTTCTTCTGTAAATTGTGGTGTGAAACATTTATGGGAAGTGAAGAGGATTATTCTTTTTCTTTGAAGTAGCATAATAGACACTGAATGGTATTCATGCTAAACCAAAATAAGAACTTGTAATTGATAGAAATGAAAAGTGTCATGGAATAATAGAGCCAAACCAAGGTTGGCAACATTAAAGAGATTTATAAAAGTGATTCTATTTTGTGCATGTCAAATCAATATATTGGGAGATCATGGCTTAGGTTATTCAACTCGAAAGATCTTGATTGACAGTTTTGCTTCAATTGTATTTTTCACTGCTTGAGACAACACATGTTTTTGTTACCTAATTAGGATATGTACAAGAAAGTTAGGCAATGAGTTGCAAGTTAATGTAGTTTGAACATTGTAGTAAAGAAAATTAAAAGAAGATTTCTTTCATTGGATCGATACCACTTGACGAAGCTAGATATAAGGGAAACTAAAATTAAAAGATAAACTACAAAGAAATATGACATTTCAAGGTGAACATTAATCTCGAAAACATGTGACAATGTCTACCTAGTCGTGTTTTTGAAACACAATAGAAATCAATTACATTTTTTGGTTATTCAATCTTTAGGAAAAATATCATAATTGTTTCAATCGAGAAAAAATTATAGTTTAGAATTTCAAATAGGTATTCAATTGTTATACAAGGCAAATTTGTAGCAAAGAGAAAGCAAACAAAAGGGATTGCAATCTTGAACTATTCCAAAGGAGAAAGAAGGATACCCTTTGAGGAAGAAGATCAAAGCACTTAAGGACTACCCATGTAAAATCACACTTTCCTTTTAAAAAATGTTAGTTTGTAGAAGCTCCTAAGAAAAAGGATTTAAAAAAAATAAGTTGTATTATTTTCTTTTTTTGTGCAGAATCTCCTTTAAAGGAGGGATTATGAGTCTTTTAAGCTATATGAGACAAGTAAGGCACAACAAAGGAGATCAAGGAAAATTAAAGGCACACGAAGCTACCTAAGGAAGGTAATCTAAATTGTTGTAAGAGAATTACTATCAACTGTACAAGCAAGGTGATTTTTATTCATCCGTTTCAATGGGAATAAGTGGTGAAAGTGCAAAGAAAGAAAAAAAAAAAATTAATATGTGCAAATAGTATTTTGGAAGAAAAATTGGAGAAAATTAAAAAATAAAATAAAGAGGGAGGAAAATAGATCACAAAAGGAAGAATTATCAAAATCAAGAGAATAAACTAGTTTTTCCAATCAATTGCTTGAAGAAGATGTAAAGGAAAATTGGTGTCTAAAGTCTAAACCTACACTGTGTAATATCTCATGTGATACTAGTGATTTGCATTTTTATTTGATGAAACATTTTGTATGGTTGAAGAGTGTGAAGTTGAAGGAAATAATGTGTTTAGATCTAGAAATTTTGTAACTTTAGTAGGGAAGGGGCCCTGAACCCTCACAAAACAACAAAATCAAAGACAAACTAAACAAACATAGGCATCACACAATCCATCACTCACAACTCTCAAAAACAACTCTCAAAAGTAATAAAAAAACTAACATACCAAAATAACTAAATGTGATCACCCTACGAAACTACCTTCTACCAAAATTAAAGCTACTAGCATGTAACTTGTGATGTTAATGACAAAGGTTAGGCTAGAAAAATGTTGACTTGTACATTATTAAAAAAATGGTTTATGATGGAAAAGGTTTGGGAAAACATGGGCAAGGAATAAGAGAGACCATTTAGATAGTTATGAGGCCAAAGAATGAAGGCCTTTGGTATGGTAAGATAGATAGAAGTGATCTTGACAATATTATAGGCTCATGTAAATCAACTCAAAGAATGTAGTGTTTAAATTATCATAAACAACGACATAAAGTAGAAAATCATAGGATCTTCACCTTTGTTTAATTTGTGGGTTGAAGAATCACTTTGAAAAGTCATGTTGGAATAGAAAGAGGGATGACAATCTATGAAATATTCTATGCAAATTTATTATCAATGGATTAGTGGATCCAGTTGGAAAAAGGATATAGGAATGTTCAAAAAGTTGTATAGGCATATATATTGTCATGTTAGATAAAATAAAAAACATACAAGAGTAAGTAATATTAATTGCAAATATTATCGGGTGGGTGCAAGAAGTTGGGTCCTAATTACGAGGAGCTGCACATGTTGGGAAGAATGCCACTAGAAATGAGGACCCATTTTCTAAAAAATGGGAACCTACCTTGGGCCTTGAGTGAAAAATTTACAAAATTAGGCCCTATTATTAAAAAAGTGGGGCCCCTTATTTACAAAACATGGCCCTATTTTTAACACACACATGCATGTGCACACACACACATATGTATATGTGTGTGTGTGTGTACATATACATATACATATATACATATATACACACATATATGTGTATATATACATATACATATATACATATATACATATACATATATACATATATACATATACATATATACATATATGCACACATACATACATACATACATACATACATACATACATACATATATATATACATATATACATATAGACATATGTATGTATATAGATATATGTATACATATGTGTATATATGCATCTATATGTACATATAAGCACATATATATACATATACATATATACATATATGTATATATATACATCTACATGTACATATATATATACATATATATGTGTACATACATAAATACATACATGCATACATGCATACATATATATATGTGTATATATATGTATATATATATACATACACAAACACACACACACACACATATATATACCTATATATACACACATATATATATATGTATGTATGTATGTATGTATGTACATATAGATATATGTATGTATGTATATGTATATATATGTATGTATATATATGTATGTATATATATGCATGTATGTATATACATATATGTATGTATGTATGTATGTATGCACACACACACACACACAGTGTTTTAAAAAATAGGGCTTCGTTATTTAAAAAATAGAGCTCTGTTTTGTATAAGTATTTTTTTTTAAAATCCTACAAACTCATTTTCACACTTTATATGATGGGCACCCATTACTTTTAAATAGCAAAGTCTCGTTATTTAAAATTTGAAAAACAACCTCTCCATGTGCCTTAAGATTTGGGTAAGGATTGAAATATCAAAACCTAAGCCTTGGAGCTACAAGTACAAGGTTGGACTATGTGAGTAACTAAATATTGACTTTTGGCAGCATATGTTTGATACCCATTTTTACAAAATTATGAGACGGAATTAAAACCCATTAAAGATTACATTGTGTAGATTCCAAATATATATATTTTGAGATTTCATTATTTTTTCTATTTTTTAAAATAGTTTGTACTAGATTTGGTCCATAAAAATAAAATATTCAGCTTTCTTATTTATGTAATATAGAAAAGTAAAAAATGGGAGGTTGTACATAGGCCCAAACATAAGAATGTGATAGGCACAAAATGGGTCTTTAGAAACAAATTGAATGAAGATGGCCAAATGGTAAGGAACAAAGAAAGGCTTGTTTGCAAAGCTTATGCTTAGGTCAAAATTATTGATTTTGATGAAAATTTTGCTCCTATTATATGTCTTGAAGTAATTATAATATTCTTAGCTTTTACTTCTTTCAAATGTTTTAAGATTTTTTAAATGGATGCCAAGTCTGCTTTCCTTAATGGTATATTGAATGAATAAGTGTACATAGAACAACCTAATGGGTTTATCTTCAAAAAATCAGGACTATGGTTGCAAGCTAAAAGGGTTCTTTATGGCCTTAAGCAATCCCCATGTGCATGGTATGACAACGTTGATAGTTATCTATAGTAGTAAGGTTTTAGAAGAGGGATAGTAGATATCAACCTATATGTTAAAGAATAAGGTAAATACATGTTGGTAGTGATTGTGTAGATATGTGAAAAGTTTTTACTATTAATATGAAGAAAGAATTTGAAATGTACATGGTGGGCGAGCTGTCCTACTTTCTTGGGTTACAAATCATTCAATCTGATAAAGATATCTTTATCTCTCAAACCAAGTAAATTAGAGAGATGTTAAAGGGGTTTAGGATGGAAGATTGCAATCTTAAAGTATGCCTATGGTAATAGGTTGCAAGCTTAACAAAGATGATGAGTTTCCTAATGTAAATTAAACTTATTTTAGATCAATGATAGGGAGTTTGTTATATGTTATAGCTACTAGACCTGACATTATTCAAGTTGTTGGTTATGTTGCTAGATTTCAAGCTACACCAAAGGACAGTCATGTTCAATCTATAAAAATAATCTTCAGGTATCTTAAGGGTACTATGAATTTTAGTTTATGGTATCCTAGAAGTAATGATTTTACACTTACATCTTATATTGATGCAGATTGGGGAGGATCGGTTGATGACAAAAAGAGTACAAGTAGTGTTGCTTTCTTTCTTGATAGTTGTCTTGTTTCATGGCTAAGTAAAAAATAGGATTGTATTTCTTTATCTACAACTAAAGAAAAGTATAAATTGTAGTTGTGCCTTGTTGTACCCAAGTAATTTAGATGAAGAAAACACTACAAGACATAAAGGTAGAATATGATCATCCCATTTCTATCTTTTTTAGCAATACAAGTGTCATTAATATTTCAAAAAATGTAGTCATTCACTCTAGGACAGAGCATATTCTAATTAAATATGATTTTTTTAGAGAATGAGATAGTAATCAACAAGGGAAGTTGGAATATGTGTCTTCTAAAGATCATATAGCATATTTGTTTACCAAGGCACTACCAAAAGAGACATTCAAATTTTTGAGACAAAAGTTGGGAGTGATTTCATTCCATCACTGATATGTATATTTGACTAAGGGCCCGAATGTCTATTGTCATATTTTATGCCCCAATTGTTTTTATGTAGAGTTTTTTCAAGTATGTAGTCTTTGTTTAGTCATTGATGTCAAATGTGGAGTATTAAAATAGGGGGACCTTCAGTTGTTCAGATTGGGTGGCATTGTTTCTCTTTTTAGATTGGTTGCCATCAATGACAAAGGGGGAGATTGTTTTTGATAAAGTTAAACAAGTTTTACATGGAACCGAAACCAAAAGTTTTATAACAACCGACCATCAGCCAAATAGACATGAACCAACAAAAAATGGGGGAACATCCACGAGTAGTTACGAAAGCAAGCGGAAAAACAAGACAAAAGAAAAGAAAACTCTCAATTAAGAGAGAGCACCAGATCCTTTTTCTTTTGGATGGAAATCTTGTTGATTTCGTCCAGCTCCTCCATAATGAATCTGGAGGTACCCTTGTTGTTTCTCCTACTTCTGGTTCTGTAACTAGGACCAGTAGTTTGTTAGGAACCATAAGGCAACTAAGAGGGGGGGTGGGGTGAACTAGTTGTAAATTAATTTCAACCCAATTATAACTTACTTCAACTTAATACTTAATACCGGTAGACCAAACTTAATGTCAGTTAAGAGATTACTAGTTAATATCAATACCAGTGAAACTTGTTAGGTCCCAGAGGCAACTGAGAGGAGGGGGGGGGGGGGTGAATCATTTGTCCAATGAATTCAAACCAAAACTTAATGCTTAATATAGGTAAACCAAATTAATGTCGATAGATAGTTTATCAGTTAATTGTAGTACCGGTAAAGATTAATTCATGAAACAGAAAGACAATAACATCCACAACACATGACACCAATATTTGTATGTGGAAACCCTGTAAGGGGAAAAACCGTGGTGGGAAACCTTACCCACAATCAGATGATATTACTGCAGATAGTATGTGTATACAATAAGGGGTCTGCACATGCAGAAAGGACAAGCACTTAGAGCTCACTGCTCAATCACAAATGGGAGTCACATTGACTACAATTGGATGCTTAAATCCAATGATAATGTACTACTCAAAATATGATATGCCTTCACAAGAACCTTACCCACAATCTGATATGCCTTCACAAGAACCTTCCTTCAACCTTCGAATGATGTCTGCGTGTATAGCTCTGCTTTTTTTCGCATATACCCTATTACAATCTCTTTTCCTTGGATATACATCTCACAAATGAGATCTTACATTTATACCAATGCTCACTAAAAGATATTACAATAAAATCAATTATCAAGAAACAATATTCGATGCATGATGTCGGCTCAAATGTATTTACAATAATAATAAATCATCTTTATGACGTGTCGTGCTAATCTGGAATAGATAAGCCTACCGATGTATAACCTGGACCTATTTGTTGGTAACAACAAATATGAAAACTTGAATATACCAATGAACAAATCTCCAAGAAAAAGTGTCCAAATGATGTCTTTGACATAACCAAGTATTCTCCATGTGATTCTAAGTGCCGGTGAACAATATATCCTACCAGTGAACCAAATACCAGTGACTCTGCATAAGTCACTTGCTTGCCGGTGAACATAACTGATTCTCCAAGTGCTAATAGGTTGACCAGTGTTGATAAGTGTTGAAATCAATGACAAAATCATATCAACATATCCAAAATACCAACAATCTCCCCCTTTGGCATTGATGGAAACACAAGATGGAAAAAAACATCAAAGTGCCAAAACAAAAATGCCAAATACCAAAAACCAATAATCTCCCAAAAGAGATCATAACCAGAAATCACAATATCTCTCCCTAAGGGATAAAGTCTCTCCCCCTAGGAATAAAATGTGTTTTCCATGTGTTTTTCCATATCAATCTCTTCCCCTTTGACATCAAATGCCAAAGCAATACAAAAACTAGGTTCAAATACAAAATACCAACTCATTACAAAATACCAACTACTCCCCCTGAGAAGTAGCTCTCCCCATCAAAGACAGAATAAAAGATTTCTCTATTAGTTTTTCTGCTTGATGACAAACATCATCTGTCTAAGTCTCTACCGGTGGGGGTATAACCCCAAACTGATCTCTGAGATATTCAAAAGTCTCCTTAGGCAAAGGCTTAGTAAAAATATCTACAATCTGTTCTTTAGTATTCACATAAACCAATTTTACTTTTTCTACTTCAACATTCTCTTTTAGAAATTTCAATTTGATAGAAACATGTTTAGTTTTTTAATATAGTACTAGATTCTTAGATATATCAATTGTTGTTGTATTATCACAATAGATAGTTATAGGTTCCTTGCATTTTACCTTTATGTCCAAAATTTGCTTAAGCCATAGTACCTGTGTGCAATTAGTTGTTGCTGCAACATATTCTGATTCTACTATTGATAAAGATGTGCAACTTTGTTTCTTACTCAACCAAGAAATTAATCTGCTTCCAAAGAAAAATGCTCCACCGGTGGTCCTTTTTCTGTCATCTACATCTCCTGCCCAATTTGCATTTGTGTATGCACATAATTCAAAGTTTTCATCTCTAGGATACCATAAGCCAAGATTTGTAGTCCCTTGTAAGTACCAAAAAATCCTTTTTACTGCTGATTCATTATTTTCTTTAGGATTACTCTGAAATTTTGAAACAATACATACTACATTCATAATATTAGGTCTTGTTTGTGTCAAATATAGTAGACCTCCTATAATAGACTTGTACTTGGTCGGATTAACAAGTGTTGATTCATCTCTTAGTGATAATTTGTCAGTTGTAGTCATAGGTGTGCTTACCAGTTTAGAGTTTTCCATGCCAAATTTCTTGAGTAAATCCTTCAAGTACTTAGATTGACTCAAGAATATACCTTTATTAGTCTATGAAATCTGCAATCCTAAAAATAAATTTATCTCTCCAATCATAGACATTTCAAATTCTTCCTGCATCTTATTAGAAAAGTCTTTACACAATCCATCTTCTCCTCCAAAAATTATATCATTAACAAAAACTTCAATAAGCAAGATGTCATCATTAGTTAGTTTATAGTATAAGTTGTTGTTAGCATTACCTTTAGAAAAAACAATCTTCAAAAGATATTTATCTAATCTAGCATACCAAGCTCTTGGAGCTTGCTTCAACCCATACAAAGCTTTCCTTAACCTACAAACCATATCTTTGTTATCTGTCAAAGAAAATCCATCAGGTTGTTCAATATAAAGTTCTTCTTCAAGATCTGCATTCAGAAATGCACATTTAATATCCATTTGATATACTTTGTAGTTCTTGTGTGCTGCAAAAGCCAAGAATAATCTGACTACCTCAATTCTAGCTATCGATGCAAAGGTTTCATTATAATCAATTCCTTCTATCTATGAATATCTTTTACAAACTAGTCTTGCTTTATTTTTTATTACCTTACCATCTTCATTAAGTTTGTTTCTGAATACCCATTTTGTTCCAATTACATTTTGTCTTTAGGTCGGGGAACTAATGTCCATTTGTTATTCTTTTTAATTTGTTCTAATTCTTCTTCCATAGCTTTAATCCAGTGTTTATCTTTACATGCCTCCTTAACTGATGCTGGTTCAATTAGAGAAATAAGACATACCTCTTCATTTTCCAGTCTTTCTCTAGTCATAACTCCTTGATACTTGTTCCCAATTATTTGATCTTCAGAGTGGTTCAATCTTACATACCGGGGTGCCTTTGTTTGCTGCTATTCTTTAGTTATTGTGGAATTTTTAGATGATACCGATGTAACGGGGTCTTCATTTTGTATTGGTGTGTTCATTGTAGGTTCATTTGTTAGTATCTTTGTTGCTGGTTTAGAGTCTATATACCTTGAAGTTCCTCTAAACTATTCATCAATTTTCACATTTGTACTCTCAACAATTTTCTGCAATCTCTTGTTAAAACATCTATATGGTTTGCTCTTAGATGAATAACCAAGAAATATTCCTTCATCACTTCTAGGACCAAAATTTTCAATATACTCATCTATTCTAATATAGCATTTACTTTCAAATATTCTGAAATATTTAGTAGTAGGAGTAATACCAAACCATAATTCCTAAGAGGTCTTACCAGTTTCACCTTTGATGTGAACTTTGTTGAATGTGTAGATTGTTGTACTTACAACCTCTCTCCAATATACATGAGGTAGATTTGCTTTTGATAACATACTTCTAGCTGCATCCAAGATAGTTTTGTTTTTCCTTTCTACAACTCCATTCTGCTGGGGTGTTCTGGGTGCTAATAATTGTCTTCTGATTCCATTCACTTCACATAATGTATTAAATTCCTTAGATGTGAATTCACCTCCTTGATCTGATCTCATACATTTGATTTTCTTACCGGTTTCATTCTCTACCATCACCTTTAATAGCTTGAATTTCCCAAGTGCTTCTGATTTCTCTCTAAGAAAAGTAACCCAACACATTCTAGAATAGTCATCAATGATTAGCACGAAATATCTATCTCCTTGTA
The DNA here is from genome assembly GCF_030272615.1 of Cryptomeria japonica. NCBI lineage: Eukaryota > Viridiplantae > Streptophyta > Pinopsida > Cupressales > Cupressaceae > Cryptomeria > Cryptomeria japonica. The sequence continues at coordinate 128,809,844 of NC_081415.1, read as the reverse complement.
AGCTTCTAGTTCTAGCTAGACCACATAAATCAGTATGAATTAAGTCGAGAATTATTGGATTTTTCTCGAATACTCTTAAAATATTCTCTAACTTGCTTTCCAAATTGACATTCCTTACATACCGGATTGTGAGGTTTGACAATTCTAGGAAAGTCCTTTACTGCTTTAGTTGTACTAATTTTCACAATGGAATCAAAATTTACATGATAGAGTCTCTTATGCCATAACCAACTTTCATCAATATGTCCAATCAAGCATGTCTTTTCACTATTGTTCAAATGAAAGATATTACCTCTAGTCTGATTACCGGTTACAATTTCCAAACCAGTTTTGTTCATGATTTTGCATTTACCATTCTTGAATTGTAACTGAAATCCTTTTTCAACTAATTCATCAACACTCAAAATATTATGCTTTAAGCCTTCAACACAGTAAACATAATCAATATTGTGGTTACCATCAAGAGATATAGTACCTTTTCCTTTGATCAAACAAGCTTTATCATCTTCAAATCTTAAAAGACCTCCATTATATTCCTAAAAAGTTAAGAATTTACTTTTATCACTAGTCATATGATGTGAACATCTTGAATTAATGATCCATTCATCCTTATCCTCAATTTTAGCTGCTAGGGCCTTTTCTACCGATTGAACAAAAGGTGTTGGTTGATCTTCTATTATAGAGACAAAGACCCATCCATTGTCTGCCAGATCCTTATTAGAATTATCAGTGACTCCTTCATCAACAAGATAACAAGATTTGTCTTTATTCTTCTTAAATCTGTATCTTTGATATTCAGGGTTAGGCTTGTATGTTCTTTTAGCTTCTTCTTTCAATCTTGCATGTCTATTAGGACACCTTGATGCCATATGACCAATCTTATTATAGTTAAAATGTTTAAAGGGTGCTTTACCTTCATACTTATCCAACTGGACCTTTAGGCATTTTCCTTGCAAATAGTGCTTCAAGTTCTTCATTTTCTCTCCCGCTTTCTTCAAGTTCTCTTGCATAAAAGGCTTTCCAATCAGATTTATCAAATGATGATGATGATGCAGATGTTGTTGATGCCTTAAAAGCTAAATTTGTGTTTATAGTAGCAACATGACCAAATTCATCAATTTCAAAAGCTGAAAGTTTTCCAATCAATGTATCTATAGTTACCGATGTATTGGGCATTGTTCTTAACTCATTTATAGCAGTAACTTTCATTTTGTATGCTGATGGTAATCCTCTTAAAACTTTTGAAACAATTTCATCTTCACTTAAGGTTCCTCCAGAACATTTAATACCCAAAACAATTTCATTTACTCTTTCCATAAAAGCAGAAATCCTTTCATCTTCTTCCATTTTCAAATTTTCATACCTGACCTGAAAGCTTTCAAGTTTTTCAATTTTGACTATGGAATCTCCTTCATTCAATGTTTCCAAATGGTCCCAAATAGCTTTAGCAGTAGACCTATCTGATAATCCCATGAGTTGCTAATAGATGATAATGCACTCAAAAGTGCTTCTCTTGCTTTGCAATCATTTTCTTCATCTTTGGCTAGATTTGGTGGATTAGGTTGACCTTGAGTAGGGGCAGTATAACCATTCTTTGTAACCTCCTAGATGTCCTTTCCAATGCAATTCAGATGTGTCTCCATCTTGATCTTCCATATGCCATAGTTGGTTCCATCAAGTTTAGGACTATCCTTCTTGAAATAGTTAGAAGACATTGGATCTCCTCAAGCTGTTAAACTTCTGCAAAAATAGGACTAGGCTCTGATACCAATTGTTAGGTCTCGAAGGCAACTGAGAGGGGGCAGGTGAATCAGTTTTCCAATGAATTCAAACCAAAAATAACTTAACCAAAACTTAATGCTTAATATTGATAAACCAAACTTAATGCCGGTGTACGATTTATCAGTTAATTGTAGTATTGATAAAGATTAATGCATTAAATAGAAAGAAAATAACATCCACAACACATAACACCAATATTTGTACATGGAAACTCTGTAAGGAGAAAAATATTGGTGAGAAACGTTACCCACAATCAGATGATACTACTATAGATAATATGTGTATACAATAAGGGGTCTGCACATGCAGAAAGGCCAAGCGCCTAGAGCTCACTACTCAATCACAAATGGGAGTCACACTGACTACAATTGGATGATTAAATCTAGTGATAATGTACTGCTGAAAATAGCATCTCCATATGCTGGATTCAGTACCAGTTTAGTTCTGACATGCCTTCACAAGAACCTTCCTTCAACCTTCAAATGATGTCTGTGTATATAGCTCTGCTTATTTTCACATATACCTTATTACAATTTCTTTTCCTTGCATATATACATCTCACAAACGAGATCTTACATCTATACTCTAACCTAAGATCAATTGAGTAGGTCGGCTCACTAAAAGATATTACAATAAAATCAATTACAAAGAAACAATATCTGATGCATGATGTCGGCTGAAATGTATTTACAATAATAACAAATCATCTCTATGACGTGTCGTGCTGATTTGGAATAGATAAGCCTGCCAGTGTATAACCTGGACCTATTTGCCAGTAACAACAAATATGCAAACTTGAATATACCAATGAACAAATCTCCAAGACAAAGTGTCCAAACAATGTCTTTGACATAACCAAGTATTCTCCATGTGATTCTAAGTGCCAGCGAACAATATATCCTACCAGCGAACCCAATACCGGTGACTGTGCATAAGTCACTTGCTTGCCGATGAACATAACCAATTCTCCAAATGCTAATAGGTTGACCAGTGTTGATAACTGTTGACATCAATGATAAAACCATATCAACATATCCAGAATACCAACAAAACTTAATGCATGAAACAAAAAGATAAACAACATCCGCAACACATAACACAAAGATTTTGACGTGGAAATCATATAAGGGGAAAAACCATGGTGGGAAACCTTACCCACAATCAGATGATACTACTGCAAATAGTATGTGTATATAAATGGGGTCTTCACATGTAGAAAGGCCAACTGCCTAGAGCACACAGCTCAAATGGGAGTCGCATTGACTAGAGTAGGATGGCTAGAATAATGTACTACTCAAAATAGCATCTCCATTGCTGGATTCAGTACTGGTTAAGTTCTTACAAACACCTTCAAACCTTCCTTGAACCTTCTCTTATGGTTTTCTCATATGATCTTCAATATTCGCACATACCATGTTACATTACCATACCATAACCTTATATACCATATCATGTCCTATCTCATCTCAAATGAGATCTTACATATATACAAAACCTAAGACCAAATGTGTAGGTTGGATCACTAAGAATATTACAATAAAATCAATTACAAACAAGTCTAGATGCGATGCATAATGTCATCTCAATACATTTACAACAATATCCAATCAATAAATCATCTCCATAACATGTCGTGCTGATCTGGAATAGATAATGAATATTGGTCCATAACCTAGACCAATTTGTTGGTAACAACAAATATGTCAACCCGATTAGACCATTAACCAAAATACCAAAACCAAGTATCCAAACCATGTCTTTGACATAATCAAGTGATCTCCAGATGATAACAAGTCATCATCAGTGTTGGTGAACCATATAACCTATCATCGAACAATATACCTGTTAGGATTCTCACAGATACTGAGAGGGGGGGTGAATCAGTATCTAACCGGTAATTAAAATTTCTTAATTTAAAACATTTAGAGCAAATTAAAATTGTGTACTGGTAAGCAAGAAGTAATGTAATAAACAAAGATAAAAGAAACCACATGAAAAACACACCATAACACAAGGAGTTAACGAGGAAACCCGATGTGGGAAAAACCTCGGTGGGATTTGTGACCTACAATATTCACTTACTAGCCAATAAGAGAATATTACTACTACAAGAGGGGCCTGTACATGCAGGAAGGCCAAGTGCCTAGAGCTCACTGCTCAAAATAGAAGTCACACTGACTTACAAAATGGATTATATAAATCCAGTGTCTTGTACTACTTCAGAATAGCATCTATAACGCCAGATCTAGTACCAGTTTCTGCTCTGCTTCTTACATAAACCCTTAACCTATATTTTGCATAATAGGTCTACCTAATTACATTACATCATACTTCTACATCTAAATATTCTACAATGATATCTTATCTATATGAGTCATTTTACAATGTTGCCAAGTCGTCTTATAAATATTTTACAATAATAAACAAAATATATTATAACAAAAACTCCGTCAACCTTTGTGCCGGTATGCTTCCTTTCACTGCCGGTGCTGGTGGTCTGAGTGCCGGTGTAGAGTCAGTTCTTGCTGGTGTTGGTGGAATGTCTTGTCGGTGTCATAGGATTGTAAGGTTGCCATCAATGACAAAACCTTCAATCACCTAAAATGTCTCATTGGAGTGTGCATATGCCAACAATCTTCCCCTTTGGCATTGATGGCAACACTCATGAGAAAATTTCAAAAGTGTATCCAAAACTTGTAATCCAAAAATTGTTTCCAAAAATATGTACCAAAAATATATGAGCTCCCCCTGAGTAGGTGAGTCCTTTGCCTAATTATTTTCTCATACCACTACTCCCCCTTTGGCATGAATGACAAAGGTTGTCAAGGTGTCAATAGAGTTGTAGTTTTCTATCTCAACCTTGTAACTAGGTGGTTACAATTTGAAAAATATCTGCCAAAACCAAATTTATACTTTGCATAAACTTCTTAATCTCTTTTATTGCTGCCTTAGTTCTTTGTACTGTACCGATGAGGTGCTGCATATGCTCTGCCGGTGTTTTCTGTCCTTGTACTAATCCCTAAGATATTTCCTTCCTCAAGGATGCTAGATAGTCTAGTCTTGGACTTAGTCTTAGTCTCAGATTCTTAGCCTTGTTTATTATTCTCTCCTTTTCTTTTTCTAACTTAAGTAATTCTCCCTCAAAACCTATTATCTTTTGTTCAAAAACTAATAATGTATCAGGTGAGTTAACAAAACTGTCAGCAAGTTTATTGATTTCATCATGTACCTTGCTCATTTTCTTATCTATGTCAACTATTAGGAAGTTTGTCTTGCAAATGTCTCTGTATAGAGTTTTGAATTCCTTCAATGAGTTGCATAGTTCCAGTAGAAGTGTGTCAAATTTCCTAGTACACTTCTTTATTTGATCCTCAAAGAAATTTTGTTTTTCAATTTCCAATTTCTCTTTCAATGCCTCTTCCTTTATTTGCTCAACTGTCACTATGTTGTTAGTAATGTACTTAGACAAAGTGTCAAGTTGGCTCAAAGAATCCTTATTATCTACATTGCAGTTAGGAGCTATCATCTTCAAAATTGGGATTGTGTCATCTATAGCTTTATAGGCTTGTGAACTACAATATGTTATTTTCTTCAAAGAATCTAAAAGAACTTTAGTTACATTTGTTGATTTGTAACCTACTGAGGAGGAACCAACATTCTAAATTCCACCGGTGGAGGAAGTAACCATGTTTGTAGTGATCTCTAGTAGGTCAGTCTGTGTTTCCATTTCCTTAAGCAAGAGTTTTTGTTTCTCTCCTATTGCCGGTGGCACTGTTTCCATATGAACCTGTTCCTATTCCAGAGCCTGTTGCTCTGCTTGACTCTCTATTTGTTGATCTGTCTCTGTCTTTGTCTGAGTCTCTACCTGTTGCCCTATGCTATCATCTTCCAGTTTTTCTTATGTGTTATTAGTTTGATCAGTTACCGGTGGCTCACTAGCTATGTCAATCTTATAGGTTGTGTCTTTATCAACTACAATGTTGACCTTTTGAGTATCAACATCCACTGTGTATAGTACTTCTGAATTAGGATTTGTATCCTCTATACCCATACTCTCATCTGCCAGTTGATCTTCAGTTTTTGTTACCGGTGGAGTAATCAGAGGCGGTGGGGATAAGTTATCTTTTATTTTGATGCTAGGAGGTCCACCAACCTTTCCTTTACCCTTATCTTTGTCCTTTTGATAGACTTTGATAGGCTTGGGGTTCCTGTACTCTTCCTATTTTTCCTTCTCAACCAAGAATATATCCCATGCATTTTCTATATCTTCTGTTACCTCATTTACTCTTCCTACCATGAGTGCAATATGTTAGTGTGCAGTAGAGAATACTGACCGATTGGCTTCTACAATTAAGTCATCTAACTCCTTTGGCGAGTTTACTGGGTAAATAGCAAGTAATTTTTTAATTTTAATTTTCTTATCAATCTCTACCATAGCTTGTCTTCTTGCTTCCAATCTCTTGAACAATTCATCTGGTAGTTCATCTACCACTTGCATTAAAAACTTCTTATAGATGTCCAGATGTAAAATGACACTATTTTCAACCTGTTCTTTCTCATCTGCTGATAGTGTATCATATAATTTTTCTATGTTCTTGATTTTTCCTTCCTTTGTGATTTCATTCAACAATTCATCAATTGGGGCAATGTTTTGTTGAGTCCTTTTCTTCTTAGGTGTTAGATTTTTCTTTGGGGTTGTCTTCTTTACCAGAGACCTCACTGCCTATTGTTTTTGTCTAGTTCTTCTAGGCGAGAGTGTGGATGTCGGTGAAGGATCCCTTTTTCTTACAACTCTTTTGAATGTTGTTGGCATGTCATTCTCTAAAGAAGTTGCTACTGGTGATAGGTGAGTTTCAGGCTGTAATGTTACCAACTCATCCTCAGTGTTGTCAGTTTATTTCAATACATCTTCTTTGATAGCCTTTGCCTGCCTTGACCCTTTTCTCACAATTGCTTCAACTTTCTTTACTCTCTTTTTAGATTGAATTTGTCTTTCAATCATTTTTGCACTGCCAAATACTTGTTCCTTGGGTTCCTTAGGTGCTTCCAGAAGGGCTTTTGCATAAGTTTCAATAATGTGGTCATCAGTCTCATAACCCATTTAAGTAACCCAAATTATTCTTAGGATAACTGCTTCCATCCATATCTCATCTTTCTTAATTACAAAGCATATGTCATCCTTATATTTGTCCACAATTTTCTATGATAGTCTGATTCTTTTGTTCATTCTGGCCTTTAGTGCTTGAAAATACTCATTGATATTATTTTCTTTGTTTTTACCCATGTTGTTGAATAGGTCTGATAATTTTTTCCCTATCGGTATGTCAAATCCAAGGTTCTTGTTGTCTATACAGGGCACCTGTTTGGTTATGTGTAGCATTAAGCATACAAGTAAATTACCAAATCTAAAAGTCCCTTTCTTATCCTTCTTGATTTTTCCTAAATTATCAATCAACTCATCCTTTAGCCATTCACATACATCAATTTTCACATTGTCCTTAACCATATCATAACCATTCTTTATGCATAAACTTGAAATTGAGTTAAGTCTGTTTGCATGAGTTGCTTTGTAACCTAGAATCATGCTAATGAATCTCACATTTATATCAGCTACATCATTAACCCTTAGAGACCTTCTATCAGATGTTGCACTGGTTAAGTTTATTACCAGGTCATTTGCGACCTTCTTGGTTTTGTTTGGTCTACTATCGATGGAAGGTAACCCTGTTACAGCTTTCACAGCTTCCTTGGTAATTTTGTGAATTGAATCTAACCAAAAGAATTCACCATGTACCCTACTCAACACTATCCTAATAACTTCCTTAGGAAAGTCTGGAATGCTAAGGATCTCAGTGAATCCTAGGGTTTCAACAATTTTATGTTCAGGCTTCACATTTCTGGAATTATCATATATAACAGTTTTGTACATGTTTATGATTTCTTCATTACCTAGTTCTTCTATATGGCAATGGATGTACATTCTAGGATCTTCTACAAAAACAACTCCTTTGGGAATTTGGGAGAATGCACCAACATTGTCATCCTTTTTAGCTATCTCGGGAACTACCTGAAATGCGGGCCTAGAGAATTTGATTAGCTCGACTATAGTAGGGTTAGCTATAAATTCAGGTGTAGAGGAAGATGCCATGATTATAAATACCTTTTTCTACCTTATGAAAGATTGAATGCTGAAGTGCTTTGCCTCTTTGCTCGAAATGCCTTAGCTCTGGAGATTTCGCGCACTTCAAATGTTTGAATTCACGGTGAAGTGAAATGGAGCCAAAATCACCGATTTATAATGTTAGTTTGCCAACTACCACATTTAATGCATGTCGGTGAAGTAATCACTTAACTTTGTCTGCCAGTATTGAAATAATTTCTACCTTTACCATCAACCAAGGGAATAATAGCATATGTCTCATTTGATTGGCAAACCCTTAAGGAAACTTTCTTCAATTTGATGAAGAGCTTCCTACCAGTGGAGTACTACTCTGTTCTGCCGGTGGAGTGTTGATTGGTTCTACCGGTGGAGGAGTATTTCCAACATTATTTAGGTCTAACTTTCTAATCCATTGTTTTGAGAATTCTTGCTTAACCTCTTCAACTTTTTCTTTTCCTTTCAAACTAGAACTTTTGTTGTTTGTCGGTGATCCTTTACTTCTATAGAATTTTGCAATATGCCCAATCTTGTTACATGCATAACAAGTCACATTATTCTTCTGAATAGCTTTCCCATAACCTATCCCGGTTTGTGTTCTACATTGATTAGATAAGTGTCCAAATCTTCCACAAACATAACATCTCACATTCATTCTGCAATTTTTAGAGTTATGACCAACTTTGTTGCATTTTGAACATTGACCGGTGGGTGTGTTGATATTTTGATAATTTCTAGATCTACATTGATTTTCTCTATGACCATACTTATTACAGTTAAAGCATTTTTGAGTGAATTTGTAAGCAGTAGGTTGTCTTACCAGTTTACTATGATCCTGTGTGTTTGCTGTACCAGAGCTTTCTCCTGCCTCAAAGCCAATTCCATAAATGTCACCATTAGGTTTTTGAATCTTCAACAAGTCACCAAGTTCTTCTAAACTTTTCTTGAATTTTTCTTTGTGTTGATTTGCAATATCTAGTTCTCTTTCTAAGATCTCTTTCTGTCTAATCAGTTCATTGGAGTCATTCTGTGTATGCATCAGATCTATCTTCAACAAGTCATTTTCATAGCTAAGTCTTGTGTTCTCATTTGCTGAATCACTCAATCTTTTAGTCAAATCTTCTTCATTCTTCTTTCTATCTTCCATTTCTTTACAAAATCTCATGATCATATCTTGCATCTCATTCCTTATTGTTATGTTCTCTAGCTTTAGCTTGTTTATCATATCATTCAGAGTTTCTTTTTCATCATCCTCAATTTGCATCTTTTCACAGAGTTCTCTTCTCTTGTTTCTTGCAATGGTAAGATTTTATTGAAGTGCTTGAATAATTTTCTGAGCTACCTTTAGATCATCTTCAAGTTTGATATTTTTCAACTTTTCTATACCAAAATCTGAGAGAGCTGCTTCCAATTGCTTCATCAAATTTTCCATGTCTATCGGTGTCAAGATCTTCCTCAAGCTGTTAGGGTTCTAAAAATAGAGGACCAGGCTCTAATACCAATTGTTAGGATTCCCACAAATACTGAGAAGGGGGGGTGAAACAGTATCTAACCGGTAATTAAAATTTCTTAACTTAAAACATGTAGAGCAAATTAAAACTATGTACCAGTAAGCAAGAAGTAATGCAATAAACATAGATAAAAGCAACCACATGAAAAACACACCATAACACAAGGATTTAATGAGGAAAGCTGGTGTGGGAAAAACCTTGGTGGGATTTGTGACCCACAATATTCACTTACTTGCAAATAAGAGAATATTACTGCTACAAGAGGGGCCTGCACATGCAGGAAGGCCAAGTGCCTAGAGCTCACTACTGAAAATAGAAGTCACATTGACTTACAAAATGGATTATATAAATCTAGTGTCTTGTACTGCTTCAGAATAGCATCTATAATGCCAGATCTAGTACCAGTTTGTGCTCTGCTTCTTACATAAACCCTTAACCTATATTTCACATAATAGGTCTACCTAATTACATTCCATCATACTTCTACATCTAAATATTCTACAATGATCTGTTATATATATGAGTCATTTTACAATGTTGCCAAGTCATCTTATAAAGATTTTACAATAATAAACAAAATATGTTATAACAAAAATCCTATCAGCCTCTGTGCCGATATGCTTCCTTTCACTGCTAGTGCCGGTGGTCTGAGTGCCAGTGTAGAGTCAGTTCTTGCTGGTGCCGGTGGAATGTCTTTCCAGTGTCGTAGGATTGTAAGGTTTCCATCAATGACAAAACCTTCAATCACCTACAATGTCTCATTGGAGTGTGCATAGGCCAACAATACTGGTGACTTAGCATAAGTCACTAAACTTGTCAGTGAACAGAATGTGCTAGTTCAACATAACCATAGATCTCCATAAGGATAAGTGTTGACATCAATGACAAAACTAATGTAACACATCCATAATACCAACATGGTTTTGTTGTCTCTAGCGGCCATATCTTCTCCTCCAAGATCTTTCACCGGTTCGCTATGGTAGGCTTTGTAATCAACAACCATGACATTAATCTTTTCAAGCCCCTCAATACTGTTGTTCATGGCTTCTTTCCTAATGTCAACCAGGTTCTTGAGATTTTTCTTAATCTCCACCATAGACTGCTCCACCTTATCAATCCTTTGTTTGTGATTGCATTTCATCACCTCACCGTCTCGGGAGATCTTTTGGGTCATAATCATGAGTTTCTCAGGTTTGCTAGGCTTAGGGGAGGCAGTGAAGATATCAATAATATCTTTAACCCCCACTTTGAGGGTATCAATTTTGCACTCAACCCAATTCCAGCAGCTCTCCTGGATTTTGGTAGCTTCCATAACTAGATTCATCAGGTTACTAGTCCTCTGTATCCCATTGTACTCTTTGTTGGCCATGGTCCCTTGTTTTTCTTTCAAGACATTGATAGGGATATCCAATTTCATTCCCTGATCCGTAATCTTCAGACTATGTTAGTTAGCCACTAGCTTTTTATTTTTAGAGAGGGGCTCAACCTTAGAGATCAGTTTATTGGTGGTTTTATATTTGCTAGCTACCCATCCAAGAGGATTCTTTCTTCTAAATATCCCAGGAGTGACCATCATCTCCCCTTCATTCACAAGTTTATATGCAGGGTCATCAAGAGGAACCCCACTTTCTTTCAAGTCCATTTCCGAGTCAGAGACATCCTAGATATTAGTCTGATGGCTAGTCTCAGATAGAGGGGGCACAATTTCAAGGGATTTAGCATACTCCATGATGAGTACAATAAGTCCCTTGTGGAGAACAGGGTTGTTAGGATTCTCCAAATGTTTTTCCAAGCTATTTTCAAGTGAGGAGGCCAGATAGAAAGGAACATAAATAATTTTACCATGCCTAAAGTGATTTAAAATGGTAAAATGATAGAAAAAGATGTTGGCATATCTACCATCGAGCGTAATATACCTCATTATAAACTTAGCCATGTCAGCCCAAGGAGCCATATGCTCTATTTTGTTGTAGCTGCCATTAGCCATCTTGGTAACTCTAGAGCACTCCTTGTCTTTGTTAAAGAAACTCGTCAAGTCCTCCTCCCTAGTTTTCCTATCCCTATAAGATCTTCTACCAGTTGTTGCTAGGCCAATGAGTGTCACTACCAGGGTTTCATCAATCTAACAATTGGCACCATAAGCCTTGAGACTCCCTTTTTTCCTCCTACTAACAAAAGCCTTTGTGAGTAGAGGAGAAGGGTCATGAAGTCGATCTAAGTAGGGGACGATTCTCCTATCAATGATTTCCTTCCACAAATCTTTGTTTTTCTTCCATTTCTCGCAAGTAGAGGGCTCTTTCCCATTCTTATCCCCACCCATTATGCTCCTGGTCACTGAATAGAAGAAAATGGGCCACACCAGAGAAGGCACCGACCAGTCTTAGGAAATGGGCCATACCAGAAAAGTCTCCAAATAGTAGTAAAAAAAGAGCCACGCAATAAGACAGAAAATCCAGTCACCGGGGAAGTTTCTAGATCTTCAGTTAGGGAAAATCAAATAGAGCCATTTCCCCATCAACTTAGTCAAGTCATGATGAGAGATCATTGATTAACGCAGTAATCATCATGGGCCAGTTTGTATAGATTTTTGGGGAAAGTATCCCTATTGCTCCACCATTTGGTTGCCACCTAACCCACCATCAGATTGGCTAGTAGATCCACTTCCTTGTTGCCTTCTCGATAAACATGCAATATTTTGAAATCTACCTATTCATTAATTATATCTCAGAAATCCTTGATCAAGTTAGTTGTCATCCAGCTAGGATCCGTGCATCCACTCAGATAATTGACAGTGTTTAGTGAGTCAGACTCCAACGAGACTTTAGTGAAGCCTTCTCTTTCAGCCATGTGTAACCTAATGTGGGCAGTGCTGGCTTCCACATAGTGGTTGAACTTTGTGCCCAAAGGGAGTGCCACCGCAAAAACAAGTAGACCAGAATGAATCCTAGCCACTCCTCCACACCCAGCCAACCCAGGATTTCCTTTAGCCTCCCCATCCACATTAATTTTTGATGCAACCCATAGGAGAAGGATGCCAAAGAACATTTTGTTTGCACTGCTTGATTTTGTGTACAGGATTGGCAATATTCCAATCAATTTGCCACCGATTGATAATATCCCAATCCTCTTGGAGAGTAGGGATGGGATGGTCATTCTTTGTGCTGGGGCAGGAGTGGAGAAAATTCTCCTTGGTAGCAATGTGAATTCTAGTAGCCACAACAAAAGTAAGAGTTTTCAAATCCATAAAGACTCTATTGTTTCTTTCTTTCTAGATGCCCTTGGCAATATGTGGAAGAGATAAGTTCCAGAGAACTCCTAAGGCCTATTTATCAGAGGGGAATTTCCATTTAAACACATTCGATGAATAGTATCAAGGAAGACCCAGTCAATGTTTTAGATGTTAAGGAAGTGATTCCAGATATCATTGGCATAGGCACAATGAAGCAATAGATTACCAACATTTTCCTCCACCTCTTTACAAAGAAAACATGTATTAGTAAGAGGGATACCTCTTCTACAAGGATTATTAATGGTAGAGATCTTACCCTGCATAAATAGCTAGAAAAATGTTAATTTTAGGAATTAAATGCTTGTTCCAGATACCAATCTAAAAGGGGGCGAGAAGCATCTAGAGATGAACTTATAGGCATCAACAACCTTGAACTTCCTAGAAGAGGACAAATTCTAGAACATTTCATCCTCCCCTTGAGAGTGGGGTATGTGAATACAATTTAACTAGGGTTGCATAGGAAACAGGGCATTATCAACAGAAATGAAGTCCAGCCGAACTTCATTTCTAATATAATCAGCCACCCAAATGCCAATTTTTTTGAGACATAATTCTTTGAAGGGAGGAGTCCAAACAAAGTCAGATAGGGGGCCATCACCAGTTCACCAATCATCCCAAAATCTGATTCCGGTACCATTTACCAACATCCATCTACAACCATGCAAGATAACTTTGAGGGAGCCAATGAAATTGCTCCATAAATCAGAAACCACATTGGGAAGATCATAGGTTTCCAGAGTGTTTTTGATATCTAGAATGTGGTATTTATGTTTGAATATGTTAGTCCATTCATTATTCTCTTTAAGACATCTCCATAGCTACTTGGCCATCAGGGCTTTATTTAAATCTCTCATATTCCTGATATCTAGCCCTCCCATGGGTTTGGGAAGGAAAACATGAGTCCAAGCCACAAGGTGTAATCTATTTTTATATTCGATTCTATTCCACAAATTGTTTTTTTTGAATTCTTTCCAATTTATCAGTGGATTTGGCTGGTATTTTGAATAGATTCATAGTATAAACTAGGAGGCTTTGAAGTGAGGCTTTGAGAAACTGGAGCTTGCCAGCTTGGCTTAGCAAAGCACCTTCCCACCCAACCAGCTTATTCTAGAATTTTTCTATAAGATTTACCCAAAAAGAGTCAGGTGTTGAACCATGGTAGAGAGGAAGACCTAAATAGGAGTCGGGTAGAGTTCCAACTTTACAACCAATAATTGAGGCAATCTTTAATTTCCTGTATTTAGGGGTGTTAAAGAAGAAGATGGAGCTTTTATCCAGGCTAATTTTTTGCCCTGAACCATGCTCATAGGTATCTAGAGTCTTTTTTAAATTCTTAGCTTATTTAACTGAACCTTCCCCCATCAAGAGAGTGTCATCAACAAATTGTTGGTGAGAGCATGTGGTGTCCTGAGAGGAGGGCCATAAACCCATAATATGGCCATTTTTGACTTGCCTCTAAATAATTTTACTGAGAAATTCACTCATTAGAATAAAAAGGAAAGGAGATAGAGGATCACCTTGTCTTATGCCCCTAGACGCTGAGAAAAAACTGGAGGCAGATCCATTAATCAACACAATTTTTTGGGGGGTGGAAACACATTGCTCAATGATCTAGCTGAAGTTATCTCTGAATCCAAAAGCCCCAAGGATTCAGAGAAGAAAGCTCCAATTAACTCTATCAAAAGCTTTCAGAAGGTCCAATTTCAAAAGAAAACTAGGTTTTTTATTGATAGAAAGGGAGTGGATATTCTTGTGAACCACAATAGCAGAATCCAAGATCTGCCTGCTAGGGACAAACCCATTTTGATGTTTTGAAATTAAAGAGGGGATGTTTTGATATTTTGTCATTGAAGTCATTTTAAGTTGTAGGGATTATATGTCTTGTGAATTCTTGTATGCCATGTCATCCTATTGCTAGTTTATACCATACATAGTTTGAAGTGTCAACATTGTTACTGTGTGTTTAGAAATATTTTACTTGTAAGCTTGTTTGCAAATTTAGATTGGTCAGAATTTTGTCTTTTTTATGAATGATTCATGGTTTGTCTTTCTTGTATGATTGAGATGGTAGGTATTGTTTTTGTTTAGATTTTTAATTTTGATTTCACAGTTTGTTGGGAGTTACTTTGGCTTTGTTTGAAATAACTAAAGTTTCTAAGACTTGGATAGTTAAGATGTAGATTAAAACAAAGGTATAAATTCAATTTGACATGTGTTTTGGTGTTTTTGGATACTAAAGAGAGATGGTTGTGCATGAAAGTAGTGCGTGCACAGTCTGAGAAAGGACTGTTTAAAAACAAATACAATAGTTGACTATTTTTTCTTTTTGTTCTTATATTTTTTACAAAATCATTTCATTCATCAGAAGTTTGTCAAGTGTCTAGATTTAATGTTACCTTCTGATAACACTGATTTGGTAGCTATTTGAGCCAAGATGTAACTGACATTTTAATTTTTATAGAAGCCATGGGTAACTGTTGTACCAAACTACTTTCTTGCTAAAAGCCTTATTCTCTTTGAAATCATCTTTGTTTGATGATTGATCAATTTTTGGAGAGGTTTGATTGGTATTCTTCTTAATGTTGTTGCTTCATGTGAATAAAAAAATAGCCTTGTGTTCTATGCATTTCTTTAACATTTACGTGTGTTTAATAAAGTCTAATTTTATTATGATAGTTTTTACTAACTCTAATAAACTTTGACTGGAGTTTTGTAGTTACATTCCAAACTTTGTGTACTAACTTTGCTCATGATTAAAGATTGCTGG
Source organism: Cryptomeria japonica (assembly GCF_030272615.1). Taxonomy (NCBI): domain Eukaryota; kingdom Viridiplantae; phylum Streptophyta; class Pinopsida; order Cupressales; family Cupressaceae; genus Cryptomeria; species Cryptomeria japonica. Next base: position 128,794,338 of record NC_081415.1, on the reverse strand, counting down.
CTAAATTGTTTACTAGAACATTAAGAGATAAAGCTTTACAATTGTATTTCTCTTTCTTTCTTATTCTATTATTTCTTTTTAACAATTAGCAAATTCTTTTATTCAATAATTTCAAAACAACATAGGTCCTAAAATCACTTTGGCTGATTTAATGCATTGTAAACAAGGTGTTAAAGAAAAAGTGTCTGATTTTATTGGTAGATACAAGAATTTGTGTTCTCAAATCTCCTTTCGAGTGCTTGATAATGATATTCAAATAATTTTCATTTCTAAATTTGGAAAAATACATTAGGGAAAAACTTCTCTTTTCTGAGTTTACTTCCTTTCTGTAGTTGTGCGAAACACTTCACAATTATCAACCGACTGTGAGTCAAATGGAGCAATATAATCCTATGGCTCCAAGTGATAAGGGTTAGAGTGCTCAACAACCATTTGTGAAGTTCAAACCAACCAAAGGATTCATCAAATTCAATGACACCATCAACAACAACAATGTCAATTCTACAACAGGTGTGCCTCCTATTTCTAAATTTTTTAAAAGAGAGAAAGAATTTACTCCTTTGAATGAATCTTTGTATAGAATCATGTCTTAGTTGTTACAAAGAAATGTTATCAAACTTCCTCCAATAAAACTAGTTGACCCCTCTAAGGCAACTTCACCTCACTTTGATAATAATTATTTTTGTCAATTTCATCATCAACCTGGTCATGATACTGAAAAATGTTTTGCATTAAAATATAAGATTCAAGACTTGATTGATAATAATATTATATCTGTGGTAGGTGTGAATGATAAGGGAAACAAATATGTATCTCCTCCTAATCAAAATCTTAATATTTTCATTGATCCTTTACCCTCTCATACCTCTAACATTATTGAGATTCAACACACTTATTTCTCTCCCACTGATGTCACTTTCACAATTCAAAATATGGCTAATTTGGTAGAGAAACAAGAAATACCTAAGGATCCATGTATCACATTTGGTTGTAGTGAGACAATTAGGGCACCTGATGTTTATACATAGTTTTGAAGATCCAAGGCAAACCTTGTTGTGGTGTTCTTATTGATCCCTCTTGCATGGTTAACATCACTGAAGAATATCTTTATAATTTAATTTTGCATCAACCAATCTATGATGATACTAATGTGGTCATTAAGTTAATTGATATATTTTCTCATCCTACTATTTGTTCTATCACACTTCCTATTGAGGGTCATACAAGGTCTATAGATGTCAACTTTTTTATCATTCCTTCAACTGAACAATTCCGTACGAAGTTAGGCTACCCTTGGCTATCTTCCATGATAGATATTGCTTCTACAATCCATAAGTGTTTAAAATTTCCCCATAATGAAGAAATCACAACTATTAACCATAGCTTATTTTGCTTAATTGAAAGAAGCCCCAATGTTCCTATTGATTAGTTTTGGCCTCAACAATTTTAATCTCTTCCACCAAGAAGTGATTCTCTCTTTCAATCTTATAAAAAATGGAAGAAATATATGATTTTATCCTTAAACCAACCTAGGAGTCTGAAACTTCATATTCCCATCATTCTTGAACATGAAGTTCTTCCCCTAATGGATAGAACTAATTTTCCTCCTAAGGAAGATTCCCAACCTATTCCTATGGATGAGACTATGCCTTCTCCTAAGAGGAACAAGAATATTCCTCCTAGGTTAGACCTATACCTCCTCCTCATGATTGACTTGGTTGTTAGGCCCAATATGGAAAGCTAATGTACTAAGAGGGGAGGGGTGAATCAATACTTCAAATCCTTTCTTCAACAATAACTTTATTGTTATGCATAAACCAATTACTGTTGTAACATAACATAAAGCTAAAACAAATAAATAACAATCATACATGATTCACTCCATAACACATATATTTTGGTTATGCAGAAACTCTTGGTTAGAGAGAAAAACTACGGTGGGGATGGCACCCACAACTTCACTATTGCAGTAATAAAGAGTGCTCGGTTAGAGCTACATGTTCAGCTATTTCTGATAGCTTACCTTGTTAGGAGTATTGAGATTATTAGATCTACCATGCTAAAGGATTTTACAACACTTAAACTAAATGCTGCACCTGGTTAAAGGCTTTACAATTTATAGACTTTGTTAGAGTCTTTTACCCTGTTAAAGGTTTCCCTTACAACTTCAAAATATTACAATAAAATCTTTACAAATATCTGCAACTTTACATCTGAAATGTTATAGCAGATTCTATGTGCTCAAAATGAGATTACCTTTCTTATAGCATACCTCGGTAACCCATAAAGTAACTCAGTATACCCTTCTATTTACTCTGTTCCTTGACTGTTCTTTGAAATCCTTCTTGGTGACCTCTGTGTCTCTGACAGTTGCTATACTCAGTGCTTCCTTATCTATTACACATGTCTTGCTTCATACACCTCTGTATTTCCATATTTTTATCCTCAATCCATGTTGTATATATAGATCTCTTATGTTGGTGATCCGTTCATTACTTCGATCCTACAAACATGATTTACCAAATGAATAACCATACCAAATATTTCATTGGATAGATGACCTCGAAATCATACAAAATCTTTAAGTACAATTTCCAATGTGATAACGGTTCTTTATTCCTCGATCTTGTAACATGTTTCCACACATGTGTCTAGGTTCAATGAATCTGGTAACACATTTCACTTAGTGTATATCAACTCAGTGTATCATTATTGCTGCTCGGTAGACATGGAATGTTACTCGATAGATAGCTCGGTGTATACTAGGCTCTGTGACTACTTCCTTCTATAACCGACTTCTCTGTGCTTACCGACTAAATATTTTGATAGTAGTAACCAACTCGAGTATATAGAATGACTTTGGATATAAAACTAATGGCAACTTAATAAGAAGTAACAATCTCCCCTTTTGACATTAGTTGAGATGTTTGACAAAACTACTTTCAAAGTCATAACTCAAAAATCTATATACTTACAAAATTTGACTAAATAGACAGTATATACATTAGTCAATAAAATGGTATATTCAGATATACTCTCCTTATCAATATACTATACAAAACTCTGATTTTGCATGCTTGGTGATCAATGTTCTGTATTTACTGCTTGGTTTACTGCTCGGTGATCACTGGTCAGTGCTGTCAAAATTAACTGTGCATTTGGATACTCTATTCTGCTCGGTATACTCCCCATGTATACTACACTCCCCCTTTGGTACTTTGATACTATACTCCCCCTTTTTGACAAACATAAAAAATTAGTTACCATTCGGTGGTGGCAACTAGTCAAAAATGGATTTATACTTTGTCTTTGCATTGGTGAGAGTGGCAGAGAGGGCATCCTTGACATTGTCCATGAGTAAATTCTGAGTTGTAATGTAAGCTAATAGTGAAATTAGACCATCTAAGGTGCTTCCCTCTTGTTGGGTGGATAGGGAGGTAGCTTTGGTGATCTTTTCTTGGACGAATGAAAGATGAAGAATGAATAATGTCTTGTGCTCTTCATTCCTAAGTTCCAATTGTTGAGCCATGAGCTTTTGTAACTTTGTATAGAATTGCTGAATAGAATTTGGCTCAGTGGTCAACTTATTTGAGAGACCGGTGATCTCTTTCTCAATCACTTCTATTTTATTTTTGATATCTTTAATGAATAAAGAGAATGTACAAAGTTTCTAAAATAAATAAAGAATGTGCTTGAGTTGAGGGGTCAACTCAACAATAAATTTGACAAGTTTTACTTTGCCAATAATATCTTTTTGTACCTCTTCAATCATTTTAGCAGTGAGCTCTTTGTCCTTCAATTTGCTCAAATATTAGGATGCGTCTACTCCAGATGTCTCTATTTTAGTTAGGAGTTCATCCAGTTGAATATGGATGGCGACATCTTTTGTCACTGTTGCTTCAGGTAGCATATCTGTTAATAGTGCTTTCACCTTCTGAAGTACTTTGTTTTTCTTTTGAATAGCCATTTGTTTTTCCTATTCGGCTTTGGCTTTGCATAGTTCACCAAATTCAATGAGTGCTTGCCCTTTTAATTTGGGTATATCAACATTTGGCAACACCATTGGTTTTGACAAATCTAATTTGAAACTATGCTTTTTCATTTTCTTTACTTTACCTTTCACTGGTTAAACTAAGACAAGGGCTTTAGAGTTTTGTTGACTCTCGGTAGGTTGCTCAGTAGACGCAACACTTTGGTCAGTTTCTTTAGCCTCTGTAGTGTCCTTTGGTGTCTTTGTGCTTGGTGTCTCAGTTGTAACATTTTCAGTGCTGGATGGAGCTTGAGAGGTCTGTTCCTCGGTGGCTTGAGAAGTAGCTTCTCCTGCTGTAGACTTGTGACCTTCTGTTCCTTGTTCAATATCCTGAGGGGCTTCGGTTGAAACAGGCTGATTGACCAGAGGATAGGGCTGAACTTGTTCCAAAATTGACTCACTAGATACCAGTTTGGCATAAGCATTCCCTTCTATCATTTCCTGTTCTGGTGCCTTGGTGTCCATGATATCCTCATCAATTTGAATAGTGTCAGCAGGGTCTTGCTTGGTGATATCAGGATCTTGCTCGGTGACATCAACTATTTCAACTTTAGCTTGTTCACTAGCATTCTTGATTAGAAATATTTCCTACCATTTTTCTTTGGTTTCATTCTCTACATCCAAGTAAATTTTGTTCATCAATTTTAAGGCTCTTTGCTTGACTAGGAAGTTTTTGTGGTAGTTTTTCAGATGTTCTTTGATCTCATCTACCGACATGTCTAGAAAGAGATGTAACAGACTTCTTTCTCTCATCTTCTTTTCCAAGTCCATGGCATATGTCCACCTGTTATCAATATGAGACTACAATTCTTTTGGAAGAGAATTAGTTACTTCCAATGGGACCAATCGAAATTTCAGAAGAGTGCAGATTACGGCTTCTGCAATTTATCTCTTTTCTGCATCATTTCTGGATTCATATTTTACATATCTGAATGATCCAAATCCACCATATTGCTTCAGATTAGCACAAAAATTTTCAACACTATGTACATTTTCCTTTTTACTCTTGACAATCTGAAATTTACTTTTGTCTTCAGATTCAGTGTCACTAGACTCTTTAGCCAAAATGAGTCTCTGAGTAGATTTCTTGTAATTTTTTGTTACCTTGGGTGCAGCAACATTCTTTGGTTTCTTACTCGGTGATGCTGCAAATTCTCTTGTGTTAGGTCACTTTGCTGGAGGAGTTGGTGATACCTTTGATGTATCTTGTTTCTTCCTTTTCAAAACTTTCCCTTTAGGCAATTCGGTGCTCAATGTAATAGTTGCCTCTTGGGCTTCAGATTCCTCCTCGGTGATGGCTAGAGTGCCCTTGACAGGTGTGGAGGAAGAACCTTCTCCAAATTTCTCTATTAATACCTTGATCATTTTTGTTGCCTTCCTTGTAGCCTTGGGCACTACAATGCTCATCTTAACTTTTTCTTTCACTTCTTCATATGTACCGTATCTTAGCTTGATAGCATGCCTTGGTAAAGTGAGAAAATCATCTAGCTGTTGTTGTGTGATGTCAAAATCAATCTCATAACCCATAGGTGGCAAAGATTGAGTTCTTGGTTCCACAACATTAACATAGCAGTAGTCAGTGTCTACTTCAAAGCATATGTCATTCTTGTATTTCTCCACTAACTGGGGTGGAATTCTATACCTGTTATGCATATTTTCTTGAAACTTACTGAAATAATCATCCATAATATCATTAAAGTCATCACCTAGTTGTTTGATGAAGTCATTGATTTGATGGGTGATTGGTCAGTGTAGCTCCCAAACTACATTACCGACTGATGGAAAGAATTTCTCAAAATAGAAAAACATGCATACCAAAAGTGATCCAAACTTTAGTGTATTAGCCAAGTTGTTCTTCTTTGGCTTCCTTATGGTATTGAGATTCTCAAACAAGTTTTTCAACAATACCTCGCATAAATCAATTTTCATGCCTTTCTTCACAATTTTATATGCTAAATCGATTGCTGCACAAGGTACACTGTTTTCCCTTGCCGATTGGAAAAAACAATAACCTATTACTCTAATGGAAAACTTCAGCTCTGCATCTATCATATTGTTTAGTTTCAGTCCTCTGCAATCAGATTCAACTCTCGTTAGAGTGATCAATTCCTTCTATGATATCATTTTCTGAGCTCGGGCATGATCAAAAATAGGGTAACAGGTGATCAAATGAATGATTTCCTTGGTGATTTTGAATGGTTTCTCTGCTAACCACATGAAATCATCATGAACTCTACTCAGAACAAACTTGACCCATTGGGGTTTGAAGACATGGGGATAGGTTAAGGCTTTGGTCAATCCCTTGATTTTGATGTGTTCATACTTGCTATCTAATTTCCCATCGGTACACAATTCATCATATGTGTCTTTGATTTCAACATGACCTAGTTCCTCAACATGACACTTAGTGAAGAATCTTACATCCTCAACTAATAAAACTCTATCCGGAATGAGTGAAAATGTAGTTTTGTCATCTGGTTTAGATGCAACTTTGGGAGTGAAAGAGTATTTTAGTGAGGGCTTTTCAATGTTCTCAACAACAATGGGCTTCTCGATCTTAGGTGCCATTGCAAATTTCGGATAATCTCTTAACAAAAGATTCTTAGGGTTTGAAGACTTTCAAACATCAAACAGATATAAAGTACATAATCACAACTGATATTTCCTAGTAGCTAGCTCTAAGAAATTCTTGAGATCGATGTGTAAATACTTTGAAATTCGCTCAGGAGGTGCTTTGATCGCCTTTGAATCGCTTTGCTCTGCTTTCTTGAAAACTTGGTAAGTGTAAAATGACCATGCAAAGTGCTTTAAGTACATAATATACCTTATCGGGCTCCGTGCAATTAGGTCAAAAAACATTAAATGCACTCGGTGCCACTTCCTTTTTATGCTTTTACCGAGTAGCCAAACTTTCTGTATTTATCGTCTAGACAGGCTTCCAACAGACTTGATAAAATTTCAAATTTCCTAATGCATCTTTAGTTATGCAGATTTTGAATTAAGTACATGATAAAATAGGAACTGTTAAGATTTAACTTTGAGAGAATGTAGTCCCTTCATACCTTTACCGATTAATTTGGAATAGGTGCACCTAACTCGGTAGGTAAGGTGCTTTCTTTATTTGACACAATTTCCTTGTTTTTCCAAATCATCTGTAATTTGCCTTTTATTTCTTCAGTGTCTTGTCTAGGTTGATCTCTGCAATCTCTAGCCAAGTGTCCAACTTTGTGACAATGAAAACATGCCATACCAGGGTTTCTCCATGATCTTCGGTTGTTCATTCTAAACCTTATAAAGTAGTTGGCACCTATATGTCCATATCTTCCACAACATTCACACTATATCCTTCTATTGTAATCCCAATGTACTATAGAATACTATCGGTTAGGATCTGTGTGAGTTTGGTAGCCTCTAGTATTTGCTCAGTGTGCAAACCACATATAGTTCTTTTTCTTAAACCAACACTTCTCGGTACTATGTCCATATCTATTGTAGTTTTTACAAAACCCTTTGAATTTTGCCTTCTGATAATTGCTAACAGACTTTGTCCTACATTGGTTAGATGTGTGACCATACTTATTGCAATTGTTACAATAACCATTAGACTTAGTGACATTCAGTTGCTTACCTTTTTTGATTTGGCACATATTAGCAGTATGTCCTTGTTTTCTACAGTAGTTGCAAATAGGCTTCTTTCCTTTAATGTTCTTCTTGTTTCCAGCTTGCTTTGATGATTCTCCTCTCTCGGTAGTGTGGATTCCCTTCTCGGTAGAGTCTTTTCCTTTGTAACCAAGTCCTACATCTTTGTTGGGTCTTCTTGTATTCAGTTGCTCATCCAACATCTTTGATGATTCATAACTCTTCTTCAGTGTTTCTTTGAATTCCAGTCAACCTTCTGATTTCATCATTCTTTTCAGATACTAATGTTTTAAGCTGTTGTTTTTCTCTTTCTAGATCTCTTACTTTATCCTCAGCTGTCCTTAATGCATCAAGATTTTCAGTCATCTTTGTGTTGAAATGTTCATGTCCTCTTTTCATTGCTTTTAGTTGACCAGTTAGTGCTTTGTTATTCTCCTTCAGTTCTTCAATCATCTCTTCAGTCTCTTCAGATATACTATTCTTAGATGATGTTTCAATTTGTTCCACTAGCTCTTGAGAGTCCTGTAAATCATCAGATAATCTTCTTCTAACTTTCAATGATTTTTACATTTGTCTTTGCATGTCTACAATCACTTGATTAGCATGATCCAGCTCTTCTTGCAGATACACAATTCTCTAAGATTGTTTATAGCCTTCCATTGATAATATCTTTCTCTTTAGGTTGTTAAACCCTTTTCCAAGATTAAGGCTTTGATACCAATTGTTAGGCCCAATATGGAAAGCTAATGTACTAAGAGGGGAGGGGTGAATCAGTACTTCAAATCCTTTCTTCAACAATAACTTTACTGCTATGCATAAACCAAAAACTACTGTAACATAACATAAAGCTAAAACAAATAAATAATAATCATACATGATTCACTCCATAACACATATATTTTGGTTACATAGAAACTCTTGGTTAGAGAGAAAAACTACGGTGGGGATGGCACCCACAACTTCACTACTATAATAATAAAGAGTGCTTGGTTAGAGCTACGTGTTCAACTATTTTTGATAGCTTACCTTATTAGGAGTATTGAGATCATTAGATCTACCTCGCTAAAGGACTTTACAACACTTAAACTAAATGTTGCACCTGGTCAAAGGCTTTACAATTTATAGACTTTGTTAGAGTCTTTTACCCTGTTAAAGGTTTCTCTTACAACTTCAAAATATTACAATAAAATCTTTACAAATATCTACAACTTTACATCTGAAATGTTATAGCAGATTCTATGTGCTCAAAATGAGATTACCTTGCTAATAGCATACCTTGGTAACCCATAAAGTAACTTAGTATACCCTTCTATTTACTCAGTTCCTTGACTGTACTCTGAAATCCTTCTCAGTGACCTCTGTGTCTCTGACAGTCACTATACTCAGTGCTTCCTTATCTATTATACATGTATTGCTTCATACACCTCTGTATTTCCATATTTTTATCCTTAATCCATGCTGTATATATAGATCTCTTATGTTAGTGATCCATTCATTGCTTCGATCTTACAAACATGATTTATCAAATGAATAACCATACAAAATATTTCATTGGATAGATGACCTCAAAATCATACAAAATATTTAAGTGCAATTTCTAATGTGATAACGGTTCTTTGTTCCTCGATCTTCTAATACGTTTCCACACATGTGTCTAGGTTCAATGAATATGGTAACACATTTCACTCAGTGTATATCAACTTGGTGTATCATTATTGCTTCTTGGTAGACATGGAATGTTACTCGGTAGATAGCTCGGTGTATACTAGGCTTTGTGACTACTTCCTTCTATAACCGACTGCTCTGTGCTTAGCGACTGAATATTTCAGTAGTAACCGACTAGAGTATATAGAATGACTTTGGACATAAAACTAATGGCAACTTAATATGTAGTAACACTGGTCTCCTTCCTAAACAAAACATTCCTCCTTTATATGTTGCAGTTCTACCTCCTTCCTCTTATAGAGAGAAGAGACCTATCTCTCCTCTTCTCCAACCTAAAATACCTCAACTTAAACATCCAACTACCAAAAATGTGAACATTCCTCCTTCAACAAATATATCTCAACCTTCTCAGTCTTCCGCTAAAACAAGGCAAAATCGTTGTGCTAGAGATCATGAATTTTTTCTCAAACTATTCAATCTCCCAAAACACTAACAATTGACATAATTCCATTTTCTCCTAAGCAAGGTGTTGAACCTAAATCTCCAAATCATAAGCTGCAAAAAACATGTGATGGTTTTACTTCTATTCATGTTACAAATTTTCTTTTTATAAATCTTGATGAAGAAATAGGTGAAAATGTTATTCATGATGGTAATACAACTCCTAATGCTTCTAATAGTGGATATGAATTTGTTGATGTTGACAGTCATTTATCTGCAAAATTTTCAAAAGCCTTAATCGTAGCTCCTAGAAATGAACAAAGTGACTTAGCACATAAGAATAGTCCTTATTTGGATCTTGTGATAGCTCCATCTTCTGTGCTCGATGTCGCTCCTCTGGCGTGTTTTCTAACTTCCCAAAATAATGACAATTAAGATTGGGAGGTGGATGTCATGCTAGACTAGCTACATTAGTATTGTAGATCCTCTACCTCTCTCCTTTCTTTCTCTTTTGTGACCATTCTTCTATGTGTATCCCTATTCTTTTATTTGTTGTCCCTAGTGATGTCTACTTGAGGACGATGCAAAGCATTGAGATCTCTTTTGGTCCCTTTCATGTTGACTCAAAAGACACATGTGTTCCCTTTCTTCCAAAGTGGTTTCCTTTCTTTAGAGAATGAGGAATATTCTATGCATATATATACGTTATATACATGAGTTATCATACAGTATACTGACCTCGAGGAAAGAAAAACCATCTCGTTCTTTGTGTTCATTATCCTTGGGTTTATTTGTCGATTGGGGGATAAATACTTATGATAATGTGCTCCCTCTCTTTCTCTCTCTTTGGAGTATCCTACTTTAAATAAATCGCTCCTGATAAGGCATGCACAATAAATTTAATATGAGCACATACAATCCGCTCATATTTTCTTTCTTGATACTTAAAGTTACTTAGTGAACTTGGCTTTGCTTTGTAATTTTTGGTATCTTTTATTTTTATGACACATAGTGAGGGGAACTTTACTACTTGTAGTCATGGTTCTCCCTCTTGATCTTCCCTTTTACTTTGTCAATCAAAGTTGTAAGAACCTTAGTCCACTAGGGGCTTGGTGTATCTTGCCTCCTTGATATGGTGAAATTCTTTCAATCTTGTCTTCTTGTAATTTATTGGTAATACTGGCATATGCTTATACTCCCGCTAAAGTGGGGGCTAAATGTAGCATCATAAAATTGTGATCCTTGTAATTTTTTATCACATTTGGGTCTTTATATTGGCACATGAATCCCTAAGCCTGATAGGAGACCTAAAACATGCTCATGATATCAAAAAACTTGCATTTTTCATCATTCTACACTACCTTTTGATGCTTCCTATCCTAAATTAGGGTAGAACAAGGGCTTGGCACCCCTATCCTCAGAGGATAGGGTCATCATGCCCTTGTCCTGGCCCTCTTTTGGGCCCCCTTTGATTCGCCCTTGCATTGGGGTTGTCAATTGTTGAGCGGGAAAAGTTTCCTATGTTGGCCTAAGATGGAAAATTACCTAAACACCCCTAATTGGAAAGTATATAAGGAGCTCTTCCCCTCATATTTGCATAATTTGAAATTAAGCAAAAATAAGGTGGATCATAAGGAAAAATTACAAGGTGACATTATCATCATCAAGAATTCAAGCATTCTTTCAAGAATTGAGCATTTTAAGTCTCCTTTCAAGGATAGGTGTTGCATTGAAGACAAAGATTCAACCATTGAAGAGGAGATTTGTATCAACACTCAAGACATCCTATTTCACAAATCCATTCAATAAAATTCATCTACAAAGGTTTCAACATCTCAATTACATCCCCTTCTTGAGGTGGATTTTAGTTCAGACGTTCTCTTTCCTTTACTTGCAATATTTTACAACCACTTGGTTAATTCCAAAATGGGGTTTGACTTGAAGGCAAATCCCCAATCCAAATAACATTTCCCTCTTTTTTGTGTGTGTAGGTTGTAGGTGCATGACTATAATTGTAGGTTTAGGCTTTATTTTTAGACACGGAAAACCCTTTTCGGCACATGGATTTTTTGGAGGACCGTGCATAACTTATGCATGGTCCCTAGAAATTTTTCATAGATTTGTAGGGAAGCTTCGTCTCAACATACTACTACTAATTCCAGGTGCGTAACTTTATCCCGCATCTCTATCTCAAGATATAATTGTTTCTTTGTCATTTATGCACTTACTCTCAATTTGTTTAATTCAACTAGTCTACTACAAAAGATGGCCAATTTACTTTCCTAATACTTCCCAAATTTATCGCAATTCACTTAGTATTCAATCTCTTACCATTGGTGATTAGATCTAGTGAATTCAACCCCTCTTTTGAATGTAATGTGTGAAAAAATGAAGGGAATCCTTTGTGAAAATTTCATTCCTCTTTTGAGGGGAGTAAAGCTTTCCAGTTGATCTCCCCTCATCATTTTTCAGCATATTACACTAGCTTCCTTGTCTTTTTCTTTATCTTGCTCTATCCTGACATGTCCCCCATGGTAGCCTTTCTCATAATACCATGAGTGATGGTGTAGAGCGCCCCAAAATCCTTACATACATTGTCAAAATGCTACTTAGAATCATCGTTTTTCTCTTCCAATTTCAGGACTCTATCCTTAAGCTCCATAATCTAATATTCTAGGTTTTTGTTATTTTCTTTGTGTGATGGCACATCCAGCAAGAAAGGAACCATATCAACATCCTCTAGAGGATTGAAAGGTTGTGAGTTAGTTTAAAATTCTTCGATTCTTCCTCAGACTCACTCTCTTCTTCCATCTTCTCCTTGAATTGTTCTTCTTGTTCCTCTTCTTTAGCTTTGATTTCCTCATCCTCTGAATCTTCATTAGATATATCATCAATTTTCTCCAGATTAAAGGCCTCCTCAATATTTATGGCCATCTCTTTTTGTAGCGTCGTAAATTGTATGCACTTGCTAGGGTGGTACAATTTCACACCTAGTTTAGCACACGCCTTGGTGCATTTTGTATTTTGCATTGCATTTCCCCTTTAGCACTTAATTAATTAAATTAATTAGGTCTAAGGTTCTATTTCATCATCTTCCACATCATAAAGTTGGGCCCTCTCATTAAAGTGTGCCCTTTTCATTTTATTCCTCCAATACATCATTCAATCAAAAAACCCTAATTAGGTCCTATTTTGAACTTGGGGGCTTGATTTCGGAGGTCAAAACATCTCAAAATCACCTGTAACTTTGGGATTCTCTCTAAAATCATCATATCCGACGGCCGTAAAAATTTGGTGAAAAGTTGTTAGGACCGTGGCGCCCAGAGTGCACATGGTCCCGGACATTTTTTTGAAAATTTTAGGAGTACAATCCAATCATAAAATAAAGCTAACCCCAAGAAATTGGTGGGAGATTCAATCTCTAGGTCGGCCAAAAGCTGAAATTACGACCTAGGGTTTCATATATAAGGGTTCTCTTTCTTCATTTGGAGGGATCCAGATTTTTGGTTTCAGGGACCTTCTAGGCAGTGAAAGAGCAAATCTTTGAAGACTTCAATAACATTCAACATCCATCCATCAAGCATCCATCAATTTCATTCATCCATTTAGGGCTTTGAAGACATTGAAGAGCAATAGGGGATTACCGACTGAAGATTGGCTTGTACCCCTCCCTTGGGGTTGGGTATGATTTCATGTTGTTTTCATGTCTTTGCATAAGCCTCATTATATCATTTGTATTCATGCTTTAGATCACTTTGTATCCTGATTTGGAGCATTTACATTATCATTTACAAGCAATTAGGGTTTACTTTCTAGGTTGCTCTAGTTTGCTTACTTGCATTTTAGGATCTTGCACACACAATACTATTACAATACAACTTGGCTATTCGTGGAGGTGGAAATCACCAAAGCGGGGGTTTGACTAAGGCAAAAACCTATATAGCCGCCCAACACACCTTTTTAGATACAAGTGCAGATTTTGGGATTCAGATGACGCCACAAGTTGCAGATCCAATGGAAGCAGACAGAAACCGAGCAACACACCAAATTTCAGAGTAAAAGACCAGGACAGGGGTGTGGGGCGCCGTGGTCCTGCCAGGACAGGGGCACTGGGCGCCCTGGTCCCTCTATCAGACAGCAAGTTTTCAGCACTTTTCAACAGCTTTCAGGTTGCCAAAATTAACAGTTTCACTCAGATTTTGACTCTGGGTATGCATTCACATTCTTGCCTTGTCCTTGTGTTTACAGCTTTCCATTGTTTAATCTCAATTCTGCAAATCTTGCTATTAGTTCATACTTGCACTTTAGGGTTAGGGATTGAACTTGCATCATTCTATCTATCATTTGCAACAAAGGAATAGAAATCCTAATAGGTAGCCCGTGGCTCTCTCTTCCACAAAAATAAGTAGCCAATCGTGTGATACCTCTAGGCTCTTTCATATTCCACAAGTGTGTAATTGAAAGTGAGATTAGGACATATTAGCTTAGTGTCACTTTTCCCCCCACACATTTTGGTGAACCCGACGTGAATCTTATTATTGCTTTCTCTTGCATTACATTTGTTAGATCTAGATCTAGATTTAGTGTGTTTCATTTAAGTTTCATTTTCATTAAGAAAAAAAAAAAAAAAAAGAGAAAAAAAAAAGAGGGAAAAGAAAGAGTGTGTTTCTTTGTTTCTTTGCATTGTGTGTTTAAGTTTTATGCAATTTTTATTTCAAAATGTCAGATTTTTATTTGCATAGCCAAGATGAATTAGATGAATATTTAGATGAGTTTTTGAACCCTAAAGATACCAAACCTTCATTTTACCAAAAACTCATAAACATTGTTACTATGCCATTTCGTTGTGATGAGAAAGATAAGTCGAATGATTCCTCTCAAGGGTACATTCCTATCAGCTCTTCCACTAAATCTAGTAACATGGTTGTTTTCAATGATCCCCTCTATGAAGAGTTGTCTCCTTTTGAATCAAAAGATAAACCTTTTAATAGATATGATCATGCTTTGTTGGATGATGCCCTTGATGACTTTGTGTCTCCTAAAAAACACTCCCTTCATGAGGATCCTTTTGTGCAAGAAGATGATGTTACCCCTACATTTCCTAGTGATGGAATTTCCTTTTCCAACAAAATTCCCACTAGAGATGATGAATTAATGATAAATGCTTACCCTTCTCCTAAAGTTGGTCTTACCCATAAGCATCCCTTAGAGAAAGAAGATGAAATAATAAGCAATTTCCTTAATTCTCTCTCCCCTAAAGATCATATTGAACATATTTTGAGGAAAGAGGATGAGTTTAACACATCTATTGATGCTCTCCCTCCTAAGGATGAGAAATTAATAAACAATGTTATCTCCTCTCCCGAAATTAACAATACTTCAAACATTCCTTTCAACAACTTCACTATTTGGGATGAACCATTAGAAGAAGGTGTAGATTATTCTCTATCCCATGAGAGAACCCTAGCCAAAGGAGATGAAATCAAGATTGAAAACTCCCTTGATAGTTTCTCACCTTCCTTGAATCTCAATTATTCTCCCTCTAAAAATAAAGCATCTCCCTCTCCTCAACTTGGTTCTACTCATAAGGAAACCCTAGTTCAAAGCAAGATGGTTAACATCTCTTTCAAAGATCTCCCTTTCAAAAGTGAGACTTTAGAGAATAATGTTGATCCTTCTCCTAGAGAGTTTATTCCCCATGTGGATCCTTTGATGATGGAGGATGATATGACCTTTCCTAGTATTACTCTTCCTACTAGAACATCAATGCCTACCCCTTGTCTCTCTCCTAAAATTGATTTAATCCGTGATAAGATTTTAGTGCAAGAGAAGACTATCAATAATTCTTCTAATGCTTTTATTCATTCCTCTAAACCATCCTCAATCAATTTGATACATGTGAATGAAACACCTAACAAACCTCTCTTCACTGTCCAAGGTGCTTGTCCTTCTCAAAATTCTCAACCTTTAAATAAGCCTATCTTAGTGGTTCAAGGTGGTTATGCTAATTATTCTTTTTGCACTCCTAAGAAACCTATTATTACTGTGCAAGGAGGTTATTCTACTAAGAGCCCTTATGAGTATGCTAAGCAGTTGACTAGAGAGAGTTATAATGCGGTTGATCATACCTATAACACAAGAAACAATAGGCAACCTAATCCTCCTCCAGTTATCCCAACTTCACTTCCTCCTTCCCAACCTATTCTTCCGCAAGCTCCACATATTTCACAAGTTATTGGTAAGGAATATGATCTCATAGAACAACTTAAAGCTACCCCTGCTAAGATATCCCTTTGGGATTTGATCCAAACTTCTTCCTCTCATCATGGAATGTTACAAGATGCCTTGAAAGATTTGAATGTTCCTCCACCTAATACATCTAGTAATATAGGGTCTTTGGTTAACTCTGTGATGAATCCTAAAGCTCAAATTGTGTTTACTCAAGATGAATTGCCTACTAGTGAAATTCAACATCAATATGATCCCTTGATGATTGTGGTTATCATAAATGACACTGCTATAAGATGAACACTGGTAGATAATGGCTTTGGCCTTAATGTATGTAGCATTAATCTATTGCATAAGATGAATGTGGATACATCCCTTATTGAGCCTGACTCTTGTCCCATTCGAGGCTTTGATAATGTGGCTAAGTCTTCATTAGGTATTATCACCTTACCCATCACAGTGGGACCTGTTACTTTGCCTACTCCTATCCATGTTATGTTGGGAAATCTAACATACAACTTGTTATTAGGGAGACCTTGGATTCACAGTATGCAAGTTGTCCCCTCTACATTGCATAGACAAGTTAAATTTATTTATAACAATAAGACATATACCTTGATAGGTGATACTAATTTTCAAGCTTGTTTGCAAACATCTACTTCCAAAGGGAGTTCTTCTAAACCTTCCTCTTCTAGTGATGACTCTTTAAACAAGATACCTATGGATGAATCATCACCCTTTGATAATCAAAATTCTTTGGATGAGTCTGAAGTTCTTGAAGAAGATTCTTCTCAACTTGAATCTACACATGAAAAGGATTTTGATCCTGAGAAGGTTCTCGCAGAAGATGATTGGGGATCTTTAGACTTTAACCCTACTTTTGTAGGAGAATATAGAGTGCCTAAGATTGAGAAGGGAAAATCTAAGGAAGAAACTAAAGAGAAGCCCACTTTGTCTAAGCAATTCAGTAACAACTTTGTGGCTACCTCGGATTCAAATAACTCTTTAACATCTTCCTCTAATACAAATAGCACTGAGACCTATGGGGCATCACCATCTCTCTCTGATTTAGCATCCCTTTATGGTCGTGGTTTTCACATTTTGGCTAAGAGTGGCTATAGTGGAAATGGTTGTGGCACAAATGAACAAGGAATTAAAGTTCCTTTAGAACATAACATGCATGAATATTCATTTGGACTTGGATATAATCTTTCTAAGCCCACCAAAGCATCTAAAAGACCATCTCTCAATGTGAATGCTATATTTAGTAGTGATGATGATCTCACTTCAACTAAATCATCTTCTACTTCTATCAACCCTCATTCCCCTCATAAGGAAATCTTGGCGATGAACAAATCTCTTTATGACTCCCCTCAAATTTCTAAATCCATTTATGAATCTTTATCTCCTATTCATCATAAAGTCCTTTCCTCTAGGGATAAGGCTCTAATAAATTACATTCATCCCTCTTCTAAGATTTCTTGTGACTTTTCTTCTTCAATTTTTATCATCTTATACATGTTTTTGATCTCACCTATAGTTGAGCATTTAGCATGTCATATTCAAATACCTCATTCAATCTATCATGTCTTTAAATAACATTAATGGCTATTATGTTGCTCATCATTATGTGACATTGGTAGCTCATTTACTAGGGGCTCATTGTCATTCATGATGGGACAATTTCAAGTGCAATCATATTTTTGAAGCAACATAATAGCCTAATTTTTCTGTTATCTCTTATTCCTATGGGGACAAGAGTGATTTCATACATCTCTTCTTTTTATGATTAAAATTTCCCTTTGGGGTAATAGTGTGGAAATATTGATCATCTTTTCTTTAGAATCCTCTTTTCCTAGATATGGGAGAAGATGTGTATTCTCTTTCTTATCCTACCCACTTCTTGTGAGGAGCATTTTACATACACTAATGTCTTGCTTGCACGAAATCATGTGAGTATGTAGTACATTTTGCTTATGTCTAAATCTCTCCCTAGAAGATTGTGTAAGTCCTTCTCATTGTCCTTATCCTTGGGAGGCAATGATCTTTCCTTATTTTTATCTAAGGATCCACTTTTTCCTATTTTCTGGATGGTGTGAACTTTATTACTTGATTTTATTCCTTGTATGCATTTGTTGTTGTTTGTTCAAGGATTCTCTCTTACAAGAGGTGTAAGTCCTTGACTACAACCTCTTTTGCACTTGGTAAAATACATCCATAATGGATTCACTCTCCCAATTGGGTTAAAAAGAGCGTCATCCTTCATTAAGAATCACTTTCACCTCACAAAAGAAGGAAGTATTGCATTCTTATTCTCTTCTTTGTCTTATTCTAGAAGATGTTATATTTGTCTAAAACAATTCCTCTTGGGGATAGGTGTCTTTTGTACAAAGATCTCTTCTCCTCTAAGGATCTCCTTTACACATACTACAAGATATCCCTTTTCAACTATCTTATCCTTGCTTAAAGAGTGCAAAACTCTCTTGCTTGGATCTATGACATCGTTGCATTTTTGGGGTATCTTCTTTTGTGATGAAGGTAGGTATCCTTGTTCTACTTTGCTTATGACATAAACATTACACTTTTTGAGCAATGGGTCATTCTCGAAACCAGAGCACAGACTCTTAGAGCGAGATGTCATGCTTTTGTACCATACATATACAGGTTGTAGCATACTCAGGCATAGACTCCTATGAGGCGCTTCTAACCTCCCTTACACACACATGCACGAGGTTGAGTGGAACTAGCGGCATAAGGCTAGACTTTCTCACTCTCCTCCCTTACATGGATCACCTAGACAGACTCTAGGGGCTAGTTTTCCATGTCCTTTTTCCCATGGATCACCTAGACAAGATCTAGGGGCGAGAAGTCCATGTTTTCTCTCTCACTATTCTTCTCATGGATCACCAATGTGTGTATTCATGCTTTTTTTTTCCTTTCTTTTCTTCTCTTTGCATTTTTCCATTTACATCCTTCATCTTGTGTTAGAGAACTCTCAAATCCTCACACTCTTTGTTGTGTTGGAATTGAGATTTAGTCCTCTTTCTTACCAAATGATTCTCCATTAGTTTTTGATCTCATATCAAATCTTCTTTGTGAGCATTTGTCATCAATATTCTTTAACAATTTGAAGTGGTAAACATGATACCCTATTTCAACTCACTAAAATTAGCAAGCCGAAACAGGGGGGGGCATATAGCTACCCTCGAATTTTCATCACCTTCCTTAGTAAGCATTAGGTGATTTTGTGATCTAACATGTGGTTTTGTAGGTTGTGGTTCCTAACTGTGTACTGCAGATACCACTAGGGGCTTCGTTCGATAGACTTATGGATATATCCTTTTTCAAATAATGTTTACTTTTCAGTACTTTAGCTTGCATATGCACATAGTGTTCATATGATCGCTAAAGTGGGAGCTAAATGTAGCATCGTAAATTGTACGCACTTGCTAGGGTGGTACAATTTCACACCTAGTTTAGCACCCGCCTTGGCGCATTTTGTATTTTGCAATGCATTTCCCCTTTAGCACTTAATTAATTAAATTAATTAGGTCTAAGGTTCTATTTCATCATCTTCCACATCATAAAGTTGGGCCCTCTCATTAAAGTGTGCCCTTTTCATTTTATTCCTCCAATACATCATTCAATCAAAAAACCCTAATTAGGTCCTATTTTGAACTTGGGGGCTTGATTTTGGGCGTCAAAACATCTCAAAATCACCTATAACTTCGGGATTCTCTCTAAAATCATCATATCCGACGGCCCTGAAAATTTGGTGAAAAGTTGTTGGGACCATGGCGCCCGGAGTGCACACAGTCCCGGACATTTTTCCCAAAATTTTAGGAGTGCAATCCAATCATAAAATAAAGCTTAACCCCAAGAAATTGGTGGGAGATTCAATCTCTAGGTCGGCCAAAAGTTGAAATTACGACCTAGGGTTTCATATATAAGGGCTCTCTTTCTTCATTTGAAGGGATCTGGATTTTTGGTTTTAGGGACCTTCTAGGCAGTGAAAGAGAAGATCTTTGAAGACTTCAATAACATTCAACATCCATCCATCAAGCATCCATCAATTTCATTCATCCATTTAGGGCTTTGAAGACATTGAAGAGCAATAGGGGATTACCGACTGAAGATTGGCTTGTACCCCTCCCTTGGGGTTGGGTATGATTTCATGTTGTTTTCATGTCTTTGCATAAGCCTCATTATATCATTTGTATTCATGCTTTAGATCACTTTGTATCTTGATTTGGAGCATTTACATTATCATTTACAAGCAATTAGGGTTTACTTTCTAGGTTGCTCTAGTTTGCTTACTTGCATTTTAGGATCTTGCACACACACAAGGTCTGCACACACAATACTATTATAATACAACTTGGCTATTCGTGGAGGTGGAAATCACCAAAGCGGGGGTTTGACTAAGGCAAAACCCTATATAGCCATCTGTAGCGTCCTAAAATTGCGACACTTGCAATTTCGACTGCATTTCGATCTTCACGATGGCGACGCAACACGCAACCTGAATGGAGACCCCAAAACTTGCTCACGGCACCAAAAACTGCATTTTTCAAGCACCATTGGCCTGAATCTCCTTGCACCCCGCTGTCCCGGAGGTGGGACCAGAGCGCCCAGTGCCCTGGTCCCTCAGGACCAGGGCGCTGTCCCTCAGGACCAGGGCGCCCAGCGCCCTGGTCCCTGGGTCCTATTTTGGGCCCGGTTTCCTAAGTGATATCGGGTCTTTTTGATTGCAATTTGGAAATATACTTCCCTGGTCGGCCTAAGGTTGGGAAAATCAGTCTATCAGCCCTAATTGACAAGTATATAAACTACATTTTCCTCTCTCATTTGGATGGATGAAAGGTAGATGGAAAAAGGCGAAAAGCAAGATTCAAACATTCAAGCATTCAAGCATTCAAGCATTCAAGTATTCCTTCTAAGTCTCCATTCAAGGCTAAGTGTTGCATTCAAGACAAGGATTCAACCATTGAAGAGGAGATCACTTATTACATGCTACATACTACAACATACAACATCTAAACCTTTGCACATAAGGATACAAACATCCTTAGAACAAGGTATTAGTACTTGTTTACATTACAGACATTTACATTTACAGCTCTTGGTCATTTCTTGGTTAATTCCAAAACCGGGGTTTGACCTAAAGGCAAACCCCTAATCCCTAACCCCCCAATCATCTTCGCTTTTCTGTGTGTATGTTGCAGGTACGCGGCTGAGATTGAAGATCTGGAATCCTTGTGCAGAGACGAATCGATCCCCCTTCGTTTGACGGATTTTTCGGAGGACCGTGGCGCCGGGCGCCATCGTCCCGACAACTTTTGCTCAAATTTGCAGGACAGCGCCGTATCGACATTTTACTGCTAATTCCAGGTCCGCAACTTCATCCTATAACCTAAACTCAGTTTATAAGCGAATCTTTATGACTTTCTATGCATGCTTAGCTTAATTCTTCTATGCACATTCTTTACAAAAGAGGGTAGCCTTGCTTTCCTAACCCTTGAAATTCATTTAGCATCCAATCTTACATTGTGTGGGATTGAATCTTATGAGTTTCAACCCCTCTTTTGAATGTAAAGTCTTCCCCCTAAGTGAAAACCCATCGAATCCTAGCGAACCTCCCTTCTCTCTCCTCGGAGTCAGAAGAGGGGAGAACAACTAGGGTTCGACCGCGATTTTCCGCTTTACATTTTGGTGAACCCGACGTGAACATCCTTTCTGATTTTTCATGCTTAGATCTGAAAAGTTGATTACATTTCCATGTTTGATCTTTTGCAAAATTTTAGAGGTGATTGCATAAAAACCCTAAATTTTCCTTTTGAACATTGAACTTGCGAAATGTTTAATTGTTAATGCTTGCTTCAGATCTGCTTTTCTATTACAAATTATCAATTCATGTCTGTACTTTAATTTTGAAAATTAAGTGGTTAAAAGTCAAAACCCTAATTTTTGAAACCCTCTTGATTCAACCTTTGTCCGACAATTTCACTAATCAAAACATCTCCAAATCAGCTGTAACTTTGGATTCTGCAATAAAATCACATTATCCTTCATCCCTGAAAATTTGGAAAAAAGTTGTGAGGACCGTGTTGCACTCCGAGCGCCATCGTCCCCGACATTTTTTCCAAAATTTTGGGAGCGAGATCTTGCTGTATTTTCCTGCTAAAATCCAGAATTTTGGCTGATTTTATCAATTATAACACCTTCAAAATTATAGTCAAAGTTGGTCTTGCGATTGCTTGGTCTAAGGCTCCTAATCATTCAAAAATTGTCAAAATTAAAATTTTGTGTCAAAATTGCGTTTTTATTATCATAAATTTGAAAAGTGTGTCTACATTCATTCGAAATTTCAGTGCTTTATTCAAATTCTTGCAATTTATGACTTTTGAAATTAAGTGCTTAATTACAACAACTTTGATTTTCACTTTCAAAATTGAATTTTGCGTGAAATTGAGTCAATTTTTAATTTTCAAAATTTGCATTGCTTTTGACATTCCCTCTAAAATCATAAAATTCAAAATTTCAGTTTCCCTCTCTTTTTCAAAAATTCAAATTTTGCATTTTTCGACAATCTGGATAGGGTTCAATTTTGAATTTGCAACTTTAATTTGGCCTATCTACAGATCGTAAAATCCCTCAATTTTTTCAGATTAGCTCTAAAATCATCATACCTTTCATCCCTGCAAATTTCGAAAAAAGTTGCAAGGACCGTGTTGCACTCCGAGCGCCACGGTCCCGGACATTTTTTCTGAAATTTCGGGAGACTGTTGTGATTGTATTTAACAGCTTAAATCTGGAAGATTGGCTGGTTTTACTGAAAATTGCTACCTCTAAGATCAAAATCTTTTCTCTCTCTCTAGTGCATGAGTTTTACAACAGTAAGCCCTACTTACACTATTCCCATTAGACGAAGCCGTAGAATTAAGTCCTTCCGAGGTTTAACTACTGAGGAGATGGAACCTAATTTGAGTAGCCTTTTTAATGAGGATATGGGTAATTCCTCTAACCCTCCTAATGATGAAGGAGCTCTCCATGAAGTTTCCGTTGAACAACTTTCCAAATTGGATAACCAATTTGACGATTTTCACCAATGGATGTCTCACGAGTATCCCGATAGTCAAGCTCTTCCTTTAATTGAGGGTCTAAAACGCATGCTTCAAAGTGATAAGAATGGAATTGATGTTTTACGTGGTATCGCACATATTGTGGATTCGAATATGATGCCTATGAAGAGTTGTGCTGAATCTTTAGGTTATACACAACCTCCTACACAAGTCAATCATTCTATTCCTTTGACTACTACTATTGCTAGTATACCTACCGTTACATCAAACATCATGGCTACCTCTATACAAGACATTCCTCCTATGATCACTAGTCATGGGGGCAATCCTCCCCCTTCTTCAATTAATCCTCTTCCTTCATTCAATCCAACTTCTTCGTACATTCCTTCAATGAATGTTCCTATTACATCTTCACAAATGAACATGACGCAAGGGGGCAATTCATTTAATCATTCCATTCCTCCTTGTAGTGTTCCTCCTATCCAATCATCCCCTATGGTTGACTATCATAGGGTCCCACCACCTTACTCTTTACCTTCTTTCAATAACATCACACCTCCATCTCAATCTAACACACCTAATATGAATTCTTCGACTGAAGCGACCATTAACAATCTTGCACAAACTGTCTCTTCTTTACAGCAACAAATTGCCTCTATGAATCAATCTAAGTTTAGTGTGCCCACATTTGACGTTGCGAGACCACTTTCTCTTGATATTGTTCGAGCTATTCCCCCTAAACATGTTGAAATTCCGCATTTGGAGCTTTATAATGGTAAAGGAGATCCTCTAACACATGTTAAGACTTTTCAAACAATATGTACCGACTTTGCTTATGACCAAAGGTTGCTTGCAAAACTGTTCACTAGAACATTAAGAGACAAAGCCCTACAATGGTATTGCTCGTTGCCTTCTTATTCTATTACTTCTTTCGAACAACTTGCAAATGCTTTCATTCAACAATTTCAAAACAATATAAGTCCTAAAGTTACTTTGATTGATTTAATGCATTGTAAACAAGGTGTTAAAGAAAAAGTGACTGATTTTATTGGTAGATATAAGCATTTGTATGCTCAAATTTCTTTTCCAGTGCCTGATAATGATATTCAAAGAATCTTTATTTCTAATTTACAAAAAGATATTCGAGACAAACTTCTGTTTTCTGAGTTTACTTCTTTCCAACAGTTGTGTGCCACTCTTCACAATTATCAACTGACTGTGAGTCAAATGGAACAATCACATCCTATGGCTCTGAGTGATAAGGGTGATAGCAGTCAACAACCATTTGGGAAGATTAAACCGAACAGAGATTCCATCAAATTCAATGAAAACATCATCAACAACAATGTGAATGCAGCATCAGGTGTGCCTCCTATTTCTAAATTTTTCAGGAAAGAAAGAAAGTATACTCCTTTGAATGAATCATTGCATGATATTATGAATAAGTTATTGGGACAAAATGTGCTTACTCTTCCTCCTGTACGACAAATTGATCCTGCAAAGATTACTTCACCTTATTTTGATCACAAAGCTTTTTGTCATTTTCATCGTCAGCCTGGTCATGATACTGAAAAATGTTTTTCTTTAAAGGGTAAAATTCAGGATTTGATTGATAATAATACTATTTCTGTTTCTGGAGTGAATGATAAAGGCAACACATCTGTAGCTCCTCCTAACCAAAATCTTCAGATTTTCACTGATCCATTGCCTTCTCATACCTCTAATGCAATTGAGGCTAATGATTCCTCTCTTTCATCTGATGGTCTTGTGTCTATGACTCCGAATGTGATTAACTTTGTCGAGCAGCAAGAAATCCCTAAAGAACCTTCCATCACATTTGATTCTAGTGAAACCATTAGAGCACCTGATGGTCCTTTATACATAGTTGCAAAAGTCAAAAATACACCTTGCCGTGGAGTGCTTATTGATCCTTCGTGCATGGTTAATGTTATTACTGAAGAATTTCTTTTTACTTTGCAATTGAATCAAGTGATCTATGACAAAACAAATGTGATTGTGAAACTATTTGATGCATTTTCTTCTCCTGCAATTGGTTCTATTACATTGCCTATTGAGGTCCATAATAAATCTCTTGATGTGAACTTTGCTATTATTCCTTCTTCCGAACAATTTCATGTGAAGCTTGGCTATCCTTGGCTATCTTCCATGAAGGCTATTGCTTCTCCTATACATAAGTGTTTGAAATTTCCCCATAATGGTGAAGTTGTTACTGTCAATCATAGTCTCTTTAAACCAGCTGAAAGAACTTCTAGCGTTCCTATTGATTACTTTTGGCCTAAACAATTCCAATCTCTTCCCCCGCGAAGTGATCATCTTTTCAAATCTTATCAAAAGTGGAAAACAGATATGATCCTATCTCTAAGTGAACCTAGAACACCTAAACTTGATATTCCTATCATTCTTGAGAAGGAAATTCTTCCTTTGAAAGATAAAACTAATGTCTTTCCTCAAGAAGATTCCCAACCCGTCCCCATGGATGTGACTATGTCTATGCCTGATAAATCTTCTAAGAGTAGATCTATACCTCCTCGTCATGATGGACTTGGTCTTCTCCCTAAACCAAAAATTCCTCCTTTATATGGAGCAGTTCCTCCTCCTGCCTTTTATAGAGAAAAGAGACCTTCTTCTTCTCCTATTATCCAGCCTAAGAGACCACAACCTAAACACCCAAGTGCTAAGGATGAGAACATTCCTCCTCCTCTATCTTCTCCACTTCCTACTAAGACTAGACGTAATCGTTCTGCACGCGAACGCTGACGAAAACGTCGTCTTAGGGCTCAAGCAGCCGCTTCTCAAAATTTACAATCTCCAAAAACACCTTCAACAAGCATTATTCCATTTTCGCCTCAGCCGGATATTGAGCCTAAATCTCCTAAACATAAGATGCATGATGGTCTTGATCCTGTGCGAGTTAAAGATCCTATTTTTATAAATCTTGATGATGATATAGATGAAAATGTTATTCATGATGAAAATGTTACTCCTCTTGCTTCTGATAGTGAATATGAACTTGTTGATGTTGATAACCATTTATCTAATGAATTTTCTAAAGCACTTATCCTAGCTCCTAGACAAGAACAACGTGGCTTGGAACATGAACATAGCCCTTGTTTGGACCTTGTGATAGCTCCATCTGCTGTGTTGGATGTTCCTCCTCTAGCGTGTTCCCTGCCTTCTTGAAACATTGATCAGCAAGATCGGGGGGTAGATGACATGCTAGACTAGTTACATTAGCATGGCAGATTCTCTCCCCCTCCCTTTTGTTACTTCTTCTATATGTTATTCTCATTCTTCTATTTGTCGTCCTTAGTGTTGTCTACTTGAGGACGATGCAAAGCATTGAGATCTCTTTGGTCTCTCTCATGTTGACTCAAAAAGACACATGTGTTCCCTTCTTCTAGGTGACCTTCCTTGATTGGGGAATGAAGAACAATTATGCATACATACATATGATATATACATGACTTATCATACAGCATACTGACCCCGAGGAAAGCGAAGTCACCTCGTGCTTTGTGTTTTGTGTCTATTATCCTTGGGTTTATCTCACACTTGGGGGCTAAATCCTTGCGATAACGCACTCCTTTCCTTTCTCATTTCTTATGTGTATCACTACATTAAAACAATCACCCCCGTTGAGGCGCGTGCGATCGCTTTAACGTAGGGGGGCATACACCCTGACTATCCCTTCACGATACTTGAAAATTTCTTGGAGAACTTAGCTTTGCCTTGAAAATTTTCAGTATTTCTCTTACATGACTCATAGTGAGGGAACCTTACTACTGACAGTCATGGTTCTCCCTCGTGATCTTCCCTTTTACTTTGTCAATCGAAGTCGTAAGATCCTTAGTCCACTGGGGGGCTTGGTGTGTCTTGCCTCCTTGACGTGGTGAAAGTCTTTTAATGTTGTTTCCTTGTACTTTACCGGAAGTATGAGCATACATACTCCCGCTAAAGTGGGGGCTAAATGTAGCGTCCTAAAATTGCGACACTTGATATTTCGACTGCATTTCGGTCTTCACGATGGCGACGCAACACGCAACCTGAATGGAGACCCCAAAACTTGCTCACGGCACCAAAAACTACATTTTTCAAGCACCATTGGCCTGAATCTCCTTGCACCCCGCTGTCCCGGAGGTGGGACCAGAGTGCCCAGCGCCCTAGTCCCTCAGGACCAGGGTGCCCAGCGCCCTGGTCCCTGGGTCCTATTTTGGGCCCGATTTCCTAAGTGATATCGGGTCTTTTTGATTGCAATTTGGAAATATACTTCCCTGGTCGGCCTAAGGTCGGGAAAATCAGTCTATCAGCCCTAATTGACAAGTATATAAACTACATTTTCCTCTCTCATTTGGATGGATGAAAGGTAGATGGAAAAAGGGGAAAAGCAAGATTCAAACATTCAAGCATTCAAGCATTCAAGCATTCAAGTATTCCTTCTAAGTCTCCATTCAAGGCTAAGTGTTGCATTCAAGACAAGGATTCAACCATTGAAGAGGAGATCACTTATTACATGCTACATACTACAACATACAACATCTAAACCTTTGCACATAAGGATACAAACATCCTTAGAACAAGGTATTAGTACTTGTTTACATTACAGACATTTACATTTACAGCTCTTGCTCATTTCTTGGTTAATTCCAAAACTGGGGTTTGACCTAAAGGCAAACCCCTAATCCCTAACCCCCCAATCGTCTTCGCTTTTTTGTGTGTAGGTTGCAGGTACGCGGCTGAGATTGAAGATCTGGAATCCTTGTGCAGAGACGAATCGATCCCCCTTCGTTTGACGGATTTTTCGGAGGACCGTGGCGCCGGGCGCCATCGTCTCGACAACTTTTGCTCAAATTTGCAGGACAGCGCCGTATCGACATTTTACTGCTAATTCCAGGTCCGCAGCTTCATCCTATAACCTAAACTCAGTTTATAAGCGAATCTTTATGACTTTCTATGCATGCTTAGCTTAATTCTTCTATGCACATTCTTTACAAAAGAGGGTAGCCTTGCTTTCCTAACCCTTGAAATTCATTTAGCATCCAATCTTACATTGTGTGGGATTGAATCTTATGAGTTTCAACCCCTCTTTTGAATGTAAAGTCTTCCCCCTAAGTGAAAACCCATCGAATCCTAGCGAACCTCCCTTCTCTCTCCTCAGAGTCAGAAGAGGGGAGAACAACTAGGGTTCGACCGCGATTTTCCGCTTTACACCGCCCAACACACCTTTTTAGATACAAGTGCAGATTTCGGGATTTGGACAACGCCGCAAGTTATAGATCCGACGGAAGCAGACGGAAACCGAGCAACACACCAAATTTCAGAGTAAAAGACCAGGACAGGGGCGTGGGGTGCCCTGGTCCTGCCAGGATAGGGGCGCTGGGCGCCCTGGTCCCTCTGTCAGACAGCAAGTTTTCAGCACTTTTCGATAGCTTTCAGGTTGCCAAAATTAATAGTTTCAGGAGCAGAATCAGGACAGTGGCGCCTGCACCCCCGTCTTGAACATTTTCACTCAGATTTTGACTCTGGGTATGCATTCACATTCTTGCCTTGTCCTTGTGTTTACAACTTTCCATTGTTTAATCTCAATTCTGCAAATCTTGCTATTAGTTCATACTGGCACTTTAGGGTTAGGGATTGAACTTGCATCATTCTATCTATCATTTGCAACAAAGGAATAGAAATCCTAATAGGTAGCCCATGGCTCTCTCTTCCACAAAAAGAAGTAGCCAATCGTGTGATACCTCTAGGCTCTTTCGTATTCCACAAGTGTGTAATTGAAAGTGAGATTAGGGCATATTAGCTTAGTGTCACTTTTTCCCCCACACACCTTTATATCAAGAAAAACCTTCTTTCCCTTTCCTAGTAGCCTAGTAGATCTTCTCTCTCCTGAATTACCCTCCTCTCTCTCCAATATCTTCTCCTCCTCATTGTCTAAGTAGTGTATGTCAAGATCAATTGTAATATTTTTCCTCACAAAGTCCTTCTCTATACTTTTTGTCTTTGGTAGGGTTGATATTGGAAGTGTCTAGTTTCCTTTTATCTAAGTTTCTGAGGAGGCCTACCTCTAGGGGCTCAATTTCCTGCAACATCAATGATTTCTTACCCTTGAGTTTAGAAAGGGGGGTGAAATCAAGTAAGTGCAGGGGTTTTGATTCAATTAGTTCAATTTTTATAGAGGGCCCTTGTTTCTTCTTTTTTGGCTTAAGATTACTAGGCAAAGAGAGAAGATATCTTTGGTTCAGGGAGTGGTCGAAGGAATATTTATACATTACATAGATTAAACCTTGGTGGAGGGGAAAATTTGCTCCATTTGGAATACAAGACTCTAGGGAGGTAAACAAGAAATAGGGAAGATTAATTCTTTCCCCATGTTTAATATGATATAAGAGGGGGAAGTGGTACCAATGAACTAAAGTGTAACGACCCTCTAATGTGAAATATTTCATGAGAAAAAAAACTAACTATGGGATAGGGTTTCAGGAGAGCAACCATTCGTCCTTCTCAAAGAACTTCTTCATGTAAGATTTATAATCACTGCTGATCCACCTCTCTACTTCTCCCCTTAATTCTTCAACCTTGTAACTACTGCAATTATCTCTGGTGATACCACGAAGGATATATGTCCCACAATAACTTTTCCATTTTTTTAAGAATTACAAAACCTCATAGATAATGCCCTATTATACCCCATCATGGTGAGGAAAAAAGGGTTCATCCCTGCATTATGGAAAAGATCTCAAACCTCTTCATTATTTTGGAGGTCTTCACAATTCCTCATCTATGTTCATTTTTAAGGCCCCCCCATATCAATCTTATTCTTTGTAGAGTAGAAACAATAGATATGAAAGTGACTTCTAGGCCAGTTAAGTTTTTGAGAAGTTGCTTTTTTCTTTAAATGATGCCCCTTAAAAAGGTTATTTTTGGCTTGATGAGGTGCGTTGTTTGTTACACAGTTCAAATTATCAAGAGAGAATTGAGACAAGGGGGAATTAATCAATTGTTAGAGATTACCAGAACCTTAAGCAATTCAAAAATTAATACTAGAATGCTTAAACCAAATACTAGAATAAGAGATAAACCAATTAAGCATAAACAATAATCAGAGAATAAATACCATCCACATGACACCAATACTTACATGTGGAAAACCTAATAAAGAGAAGAACCATGGTGGGAAGCCTACCCATTGCCAGATAATACTTCTATAGTAAGTATGTGAATTACAATTGAGGGGCCTGCACTTGCAGGAAGGCCAACAGCTTAGAGCACACTTCTCATCACAAAAGGAGTCTCACTGATTACATAGAAATTCAAACTATAATCCAGAAGAATGAATGAACTGCAAAAGATAGCATCTCCTATGCCTGAGTAAAGTTTTGGTTAAGCTCAATACCAGAGGACTAAATCCTCTTACATAAACCGAAGTTGATCTCCAATGATCGACCAAATCCTTTGCCTTAATGATATTACATTATTTTCTCATACACATCCTCACACATATCCCTTTCCTATATCCTGATATGATCTACAATGAGATCTTACATCATATATACAAACCCTCAACCATAACCAATATGGCCGGCCACTAGATAATAAACCAATTACATGATTATAAAGCATGTTGGCCTAATACCAAAAAAATAATATCCAACCCATAAGACATCTTTAAAACACATTGAGAGGTCCAATCCACATGTTACATTAAGCTGATCCATAAACTAGATCAATCGGGACCCAAATTAGGTCCACACACTAAATTAATGATCCCAATCTACCAATTCTCAAACATAATCACCATCAACATCCTAAATCCATACTAGAAGCTACACCAACACCACTAGAGCATATCATCAAAGACCTTCAATAAAGCTCTGTTGGTGAAACCCTCACCAGAACCACAAACCAAGATTCCAAGCAAACAAGATAACATCCAATCACCGGATCAAAACCAACTGATTGACTATGAACATGAGCAAGCCAATTCTATAACCAAGTCATACCAGAACATACTGGATCATGCCAGATCGTGCCAGATCCAAACCAACCAAAAACCACACAACCTACTGGAACCAAAAGGGTGCTAGTAAATCATCCAAAATAGCTAGTGTTGACATCAATGACAAAACATCAATGTAACACATAATCAATTCCACCAAATGTCCAATAATTTTTTACAATGCAATCAAAATTCACATGACATAGCCTTTTATGTCATAGCCAACTCTCATCAATTTGTGCAATCAAACATGTCTTCTCACTGGAATTCAAATGAAATATATTACCTTTTGTCTGTGTACTGGTTACAATCTCCAAACCAAATCTGTTAATGATTTTCTATTTTCCATCCTTGAATTGTAATTGAAATCCCTTATCTACCAATTGTCCCACACTAAAAAGATTATGCTTCCAACCTTCAATAAAATAAACATTATCAACAATGTGCTTACCATCAAATGATATAGTTCTTTTTCCTTTGATCATACATGCTTCATCATCTCCAAATCTAACTAGACCACCATCAAATTCTTGCAAACATAGAAACTTCCTTTTATCTCCAGTCATATGATGTGAACATCCACTGCCAATTACTCATTCATCCTTGTCTTCAATTTTAGCAGCAAGTGCTTTCTCTTCAGGTACATTCTCTTACAGTGCTAGAACATCTTCCTTGATAGCCAGGAACACCCATTCCTTTCTATTTCTGGAACCACTAGCAGAGTCTTCTACCGGTTCATCATCAAAGTCAGTCACACCTTCCTCATCCGCTATGTAGCATGATCTATCTCTATTTTTCCTATACTTATACTTGTTATGATATCCAAGGTTAGACTTAAAAGATCTTTTAACTCTTTCTTCAAATCTTGAATTCCTTTTAGGACATCCAGATGCAAAATGACCAATCTTATTACATGCAAAACATTTAAAAGGTGCTTTTCCTTCATACTTACTTCCTGCTAGTCCTTTAGGTACTCTTCTAGCAAATAGTACTTCAAGTTTCTCAAACTCATCATCTTCTCTCTTCATATCATCCAATTTCATTGCATATAAAGCTTTCCAATCTTTCTTATCAGTTGATGATGTAGATGCATGAAAGAAGGTTCAGTTTTCACAGCTCTAGAAGGTCCAAATTCTTCAACCTCAAAAGAAGATAATTTCCCATTCAAGGTATCTCTATTGGCACAAGTATTAGCCATTATTATCAATTCATTAATTACAGTAGCCTTCATCTTATAAGTTGGTGGCAAGGCTCTAAGAACTTTAGAAACAATTTCATTTTCACTAAAATTTCCACCACAACATTGAACTCCCATAATAATCTTATTTACCCTTTCCATGAATATAGTAATCCTTTCATCTTCTTCCATCTTCAAGTTTTCATATCTCACCCAGTAACCATCAAGTTTAGCAATCTTCACAGTAGGGTCACCTTCATTAAGATACTCCAACTTATCCCAAATAACCTTTACAGATGATTTGTCAGTTAATCCCATTATTTACTAATCAAAAAGTGCACACAAGAGGGCTTCTCTTTCTCTACAATCATTCTCAAGCTCCTTATCCAATTTTTTCAGAGGAGAATTACCAGATGTTGGATTATAAAGTGTAACACCATTTTGTGTGATCTCACAAACATCCTTACCGATACATCTCAGATGAGTCTCCATCCAAATCTTCCATACTATGTAATTTGTTCCATCAAGCCTAGGAATTTCTCTCTGAAAGCTAGCTCCAGATGAACTTGAATTGTTAGTCACCATAGGATCTTCCTCAAGCAGTTAATCTTTTTGTAGAGAGGACCAGAGCTCTGATACCAATTTTTAGATAGTTTAAATAACTAGAAGACAACTGAGAGGGGGCGGTGAATCAATTGTCACTGATTACCAAAACCTTAAGCAATTAAAAATTTAATACCGGAACCCAAAACATTATACTGGAATGCTTTAACCAAATACCAGAATAAAAGATAAACTAATTAAGCATAAACACTAATTAGAGAATAAATACCATCCACATGATACCAAGATTTATACGTGGAAAACTCGGTAAAGGGAAAAACCATGGTGGGAAGCCTACCCACAGTGAGATAATACTTCTGCAGTAAGTATGCGAATTACAATTGAGGGGCCTGCACTTGCAGGAAGGCTAAAATCCTTGAGCACACTACTCATCACAAAAGGAGTCTCACTGACTACATAGAAACGCATACAACAATCTGAAAGATTGAAGGAACTACAAAAGATAGCATTTCTTATGCCTGAGTACAGTTCTGGTTAAGCTCAATACCAGAGGACTAAATCCTCTTACATAAACCCAACTTGGTCTCCAATGATTGATTAAATCCTCTACGTGAATGATATTACATTATTTACTCATACACATCCTCATATATATCCCTTTCCTATATCTTGGTATGATCTACAATGAGATCTTACATCATATATATACAAACCCTCGACCATAACCAATCAGGTTGGCCACTAGACAATAAACCAATTACATAATTACAAATCATGTCAGCCTAAGACAAAACAAATAATATCCAACCCATAAGACATCATGGAAACACATCAAGAGGTCCAATCCACATGTTATATTAAGTTGGTCCATAACCTAGATCAAGCGGGACCCAAATTAGGTCAACACGCTAAAGTAATGATCCCAATCTGCCAAGTCTTGAACATGATCACCATCAACATCCCAAATCCATACCAGAAGATGCACCAACACATGTTATGCATATCATCAAAGATCTTCAATAAAGCTCTACTGGTGAAAGCCTCACTAAAACCGCAAACCAAGCTTCCAAGCAAATAGGATAGCATTCGATAACCAGATCAAAACCAACTGACTGAATATGAACATGAGTAAGCTAATTCCATAACCAAATCATACCAGAACATACTAGATCATGTCAGATCATGCCATATCCAAACCAACCATAAACTACACAACCTGTCGAGACCAGAAGGGTACCGGTAAAGCATCCAAAACAGCTAGTGTTGACATCAATGACAAAACATCAATGCAACACAAAATCAATTCCACCAAATGGCCAACATTGTCCACACATGTGGGACTTCTTTTTACATCATTATAAATTAAGGCACCTCGAGAAACAAGACCACCGCCTTTCCCACTAATGATATCGCTATCCTTGCAAAACACTGTGAGGAAGGAAAGAAACGACCTCGTACAACCAACTTCACCTTTCAAATTTATGACATTATCATCACCAACATGCTAACTTGACATCTTACACATCATCTCAATCAGTGAGGCAATCAAAATCCTACTCATTAATTATAGGTTATCAGGAAGGTAATTTGAATTCAAATTTTCTTGGTAAACGTGAAGCTTAAAGGGAAAGGACAACCTCGACCATTAAAACTTTGAGTAATCGACCATATCATCCAGAAAATGTTTTTCAATATCCATGGCCAAAATACTTTTTAAATCCTGTCAAGCTCTTGGGATACATACAGTAACACCATCCTTTTTGGTTAACCCTTGATTAGTAGCCTAAGCCGCTGCTGAATTTCCTTCCCCATATGAGTGTTGCAATTTTATTTTTCTAAATGCATTAATTATCTTCTTACACTTTTGAATAATCCCTCTTATTTCCCAAGGGGATTCCATAGTATCACTTAGGCAACTGACAACAAGTTTCGAGTTGCCTTCCAAAATCGCATTGATGCCCTTATTGTGGTGTAGTCACATGAGACTCATCCAAGCAACCATCACTTCTTCTTTGTTATTCAAGCCCCTTCCAAGGTTTTTATAATGCACTTATATTATGTAGCCTTTGTAGTCCCCTATGATGCCTCCTACTCTCAATGATCTAGGGTTACCTTTTGAAGAGCCATCAAAGTTGCACTTTAGCTAGTCTTCCTTTGGAGGGGTCGAAGAGAAAATTTTAGCTAGGATCATCTTGTGCCATTTCATCCTTTGGAGACTATGATAGATTCCCCATTTTTGCTCAATCTTACATCCAGCAGAGTTTGCATAAATTTGATATCTATGGCTAACTTACATTAATGCTCTCTTTTACTTGTTGTTTTATAATATAAAATAGTATCTTACTACTATTAGGATTCCCACAGATACTGATAGGTGGGGGGTGAATTAGTATCTAACTGGTAATCATATTTTCTTAACTTAAAACATGTAAAGCATATTAATATTGTGTATAGGCAAATAGAAAGTAATGCAATAAACAAAGATAACAACAACCACATGAAAAACACACCATAACACAGTAGTTTAATGAGGAAACCCAGTGTGGGAAAACCTCAGTGGGATTTGTGACCCACAATATTCACTTACTGGCCAATAAGAGAATATTACTACAACAGTAGGGGCTTGCACATGCAGGAAGGCCAAGTGCCTAGAGCTCACTGCTCAATTACAAAATGGGAAGTCTCACTGACTCACAAAGTGGATTATATAAATCCAATGTCTTGTACTGCTTCAAAATAGCATCTACTATGCCAAATCCAGTACCGGTTTATAGCTCTGCTTTATACATAAACCCTTAACCTATAATTCGCATAATAGGTCTGCCTTATTTCGCCTGATAATCTCCTTCCATCTTCTTTCATAATTACTACAATGTTCTACAATGAACTCTTATATATATGAGTCATTTTACAACTTGCCAAGTCGGCTTACAATGATTTTACAATAATTAACAAAATATATTATAAATAAAATTATTGTCGGCTTTTGTGCCAATATGCTTCCTTTCATTGCTGGTGCCGATGGTCTATGTGCTAGTGTAGAGTCTGACCTTGCTAGTGCCAGTAAATTGCCTTGCCGATGTCATAGGATTGTAAGGTTACCATCAATGAAAAAACCTTCAATCACCTACAATATCTCATTGGAGTGTGTATTTGCCAACAATCTCCCCCTTTGGCATTGATGGCAACACTCATGAGAAAAATCCAAAAATTGTCATCCAAAAGGAATCTGCCGAAATTGTCTTACCAAAAATTGAGTACCAAAAGAATGTGTACTCCCCCTAAGTTGATGAGTCATTTACTGATTATTTTTCTCATTCCACTACACCCCCTTTGGCATCAATGAAAAAGGTTGTCAAAGTGTCAATTGAGTGTGGTTTCTAGTTTCACCCTTGTAGCCGATTGGTTACAATCTAAAAAAGATCTGCCAAAACCAGATTGAGGCTCTCAAGGAACTTTTTGTTGTCTTTTATTGCGGCCTCTGTCCTTTGAACTATACTGGTGAGGCATTGTATTTGCTCTGCCGGTGTTTTCTGTCCTTGAATCAAAGCATCAGATATTTCTTTTCTTAAGGAGGCGAGGTAGTCCAATTTTGGACTTAGTCTCCATTTTAGATCTTTAGCTTTTCCTTTGATTCTCTCCTTCTCTCTTTCCAACTTTAGGAGTTCTTCCTCAAAACCTATTATTTTCTACTCAAAAACTGATAATGAATTAGATGAATTAATGAAATTGTCAGCTAGTTGATTTATTTCTTCCTGTATCTTGTTGATCTTCCGGTCTATATCAACTGTCAAAAAGTTAGTTTTACATGTATCCCTGTACAAATTTTTTAATTCCTTCAATGTACTACATAGTTCCGGTAGAAGTGTGTCAAATTGTCTTGTACACTTCTTTATTTCTTCCTCAAAGAATTTGTGTTTTTCCTTCTCTAATCTCTCCTTGAATGCTTCCTCTTTTATTTGTCCAACTATCACAGTGTTGTCAGTAATATACTTAGACAAAGTGTCAAGTTGACTCAAAGAATCTTTATTATCTACATTACATTTAGGTGCTATCATTTTCAAAATTGGAATGGTATCATCTATTGCCTTGTATGCTTGTGAGATACAATCTGTTATCTTCTTGATAGAATCGAGAAGAACTTTTGTCACATTAGTTGGTTTGAATTCTGCATTTGAAGAACCAACACTCTGTATCCCACCGATGGGAGCAATTGTCATGCTTGTGGTGACCTGTGGTAGGTCAGTTTGTGTTTCCATTTCTTTAAGAAAAGGTTTGGATTGCTCAGCTGTTGCTGGTGGCACTGTCTCTATGTGAACCTGTTGCTACGATGGAGCCTATTGTTCTGCCCGTTGTTCAGTGTTATCATCTGCCAGTTTACCTTCTGTACCATCTATTACCGGTGGATCACTAGCCATATCTGTTTTCCCAGTTTAATCCTTATCTACCACAATATTGACTTTCTGAGTGTCAATGTAACCTATATATAACACCTCAAAATT
Source organism: Cryptomeria japonica (assembly GCF_030272615.1). Taxonomy (NCBI): domain Eukaryota; kingdom Viridiplantae; phylum Streptophyta; class Pinopsida; order Cupressales; family Cupressaceae; genus Cryptomeria; species Cryptomeria japonica. The sequence goes on along the minus strand of NC_081415.1, from coordinate 128,756,996 downwards.
GGGATTTGTGTCCTCTTGTGGTATGTCCATACTCTCACTAGTCGGTTGATTGTCAGTGGTAACTACCGATGGAGTATCCAGAGGTGGTGGGGATAGATTATCTGTTATTTTTATGCTAGGTGGTCCACCAACCTTGCCTTTTCCCTTATCCTTATCCTTTTGGTATACTTTGATGGGTTTAGGATTTCTATATTCTTCCTACTTTTCTTTCTCTACAAGGAATATGTCCCATGCATTAGCAGTTTCCTCTGCAACCTCATTCACTCTACCAACCATAAGTGCTATATGTCGGTGTGTAGTTGAGAATACTGACTAGTTAGCCTCAAAGATCAGATCGCCTATCTCTTTTGGTGAGTTGACAGGATAAACAACAAGTAGTTTTTCAACTTTTATTTTCTTATCAATATCTACAACAGCTTGCCTTCTAGCTTCAAGTCTTTTAAACAGTTCTGTCGGTAATTCATCTACAACTTGCATTAAAAATTTCTTATAAATGTCCAAGTGTAGAATTACACTGTTTTCAACAATTTCTTTATCATCAGCTGATAATGAATCATATAATTTATTGATTTTTTTCAGATTTCCATCCTCTATTATTTCATCTAGAAGTTTGTCGATTGGAGCAATGTTTTGTTGAGTCTTCTTTTTGGGTGTTAACCTTTTCATTGGAGTTACTTTTCTAGCCGGGGGCCTTACTACCTGTTGTTTCTATCTGGTTCTTCTGGGAGAAGGTGTAGATATCGGTGAAGGTTCCCTTTTTCTCACAACTCTTTTAAATGTAGTTGGCATATCACTTTCCTAAGAAGTTACAACTAGTGAAAGGTGAGTTTTTGGTTGTAGTTCTTCTAACTCATCTTCAGTAATACCAGTTTGTTTAAGTACATCTTCTTTGATAGCTTTAGCTTGTCTAGATCCTCTTCTAACTGTTGCTTCAACCTTCTTTACCCTTTTCTTTGATTGGATTTGATTTTCAATAGTCTCAGCATTGCCAAATACCTCTTCTTTAGGTTCCTTGGGTGCTTCCAAGAGGGCTTTTGCATATGTTTCAATTATGTGGTCATCAGTTTCATAACCCATTTCAGTAACCCAAATGATTCTTGGGATAACTGCCTCCATCCAAGTCTCATCCTTCTTAATAACAAAGCATATCTCATCCTTATACTTATTTACAATTTCTTGTGATAATCTGACTCTGGTCTTCATCCGGGCCTTTAATGCCCAAAAGTACTCATTTATATTCTTTTCTTTGTTTTCTCCCATGTTATTTAGTAAATCAAACAGCTGTTTGCCTACCAGTATATCAAAACCAAGATTTTTGTTACTGATATCGGGAACTTGTTTTGTTATATGCAGTATTAAATAGACAAGTAGGTTTGCAAATCTAAATGTCCCCTTTTTGTCTTTCTTTATCTTTCCCAAGTTGTCAATTAGTTCATCTTTCAACCATTCACACACATCTATTTTTGCATTATCTTTAATCATATCATAGGCACTCTTTATGCATAGTCTAGAGATTGAATTTTACCTATTTGCATGTGTGGTTTTGTAGCCCAAGATCATGCTAATGAATTTGACATTGATGTCTGTTACATCATTTACTCTTAAAGATCTCTTATTAGATGTTTCACCTGTTAGGTTAGTCACTAGGTCATTTGAGACCTTCTTTGTCTTATCAGGTCTATTACCGATGGAGGGTAACCCTATCATAGCCTTTACTGCCTCTTTAGTGATTTTGTGAACTGAATCCAACCAGAAGAATGCACCATGCACCTTGCTTAAAACTATCCTTATAACATCCTTAGGGAAATCCGGAGCACTGAGAATTTCAGTGAAACCTAGGGTTTCAACTATTTTGTGTTCAGGTTTAACATTACAGAAATCATCATGAATTACTGATTTGTACATGCTCTTGATTTCCTCATCACCTAATTCTTCTATGTGACAATGAATGTACATCCTAGGGTCTTCTGCAAAAACTACTCCTTTGGGAATTTGAGAAAATGCACCTATATTATAGTCTTTCTTGGCAATTTCAGGAACTAACTGAAATATGGGTCTAGGGCGCTTAATCACTTCGACTACAGCAAGGTTTTGTATGAATTCATGGACAGATGAAGAATCCATGATTATAAAGAACTTTATCTGCCTTAGGAATGATTGCTTGCTGAATTGCTTCACTTCTTTGCTTGAAATGCCTTTGCTCAGGAATTTTCGCACTCTTCGTAGGTTTGAATGCTTAGTGAAATGAAAATGGAGCCGAAACACTTGATTTATAATGTTAATTTTTCTAACCACCACATTTAATGCTTGTCGATTAAGTAATCACTTAACTTATCTGCCAGTATAGAAGTAATTTCAACTTCTCACCATCAACCAAGGGAATAATAACATGTTTCATATTTGATTGCCAAACCCTCAAAGGAATTTTCTTCAATTAGATGAAGAGTCTTCTGTCGGTGGAGTGTTACTCTGTTTTGCCAATGGAGGAGTATTCCTATCAACATTTAGTTTCGATTTCTTGATCCATTGTTTTGAGAATTCCTGCTTTACTTCTTCAACTTTTTCTTTACCTTTCAAACTAGGACCTTTGTTATTTACCGGTGAGGACTTGCTTCTACAAAATTTTGCAATATGTCTAATCTTGTTACAAGCATAACAAGTCACATTATTTTTCTGAATAACTTTCCCATATCCTATGCTGGTTTGTATTCTGCATTGATTAGATAAGTGTCCAAATCTTCCACAAACATAACATCTTACATTCATTCTATAATTTTCTGAATTATGATCAACTTTGTTGCATTTTGAACATTGACCGATGGGGGTATTGATATTCTGATAGTTTCTAGATCTACATTGATTTTATCTATGACCATACTTGTTACAGTTAAAGCATTTGCCATTAAATTTATAAGCACTAGGTTGTCTTACCAGTTTGCCATGATCCTGTGTGTTTGCACTACCGGAGCTTTCACCAGCTTCAAATCCAAGTCCACAAGTATGACCATTAGGTTTCTGATTCTTCAACAAGTCACCAAGTTCTTCTGAGCTTTTCTTAAATTTTTCTTTGTACTGATTTGCAGTATCCAATTCTCTTACCAAGAATTCTTTCTGTCTCATAAGTTCATTAGAGTCATTCTGTGTATGCTTCAGATCTGTCTACAACAAATCATTTTCATAGCTAAGTCTTGTGTTCTCATTTCTAGCATCACTTAGTCTTCTAGTCAAATATTCTTCAATCTTCTTTCTATCTTCAATTTCTTTACAAAATCTCATAGTCATATCCTGCATCTCATTCTTTGTTGTCATGTTTTCTTGTTTCAGCGTATTTATCAGATCACTAAGGGTTTCCTTTTCATCATTCTCATTTTGTATCTTTTCACAAAGTTCTCTTCTCTTAGTTCTTGCAATGCTAAGATTTTCTTGAAGTGCTTGAATAATATCCTATGCAGCTTTTAGGTCATCTTCAAGTTTGATATTTTTCATTTTTTCTACATCATAGTCTAAGAGAGATGCTTCTAATTGTTTCATCAAGTTTTCGATCTCTACCAGTGTCAAGATCTTCCTCAAGCTGTTAGGCTTCTAAAAATAGAGGACCAAGCTCTAATACCAATTGTTAGGATTCCCACAGATATTGAGAGGGGGGGAGGTGAATCAGTATCTAACCGCTAATCATATTTTCTTAACTTAAAACATGTAAAGCATATTAATACTGTGTACCAGTAAATAGAAAGTAATGCAATAAACAGAGATAACAACAACCACATGAAAAACACACCATAACACAGTAGTTTAACAAGGAAACCTGGTGTGGGAAAACCTCAGTGGGATTTGTGACCCACAATATTCACTTACTGGCCAATAAGAGAATATTACTGCTACAATAGGGGCCTGCACATGTAGGAAGGCCAAGTGCATAGAGCTCACTACTCAATTACAAAATGGGAAGTCTCACTGACTTGCAAAATGGATTTTATAAATCCAATGTCTTGTACTGCTTCAAATAGCATCTACTATGCCAGATCTAGTACCGGTTTATAGCTTTGCTTTATACATAAACCTTTAACCTATAATTCGCATAATAGGTCTGCCTTATTTCGCCTAATAACTACTTCTTGAGTCATCCCGAAATACTATCATTTTCTTCTTTCCATATATTCCAATCCATAACAAGTAGAATTTGGAGCCACAAATTTTTAGAAATAGGATGAATATAAGGAGTTAGGGGCCATTGTTCCATGAGATCTTCCATATTCTCTGAAAGGATCCAACTAATTTTTTAATCTCCTAACAAACCATTCCAAATTTCATTAGAATATTGATAATGCAAAAAACAATTGGTCGATGCTCTCTAGTTCCTTGAAGATAACACACACTTGTTAACTAAGGAAACCTCTCTTTTGTTTAAATTGTCTATCATCAAAATTATTCCATGAGCTATAGCCCACCAAAAATAGTTGATCTTAGGATAAGGCCTTTTATCTAATTTTATTCTAATTAAATGTGTCCGCAGATTATCCCTCAATATTATGATAGGAAGACTAAACCAAGAATGCTCTAGAGGGGTTAAGCAACCAAAGCCATTCATCCTCCATATGAGGGGAGAATAAAGTGTAATCTGATAAAAGATAAGTTAGAGATTTTGCCTCTCTGACCATTTTGTGATCATATTGGACCAAGATATCTCATTGTCGAAGCACCTCCTCTTCCAAGGTCTTCCATTTTGTTTTGTCATGTTGCCATATAATATAGTATTGAAACAACTTCCCACATGTATTAATCAAAATCTATTTGAATTTCTTAAATTGAGGTAATTTTGAGAGGGTGTTCTCTTTAATCAATACATCATCCCAAAAACTAGTCTTTTTACCATTCCCCATTAGCCTTTTTCCACCCTTTCTAAGGATAGCTTTAGTTTTTCCAAAATTGTTCCAAATGAAGGATCTTGGGGGTAATTGAATCGGATTGATGAAACAACAACTCCTATCATTACTGAACTATTTAGTTCTTATTATATCTATCTATTCCTTATTCCCTTCAGTCAACTGCTAACAGAATTTGGAGATTAAGGCTTGATTAAAGGAATTAAGTTTTCTTATCCCTAGACCACCCACATAAATTATGTAGTAGACCTTATCCTAGGCCACAAAGGGACAATCTATTTATTTCTTTGGTTATAGTCCATAGGAATTATTTTTAGATATTCTCAATCCTCTTAGCAACAACTCTTGGCATTTTGAAGTGGGAGAGTTAATAGACTGGAATCTTCTCGAGACAAGATTTCACCAGCTGAATTTTCCCATCCAAACTAAGAAGCTTCCCCTTCGACCCAGCTAAATTCTTCTAGAACCTCTCAATTAACCCATTTTAGAAGGTAGAGGATAGAGAATTAGAAATGAGTGGTAACCCCAGGTAAGAATCTGGAAGAGCAGTAGTTTGACCAGTTAGAATATTAGCAATTTTCTCTTGTAGGTTGTGATAAGAGACTATGTCATATGCTTTTCAAATATCAAGCTTGAAGATCATAGAGGGTAATTTACTACTATCCATTGAGTGTACCAATTCATGTGTGACAATAACTGCATCCAAAATGTATCTCCCTTTGACAAAACCCTTTTGTAACAGAGATCATCTTATTGAGAAAAGGTTTTACCCTATTAACCATAACCTTAGAGATGATTTTGTACAAAGTATTGTACGAGATAATAGGCCTAAAGTCATTAATGGAAACATCATTATCATTTTTTAGGATTAAAACAATGAATGTTGAGTTGATTTGATTGAGGAGTTTACCTGACCAAAATAAGTCCTTCACTACATGGTAGATATCAACTCCAATAATATCCCAGTGATCTTGAAAAAGTGTGAGAGGGAAACCATTAGGACCTGGGGTTTTGATGACACCAAAGGAGAACAACACATCCCTAAACCCCTAGAGAGAACCTTGGAGACCAAAAGAGATAGATCCTCTTCGGTGATAACCTCTAGAATCACACTGAGAAAATCATTGGGGCCTTGAAAGATGCTTTGGTTATTCGATTTATTAAGGCTAAAACAATGAATCAACATCTCAACCCTCTCATTCTCATTCTCAGTGATCGAAACATAGTCTTTAATAAGATTTCTAGTCATATTTTTGCTTTTGTGCTTCAAGATTGATTGGTGGAAGAATTTGGTGTATTTATCTCCTTCAATGAGCTACTATATTATTGATTTTTGTTTCCAAAACACGTTTTCTTTCTTTCTCAACCTGAACCATTGATCTCTTAGTGTGATCTCCTCCCTTCTTTATTCCTCAGAAGCACAACTATCTTCTATCTTCCTCTGAATGTTCTTAAGGATAGCAACAATAACTTTCTTTTGTTTAAAGATATTCCCAAATGAGTAACGATTCCACCCTTGGACTTTTTCATTTAGAATCTTAAGTTTTTTACAACAAGAAAAATTGGGGCATCTTTGATGGATATTCCACCATTGTTCAACTAGAGATCACAAATATGGATTATGGGACCACATTATCTCATACCTAAAGGGATATAATTTTTTCTCCTTTGAGTCTTCCATGGATAGAAGAATTGCATTATGATCAGAACTTGACCTAGGGAAGGAGAAGAGAGAGAAGGATTCATAATTTTTTCAATTACTCAAAACCAAGAACTTGTCGAGTCTAACTTGAATGAGATTCTATCCAAGAATTCTATTAGACCATGTAAATTTGAATCCAATGAGATTGATGTTCATCAACCCTGTAGCTGAAAGAAAGTCTACCAAATCATTCATTATCTTTGAGTAGTCTTCTACCCCTCCATATTTCTCTGAAGGATAGAGGGGAGAGTTGAAATATCCAGCAACCATCCATAAAGAAGCCACTTGGTTTGGAATAAATCTAGCCAAAGAAGACCAGAGGCAATCTTGAGGGGTTCTAGCATTAGGGGTATAAATATTTATAAGAAACCATTCAAGATGAGACCCAATGTCCAACATCTTAACTACAAGATAATTTTTATTAGAATGAATTAGAGTACCATCAAAAGAGGCTAGGTTCCACTGAGTGGAAATTCCCCCAAATGCTTGTTCTGTATCACTAACTAAGAAGGAGACATACACTTAGAAAGTATTGGTAGCCTTCAGGAAAACATCATTCTTCATTTTTGTTTCCTGAATCAAAAGAATATCAATTTTTTGTTCTATTAACATACACTTTAACATATGTTGTTCCAAAGGGATATTCAAGCCCCTCACATTCCAGGATAGAATCTTCATCAACAAATAGGGCAACTAATCTACTTGCTTAGAGTAGAAATAACATTCCGAGAATGGGATGAGATTAATTTATTTTTTTCTTAATCTCAGAGAGACCTTCCTGTTGGAAAGAGACACTATTCTGAATGATAAATTCTTAGAAGTTATCATTGATGGAAACTTAGTTCAAAAATCATATCTAGTGCATGGAGAATTGGTTTATCAGAAGTTGCATCATTCATGAGGCATAAGTATGGAAGGTGGAATGCAGTAACTAGTAGACCATGATTATAGTGTGAATATCTTGATTTTAGTTGTGTAATTTTGGTTGCAGTAATAAAGGTAGATGATTCATGGTTCAAGGTAGATTATTCTTTAATCCTGATATCCGATGTTAATTAATAAACAATATTAAAGGTCCGATATCCAATAATTCAGGTAGAATGGAGCTATTTTGATGTAACGTGTGTTGCATAATTCTTGGGATGATTTCGGTGATTGCTTTCGAGTTCAAGGAGATTGGGATGACTTGTGAGATGCCTCTCATCATTTTTTTGGATCCACGTATATATTTGTAGATGGATTGAGCTGACTTGTTCATACACATTTCATGTTGCGTGTTATGTGGTTTTTGGAAGCCAACATGGGAATTGATCTATTTTGGTGGTATGCATATATAAGAGCAATTTGGCAGAGCATTTTGAATGATAATATGTGTGTGAGAAGTTTTTATGAGTGAATGTGCTAAGTTTGGTGAATGTGATGGAAGGTTTTGGTGCTCCAATGTATGATAATGTAGCAGAACAGAGAAGACAAGCATAATAGTTGTAGAAGTCAAATTGAGCCTAATCGGAACTGTTATTTGGCATTAGTAGATCTATTCTTTAGTTCAGTCATACTTGTAATAAATTGTAATTGTCTATAAGGCAGTGAGCCTTCCTCCAGGTTGTAGCCCTATTTTGTATTTGAGCAGCGAGCTCTAGGCAGTAAGCCTGAATGCAAGTGCATTCCTCTTTTTGTAATATTATCATACTCCTAATCAAAGTATAATAATTTTGTTGGTTCAAATCCCACCATCGTTTTTCCCTTTCTGAGTTTCCATGTAAAAATTATGGTGCCATGGTATTGTGGTTGATTAGTTTATGTTTCTGCACTTTTCTTTCATTCTTATGCATTTGATGGTTAAAGAATCAACTTAATAACATTGTAAATTGAAAAACATTTATTCCCACCCCCTCTCAGTGCTCATTTATTCTAACACTTCCAAGGTCCTCTGCCTTCCCTCAGCTATCTCCTAGGTTGCATCCTTCAACTTTTCATCCTTCTATGAAAGCCTGCCTACCTTATTGTCTCCCCCAACATCTAACTTATTTTTCTTTTTGTTCTTGGTTGTTACCTAGGTCCACTCCCATTCATCAATTTCCTCTTCAAAGAATTATTTTTTCAATTCGCCAGGTGGGGTAATGGAAGAGAACCCCAAAATCTATAGATTGTCCTTAAGATTTATTAAACCTCTACTTCTTTTCTCCTTCAGGTTCCAGATCCAGTTCCCCGAATTGATATTTTCTTTGTCTTGGATGGAGCTAATTGAACCATTTTCTGATGTCACCTTAGATTCTTCCTCTCTAGCCATGTTCACCGCATGAGAAGGGTTGTGATCGAGGTCAACCAAAATTTCCCCACTCGACATGGCAATGTCATTCTTGTAACTAGAAACATTACCAGGACATGGCAGTGGGATTACACTTTTTGGCTGAGTACCCTTTGAGGATGAGGCAATGAAATCATCAACTTGTTTCTTTTTGTCCTAAGCTATTTTTTTCTCAATCTCTTGATTAGACATATTAGGATCAGAGGGATGATCCAATTCCAAACTAACATTAAGAGTCTTTTCGTTATCCACAACCAGTATATCCGAGATCGTGGGATATTGCTCCTTTGTCCCTAGCTATTTCTTACAAGATGAGATAAGATGCTCATATATGTGGGAATTTTAACAAAATGATTTAGCATTTTCATACTCAATAGGTTGGACCCAGGTGCCCAACCTAGATAGGAGCATCACATTAGTCAGAAGCATTGTGTTAATGGCCACATTAGCACAAATCATAGCAAAGAGCAGTCTAGATTTACTTTGCATAATAGGATCCACCATGAGAAATTTATGAAAGAATTAGCAATCCCCTTAAAATACCCTAAACTCCAAAATTCTAGGGGTAGACCAACAAGGTGGATCCATGTAGGAGCCATAGCACCTAAATCTTTCTACAAGTCCAGATTAGGCTTTCACAAGGATAGGAAGTTGTTGCTACCATAAGCCCAGGGACCGTCTGTTAGGGTGCAAGCTATATCCTCTTTATTAACAAAGCTAAAGAGAAATAGGTCATTCGCCATAGCATTAATGGAAACACTGCCTTTGATTTTCCACTTAGCCACCACCCACTTCTTTACCTAGTCCAAGGAAGGAGGAAAAGATAGAAACTTACCAACAAGTGAATGGCTGAGCTCTACAATCGTTGTACTCAACAACACATCTCGAATCTCCACTTGATGTTCTTTAACCACACATTCCACCTGGGGTGAGGCAATGTTAGGTGATTTAGCCATCTTAAGAGGGCTCCCACCAAGAGTTTGTCCATGAATGTGGAAGGTTCCACATTTGCAAAAATTAAAATAAAGTAGTACTGCGGCGAGGAAGGGTGATGTATAGATTTTGCAACTAGAGGGTCCACAAAAGGGGAATGATAGGTAGGAATCACATGATTACGAGTCCCCGAAGATGGGGAATTCCATAGAGGGGCCCCCTTTGCAACACTCATCATAGACAACACAAGGTTGGGTAGAAGAAGGGGCAGAAAGCGTGGGTTCAAAATTAGAATTTATCTTGCATTTTGTTAAATTTCTATTAAGTTTTAATTTGAAGTCCTCAAATTTATTCTGCTATTTGTTAGCAATTGGTATTAATTTTTTGAATTATTAGTTACATGTCTAGGAATATTTCATTATCCCTAGCCTATGTTGTTGGCAATGTTGATGGAAATTAATGAGCAAAATTTATAGAGGAAATATTACAAAACCCTACCAAAGTAGAATTTTAAAAAAAGGGCATGAACCAAATCCATCTCCCCGCATCTACTACTTCAATTTATTCACCATGAATGGAAACTAAAATTAAGAGTGTTGGATGACTTCAACCCATTCAATTTCCAATTATATTTAATAGTATTTTGTATAGCCACAATTTTGATTTGGATTTGTGTTTACAAAATTGGTAACTGGGCCCTCTTCCAAACATCAAAGAGATTTTCCTCATCGTAACCATTTTAAAAATAATTATTTGTTTTTCCTTTCTTCAAAAAAATGTTCATAGCTATTTAAAAAATATGAGACAAGTTAATCAAAGTAAGTTTTGTTGAAAACAATGTAAGAATAATATAAGAAAATTAAAAAAAAAATCATAGTTAAATTCAAAAACATTTTTTTTTTATCAAATTCAAAAATTTGAATACATTATTATAATACTACCTTATATTATTATATTTTTATTAGAATATTAACAATTTTCTTCTTTTTTATTATTATATTTTTGAATTATTATTTGAGCAACACAATTATTATGTTTATTATTATATTATTATTATAATATTGCAATGTATAATACGTTTAATTCAAAATCTAAAAATATTTCAAAGTAATATCATAAAATCTAACATCTAAGAAAGTTATATGTATCATTGCCCAAGTTTAAATTGTAGTCATATATTATTAGATACCTAGACAAATAATTTTGTGTTTCCTATATTCACTTACATTATATGTTTTTAATTAAATCTGGCTTTTACTATAATTGAATTACATAAATGTGAAGATGTAATTACCATTTTGAGTAGTGCCTTTGAGGAGCCATCAACACCCTCGAAACCTAATGATACGGCCATGCCAATAACAGACTCAACATCAAACAATATTTTGGGAAATTGCCATGAGACTGTCGAACAAATTCAACAAATATGAAAAATGCACACCACGTAAATATTGAAATTGAAATGTTTGAGGAAATTATATGAATATTCCACGCTACATGGAGTGTATTAGGAGCATACTATGATATATTGTAGGAATTAGGATACAACGAACATGATGGAGTGGACAATTCTACTGCTTCAAAATGTTCATTCTACGGTTTCTTGAATGAGATTTGGTACACACACACCAACTAACTTATCGAAAGTTAGTTGTTTTGTTTTTTATTTTTTTGTTTTTTCATTATTTATTTTTATTTTTATTTTATTTTATTTTATTTTAATTTATTTTTATTTTTTTTTGGATATCGACCAAGCCTACTAAAGGGATGGCATTAATTGTTTATTTTATGATGTTGTGAAAATATCAATACTATCAACACCAATTCCTTTTTAAGCAGTGCAACAAGCCTAGTAAAATGAGATTTTTGGGCAGCAAATGAACATTATGTTCTATTGTACCAAAAATGGCACAAATTTCCTATTGTTTAGCTTATACCCATTGTATTCTCAGTGTACAAATTGTCTACTGATATCTAATTTTCCTAACTACCACTCCATGTAATATTGTTCCCTACTTTTAATAGATATATATGACAAAACTTGGTATTATTTATACTCACTATATTCTTAGTGTACATATTGTCACAACTCAATACTACTTGATGTAATATGTGTTTCCACTCAGTTTGAACATTGTGATAAGCTATATTCTTTTTAACAAATATATATGACAAATCTTGGTATTCATAAGGCTTACCCATGGTAGCATCATTGTATTGGGTAGATTATTTTTGTCATCTTGAATTTGAATAGTCGAATGATGCATATTACATTAAGTGACACATTTATTAACAAAAATTAAACCATCAAAATTTTCTATAAATTACTAAAAACAATTTTTAAAAGCATGGTGCATTACATTAGTTTATCAATTTTTTTGCAAAATATCCAAGGAACCCTACATGATATATGCATTAACTACAAACATGATCAAGCTTTTGTATGATGGAAACATGGGCTTGGCTCCTCATGTCCAAGTATTTTCTATACAAAGTTTGGGAATGGCCCTAAGTAGACTAATCGATATAGAGTAGATATATATGATGGTGTGCACATGCACAAAGCACCATTCATTAGGAGGTATAATCAATATATAACTTCTAGAGAGACCATAGTTGGATCAATAATATTGTATGTAGCAAATCATGAATAAGATGCATAATACATAAAAGCCAGCCACAAAGCTAAAATGTTATGAAAAAGATCCTAATACATTCAACGAAAGAGTTGAAGACAAGATATAAATGAGAAATGCAAACTAAACATAATCTCCTTAAATTGACCTCCATTGTTTCTCTTTCTCCTTCAAATATGTTGTCCCTATCTCACCTACAAAGTACAATTGCAAGTGAAAGCAAGATTTGCAAGCGAAATTGATAGCGTAAGGATACTCGAAAAATGTGGTTGAAAATCAATGATGAGAGAGACCAATTTATAGACAAATTGACAGACTAGAGAAATATTAGAGGAAGAAGAAATCAGACAAAGAAAAGTTAGTAAATGATGAAACCTTACTTCTTGAAGTGCACATTATGGAATAAGAGCCTTATTTTGATTTCTCAAAACAAATGCAGTGCACCTGGGATAGAAGGTTAGAGCGATAATACAATCCCTTTGCGTAAAACAAACACATCATAGACAAGGAATGATTCAAAACATCCTAAGACATTGCGTGCATCAAGGGTCTAGGTATGTGCGGTGTTCATAAAGTGAATGTACTTATTATAGACACCCAAGACATACTTGCCCCAAAATGCTAGAAACACTCCACAAATAGAAGACAGAAACAAAAAAAAGGACCATGAGCCATCCTGATCAATCTAAATCACTTAGTGACATCACCGAGGAACTTAGGAACATGGTCGAAGCCAAAGATAAATCAATAAAAAGATAAGACTCGCAAATTCAAACAAGTCAAACAAACATTTTGATCTTCATTGTCAAAGGTGATAATGTTGTGATAAAAGGACAATCATGCAGTCTAGTTTTAGGGAATGCAGTACTTTGTCTAAGACAAGACACAGTTTAGTCTCGAGTATACCACACCCTTTATAAGACCCATGATAATGTTGATGTTGATTGATTGATAAGATAAGTTTGATCAGTTTGAATGCTTGGTTGGTTGAACAGTTCGTCTATTAATACGTGATTTTGTGAAGCGTAATGTTGTAATGTGTTATTTGTTTGTTGTCTACTCAAATGTCTATCTATGTACAAAAGGGACAGTTTATTGGCAAAATGAAACAAAAGTGATTGTTTTTGAGTTTTTTAATGTTTTCCAGTTTTTAGGGTTTTTGAACTTTTCTATTTTTTTGCGCTCTTTTTTCAAGAAATTTAATGATTTTTGTTTGAATTAATTAAGGACTTTATTTGATTTTTAGGAATTTTTTTAGGACTTTATTTGAGTTTTAGTGATTTTTTCAAGATCGTATTTGATTTTTTGGTATTTTTTTAGGATCATATTCAATTTTGCCAATTATTTCAGGACGTTTTATAGTTTTTTTGATTGATTTTCAAAACTTTATTTAATTTTTATGGATTTTTTCAGGATCATATTCAATTTTAAGTATTTTTTCAGGATCATATTTAATTTTTTATGGATTTTTTTAGGATTATATTTGATTTTTAGGGATTTTTTTAGAACTTTATGTGATTTTTAGAGATTTTTTCAAGACTTTATGTGATTTTTAGTTGTTTTTATGATTTCCCCCCCAATGTCTAGCAAGACAAGGAATATGACAAATGGACAAATAAGCTTGCTGAAATGTTGGTGGATAGAGGGAAGATAGAGGCCATTTGTTATGGAGACAAAATGAATTCAATTTCCAAGGGTTGTCATGTGATGGGATAAGAGACTGGATATGACAATGCAAAGTAATGGAATGGCATGAGGGACATTTCAAGAGGTTTTTGAAACCATGTTTTGTATTTTATGTCCTTATGTCAGATCAAGATCAAAGGACTGAAAAGAGTGTATGGACAGTGATAGGCTATGGATAGGCTAAGCAAGATTGAAAGTGGATAAGGGAGATGGACTCAAGGTTTGGGATAGGCTAAGGCATAGTGATAGAAGGTTTCAATAAAATAAGGAATATAGACAAAAGGTTGAAATAAGCCAATGGATAAAGACCAAAATATATGATAGACTAAAAGCCGTGAATAGAATGCATGGATTCAAGAAGATCCTCGACCTTCTCAAGATCAAAGGTGAAAAAGGAGATATGGACATGAAGGACAATAGGATAATGGAGGGTATGATAGGGGTATGAAAGGATAATGTAGGGTACAATAGGGTAATGAAAGGTAATAGGACACATGATAGGATAATGAATAGTAATAGGACATGAAAGGATAAAAAAATGAAACTCGCCCCCAAGTATGGTATGCAAGAAGTTTATGAATTACGCATGATGCCTATTTTTTAGGATTTCATCATGGTACTTGCCCAAGGAGCCTGTTTGCTAGGTTTTCACTAGAGGATGAATTGTTTTTCTTTTTTCTTTTGCCTTTTTTTTCCTTTTCTTTTTTCTTCCTTTCACTCTCTTTCCTGTATTTTTCAATGTTTACTTTTTGATTTTTGACTTTTTGACTTGTAGTAGAAAATTGACACTTGATAGGGGATGGAAGAAGGACTTAAGCATCTTTTTGTTTGATAGTAACCTTGAAAAATGGACCATGGCCATTAATGTATGCTCAAAGGCATTGACAGGATAACGACATAGAAATGAAATGGAACTAAGGCCAAGATTTATGCAAAAGATTGGATTAAAGGGATGAAAGGATGAAAAATATGCATTGGATAATGGAGTGAGTGGAATATTTGGGCTTGAGAAGATGGAAATTTTGGCAATATTAGCATTGGTACACACCTTGAGGGGTGGTGGACTGATGGAGGGAAAACGGATTTTGAATATTGAGATTTTAATGGAGGAAAGGATGGGGATTTTGGGACATAAGGGCCCAAAGTGGATGAAGGAGGTGATGGAGGAATAGAAAATTTGGATGCCAATTTGGATTTTTCTTTAGGCTATTGTGCTTTGAGGAGCCACTTAAGAATCCACAAGATTTTTTATTTTTCATGCGTTTGTGGTTCCTTCGAATGCATTTCTTGCACAAGGGATTTAATAACCCATATAACTCTTGAATTTTTTTTTGAGCAATGGTCGTTTGTGGCCTTTTCGATTTCTCTTTTTCTTTTTGGATCATATTTTTCTTTTCTTTGACATGTCAATTAGATGGGACATGTTGATCCTTGACTATATGTGGATTGCTGGACTTATGACTTTTATGCTTGGAGGGAGAAAGGAATGCGTGGATGGATGGAAAGTGCTTAAAGATGTGTACCTTTCTTGAACTTGAATAGGGGACAAAAGGGCATAAGGACCTAAAATGGATGGAAGAGATGAAATGGAAGGCGTATATTTGGATTTAGGTTTGACAAGGATACCAATGTCTTGAGGAATGTCATTGAGGCCATGTTTCACAACTATTACTCACAATTTCTCTTGCTATAAATGCATAGGTGGATTGTAATTATGAGCCTATAGATTTAATGTATAAAGTATGATATAGTTGGAGAGCCAACATTCCTTGATGTAGAACATGTAGAGTAGAAAGAACAAGTCACACTAGCTAGATTGGTTCACATTTTGATTCAAATATTCTTAGGAAATCCAACACTCTGGCTTGACATGGAGTACTATTTGGTGTGAAGCCATCTCCAAGTATGAAATAAATATTAGTTACAATCACTCCTATAATAAAATTGAACCCATTCAAATAAAGGTTGACTATTAAGGGTCGTGTAACTATGAAGAAGGAAATCCATAGGGGTGAGTTCATAATAATGGTTCCCACTTTCACCCACAAAGGAAAAATGAAGTGGGAATTTTTTTTGAAGGGTGTTCATTTGAACTGGGGGTGTTTGAATGAACTACCCTTTGGGGTTTGAGTGAAGCCCCCACTTTGCTCGAATCACCCCTTTTGAGTGAACCCCCTTTAACCAATTTTTTTATCGATTTTTAGTTATTTTGGGGGGGATCATTCAAACCCACCTTCGTTCAAAGGTATTTAGAGGGGTTCGTTCTGACCCCCCTTCGCTCGAACCCCCTTTTTTGCATTTCTTTGAAACTTTATACAATTTTTTGCAGAATTTTGGCCTTCAAGCCTCTAGTTGAAGGCTCAAATGGAATGATCTTGATAACCCAAAATCTAGGATGGTATTTCTTGAAGAAATATTTCTAGCGAATATAATTTTATTGCATTGTTAGTTTATTATGATCTTGTTTTTAAAATTTTACCAAATATAGCTTTTTCACTAAACATGAACTTCTTTGTTCAATGAATTGGGAAAAATAGTAAACTGATTGAAAAAAATTCTGAAAATATGTATTCTCTAGGCATTGATGTCTTCTTTCTAACAAAAATAATAATTGAATTTCATTATACATAGAACAAGCTATGTGTTCAAACGTACACCTATGTCTAAATTATAATTATTCTGACTTCAAAACTTAATAAAATGAAAAATACTCAACATATCACTATCAAACCAATTGCATTCTTTGGGTATAAATGTTAAAAAACAAAATTCAAAAGAATTCAGTTTTTATCATTTATGGAAAAAAGTTATGTGTTTTGGGATGCACATCACTCTTAAAAAATGTTGTTTGCTGTTAAAAACTACTTTTCGAGGGAGATGGAAAAATAAATACAATTTTCTTCCAAAAAAATTGAAACAAATATATTTAAAATCCTCATACAAGATGTTACCAATCACTAGTTTACATCATCTTTAAATTCTTAATGGTTTGAAAGTTATAGGTGTCGAAAAGTGAAGGTTTTTTTCAAAATGTTCATCTAAGTGTCTATATTGGCCAAAAAGTGGGAACCAACATTGTGAGTTCACCCATACATAAAACACAAAAAGGAAGCTAATAGGTGTTCAACATTGATATCATAGACAACGAAGGGACAAAAACATGTGTCACATGCTTCAATGATGTAGAAAACTTCATTATGAGAACATACATATTAGAGTTACATATACACTATTTGGTGGAGTAATAAAGATTGTAAAATATATTTTACAACAAACTAAATAGTAGATTAGAAATAATTTTGTTAGTTAAATCAAAAGTCAACCACTATAGAGATGATTCCTCTATTCCAAAGCTTCAATTCTCTTTCATGTCTATTGATGAAATTGCTAAGAAGAGTAACAATTTGGTCATTGACATTATTGGAATTGTCATTTGTGTGGGACCAAGCTCAACAATACAAAGAAGAGATAGCATAGAGGTTCTTAAGCATATCATAAAATTATTGGACATTTATTGAATAACTATAGATGTTATGCTATGGGAGCAACAACCGAGAAAGAAGGTGCCCAACTCCAACAAAAACATTACCTTCAAAAACCACAATTCTCGCTATCAAAAGTGGGTGTGTTTATGAATACAATGGGAAAGTGAAAAGTACATCAAGCACTACAAATCTATCTATAGACCTTGTTAGAGAAGAAACTGAACAATTGAAAAACTAGTTCAACGAAAATATCAAAAATGTTCAAGAAGCTTCAGTAAAGGTTATTGGGATACCCATTACAAGAATGTCAATCAATGACATTTGGGAACAAATTGAACATACAATGCAATGCTTCCAATGCATATTAAAGGCAACAACACTATTCATTAGATTTGATTCATTTTTCTATCCAACGTGCTCTAACCATACAAACAAAAAACAATGCAAGAAAAGATTGATCCAAAAAGAAGATGAAAATTCGTAGTGTTCCAAGTGCAACATAACACTTGGTGAATGTAGTTACGGATACATAGTTTAAATAAAATTACAAGACAAAATATGTTCTTTACAATATGGCCTATTGTATTCAATGAATGAACAACATAACTCATGGGCATGTTTCCAAAAACATTGTATAAGCTACAATTCGACTAAGATGTGAGAAGAAGTACTAAAGAAAAGAGACTTTATGTCCATTTATAACATTATGAATTCAAAATAGTCATAGCTGTCAATAAAGCTAAAAGAAGCAAAATCCAAGGGAATATATCACAAAATACCATCACACTCATAGAACAAAATGTTCATAATCTGACATAAATCGCACTCCTATGACACAAAATGAAGAAGTTTAGTTTGATCATGATGAAACAATTGAAAATAAACATTGAGTTTAGACAATAGTAAAGAACCCTAATCAGTAGCATTTCACTTATAAAGATTGTCATAATTTCATTTAGGAAAACAACCAGCCACCAACATGTTATAAAAGGTTATTAGAAATCAAACATAGAATTGAAATCTCTTTTTCACAATACCATAAAATCCAGGCTCATAATTTCTTTTCTCTTTCATTAAAGAGAGACAATTGTCGACGTTTGATCGATGAATTTGGCAATTGTTCCTGGTCAATACTCCACCAATTTCTTGAGCGTGAGATCTGATGCGTTTACCTTCCTCTTCCACCATTAATGTGTGAACAGCTTTACTGATTTCTTCCTTGGAAAAAGAATCATCTTCTTCATTTCTGCTCACCTCCACGCCCAACTTGACTTCCTTGGCTATGAGCATAGCATTAAATATCTTTTCGTATTGCAGAGGAAGGGTGACAAGTGGCACCCCAATATTCAATGCTTCCGTCACAGAATTCCACCCGCAGTGAGTAAGAAACGCTCCCACGGAAGAATGGCTTGAGTGCGCTCCATAAAGCCTTGGGGCAACGCATCAGCCATCTGCCGGAGAAGAACACACTGAAATGGGACCTCACTTTCTTCTAAGCCCAACGCCAACGCAGCGAGCTCTTCAATGGGAGAGTACAATCATTGCCAAAGGACACGATCAACACCACAGAATGGGGATGCTGCAAATCCAGCCAGGCCAAACAACGATCTGCATCCAGCGGAGGTTGCAGATTGGGCAACAGTATTCCCACTGGAAGCACGGGCCGATCAATTATTGTTTGCAAATAGTCCACATATTGTCTTTCCAATTTTATGCATGTATTCAACACTATCACCCAACTATTCTTCACGCACAGGCGAAACCGCTCTGCCAAGTTGATGTGTCCTTCCCTCTTTTGGCTCAAATACAGCATTCTGGACGCTCCAGATGGCGAAAAGCAGATGTGGGGCGAAGGGAAACTCTGGGGCGTGAGATCTGGGACTGCTACGCCCTTCTCTTATATCAAGGAATTATGCCATTCAAGGTATCCCATACTCGCGGCAGACATGTTGGCGAAAAAAATGGTTGGAATGCCTAATTTGTCGGCTACGGAAGAAGCCCAGTACTGTGTCATATCGTGGATTACAAATTCCGGAGAAATCCTTCCCAGGAGGTCTTCGAATGGCTTCTGCCAACCGTCCATGGCTTCCATAAGTAGGTCAAATATGCCTCCTCGCTTCAAATCTGCAGTTGACTCAACACGTTCGGGCAGTTCGTCTATAGAGGGCAGTGGAAGCCTCAGAAGATCGATTTCTGGAATGGGGTGTAGCTGCCTAATCCGTCCGAGGGGACTGGAGAGGAAGGAAAAATGCTGTTATGTGGCTGCATGAAAGCAGGGGACCAACATAACATGAAGTTGCTGCCTCTATCCTTCCATACTAATAAAACTAGATCGCTTATTTTCAATTGAAGGCCGATTCGTTTGACCGCTCATTTATAATGTTGTGGATGACCCGGATTGGTTATATTTTTATATTAAGTTAAAAACTCTTCACGTCCAGCAGAGTATTCGGTACGTCATGGGAGCGTCCATCGTCATCTCAACGTGTTCTTTGTTTGTAACTTAGACCGAACGTCATCTTATATACAAGATTGTGCCTTCAATGCTATTACTTTCTGGCTGGCAAAAGAACCAAATGAAAGAATGAATCGATGCAAGTTGGGATAAGCCTATTTAATGATCACATGCATTGCCTAGATCTAAATAGAAGGGGACTTAACCAAATAGAAAGATACGGGCTCCTTTTTTTGGAATGGGGTGTGCATTCACGCATGAGGGCCCCTAAACTTACTGAACGAAAAGTCTGTAGTTTTCCAACCTGGAACCGTATGATGAGTGAGAAATAGAATTGTCGCCATTGGTCCCCTTCAATTAGGTCGTTGGTCCGGACGCAAAAGAGCTAAACCTAGGAACAGTAAGTGGCTGGTGTGGAATCCGTTAGCTGTGTAGTTGCAATTACTCTGGTAGACATGTATTCAAAATGTGGAAGCATAGGCAAGGGGCGCGAACTGTTTGATCTAACTGAAAAAATAAAGTTTTTCTGGCCCGTTTGTTTCTTCTTCTTTCTATATTTTTTTTGGTCAAACCAGCCAGCACGTAGTATTGCTAGCAAAAATGTGAAAGATATTTTCCCCATCCTGACGATGGACTAAGAATAGGGACTCTAATCCCCGGGGCTGATGGCAATATTTCCCACATTTTCAGAAAGATTTTTGGAGTATGAAAACTTCATGTTTAACATTGTTGGTGTTATAGCATGTAGTGTTGAATGTGAGGTGACGTAGAGAAAACTCGGCGTTCTTAAAGTACTGCAACGATTGCTGTAAGGTGTGTAACTGTGCTCTGAGCCCGTATTATGGCAACAAAGATGAATGCATGTTTTGCAGACACAAATAACCGCAGGAACACTTTTAAGTGCACATGAAAGGTGCTAAAATAAATGTGAATATGTCATTAGATGTTTATAAGCAGATTCATATGTATTGTCTGCCTCCAAACAAACATTTAAAGGCTAATTTAATTTTAAGGTTTGTTTCAGTATATGGAGTGTGTTTGCCGCAAGTTCTTGATGCATCTGAATTGATGTTAGCCGAAAGAAGAATAGTTTTGGTTTTGTTTTAATGTTGGAATATTAAATTTTAAATTTAAGTTGGAAAGTTGATGTTGAATTTATGTAGTTATATAATTTTAAATTTGTTATATATATAAGTAATTTTGAAATCATTAGTTTAGTATTTTTTTATTTTATTTTTTCAATAAGAGGTCAAGGTCGGAATATATTTAAAAGTGGTGAAAAATTTACATTAAAGTAATGGAAATGGTTAAACCATAATCGACCAGAACCAGAGCTAGTAAATAAAAAAACATCCCAACAATAGGAGATGAAAGAATCTGTCGAATGTGAAGGGCGATACAAAATATCAACTAAGAGGCCATATCATGCGAACAAATATCTATGGATAAGAACCCCAACCAAGAGAAAACCAAACTAAGACGAAAGCCCTAAAAGATTTTATCTATAGAACATATGGAAAAGGGCCATCAATGAGAAGGAAAACTGAATAGAATTGAAATAGAGACGGGGGCACCTTGAAGCAAATTAGTCTAATGCCTGATCATAGGTGGAAGCCATTGAGAAAGCCACATAACTAGAAAGAGGGGGAAGCCACTATTGCAAGCTCCAATTCACGAACCTAGTCACCATCATTATCCTTGAGCTTAAAGATGTTTCCACATCAATGTTGGCATTTAAACTCTCCATAAATTTGTGGTCCACCACCCATTCCTCATTCTGATCCACTTTATCACCAATAATGTAGAAGCCAATTAAACTATCTGTAGTGAATCCCATTAACCATTTGAGAAATTGAATGCTTCTCTAGATGATGGTTAATCTGAAATTTTTACAAGATTTATTCCAAACAGAGAGAATTGTAATCTCGGAGTAGGGATATCGTCCCCCATTTTAATGGCATAGTGTGGAGGGAATGGTCAAATCCTTGTTGATGCTAATTAAAAACCTTGTCCAATTCAACTAAAAAATCTACTTTGAAGACCCTTCTACAGAGTGCTTTGTAGTATTCTTTGATTCCCCAACCATGAGGGTCATGGCAAGGAAAAATGTGGGAATGTCTATTTTGACTCCATAGCAGTGGGTAGTTCTACTAAATTCACCCCCAAGAATATGACAGACATAATGGAAGAAAAGTGTATGGGAATAATTGACTACCACACAAAGTTGTTTGTAAGTAATTGGGTTGAGAAAGGACATCTATGACTTTGAAATGATGAGGGTGATTGATGTATCTATTCTAAGAGAAACAAGGAAATGTAGGACAAATAGTCTAAAGAGGATGGAAGAACCTGGAAAATGCCAACAAATCTGTCGTGGGATAAGAGAAAAAAATAAATGATCCAGCTTGCTTGAGATGCCAAGCTAAAAAAATGGATCTCATAAGGGCATGAAGGACAAACAAGTCTAATCAACATGAGGCTAGATCTATGACAAAATCATGAACAAAGGAGAAGAAATTAAATGCAAGAAATGTGGCCAAAAGAAAATAAGAGGGGAACCAAATAAGACCTAGCTAAAAATATAAAGAACAACCAAGCTAACTATCTCATAACAAAGGATAGTTTTCCAAATGCCACTAGCCAACCAAGAGGAGATGCATTAATGAGGCCAAAGGGTAGTAGAAAGCCAAATCAACAAACCCAAGGCAAAAAGGATTGATCCTTGCCATCCTCAAGAAACCATCAACTCAAGGCATTAATGAACGGGGGTATCGAAATACTTGAAATAATAAGGTGACAGAGTTTTAGGAAAAGCTTAGATATTATGCCATCATCATCACTCTAAACATTAAATACATTGCCAACTTCAAATGGTCTCTGTCCAACGGTAATGATGATGACAAAAATTTGAATACGAAATTCAAAAAGCTTGCCAATGGGGAAGAATAGACAACTATATTTGGGTTTCCCATTTAATATAAGAAACCATATCCACCCCTACAATAATTGTAAAAAATAATAAAAAATTATAATGAATAAGATTTAAATCTATCTTCTTCAATCATCCAAATCCAAAATACTC
Organism: Cryptomeria japonica; assembly: GCF_030272615.1. Lineage (NCBI taxonomy): Eukaryota > Viridiplantae > Streptophyta > Pinopsida > Cupressales > Cupressaceae > Cryptomeria > Cryptomeria japonica. The sequence continues at coordinate 128,733,826 of NC_081415.1, read as the reverse complement.
AATACTAATTTTTTGTCCCTGAATTTGCTAAACAATCTGCAATAACATTATCTTCTCTGAAAATGTGATTAAAGGTTATTGCATCAAAGTAATTAATCTCCTCCAAAACTTTCCCAAATAGGGAATTGAGATTCCAATTTGGGGTATAGTCTACCTTCAAGGCATTGATAATAAATGTGTAGTCTCCTTCAATTTCAAAGTGTGTTATGTTTAATGTTTTGCAAAGAAGGACCCATTCCATTAAAGCTTTAAGTTCCACAATATTATTAGTATATTCTTCAACTTATTTTTCCATGTTGGTTACAATTGATCCATTACTAGCATGAACTACACAACCAACTCCAGAGATACCAGGGTTGCCCCTAGAGGCTCCATCGAAGTTCAATTTGGTCCAACTAGATTTTGGGGGTTGCCAAACATTATTTGCTCTTTCTAAAAGACTAGCTTGATTGCCATTTCCAACAAAGGGGGGAATCTTCAATCCAAACAATTTCAATCTGATGGATCCATCCACGTTTGAAAATTGGACATCCTTTTTTAATTGACTTGCAATTTTACTATTCATCACTTCTACTATGGCAACTTCTACTATGTTAATGAGCGAGTTCTAAACCATCTTTTTCCCTTAGAAAATCCCTCTATTCCATTCTCTCGATAATTCCCATAAAATTATTGAAGGACAAATAATCCATAAGCCTCCATAAATACATGTCCTATTCAACAATGACCAAGTTTTAAAAATTGAAAGAATATCATTTGGAAGAGAAGTAATCCATCCTAATTTGGCACATAATCATCACCACCAATTTTGGCCAAAGGGACATCCTTAGAGTAGAATATTATTGATTTTTTCCCCATTCTATTCACAAAGAGCACATCTAAAAGGTCCTTGAAAATAAATTCTCTTAAACAATAATGTAGTTAAAATCCTCCCTTGAAGGGAAATCCAAGAAAAAGTCCTTTCTTTTGGTAGACATAAGTCATTCTAGCATAAATGAATGGGGATCTCAGTTTTAGTGTAATGCTATTTGTTGACAATGGCTTTATATCCATCCTTTGAAGAGTAACTTTACCTGAGTTAGCTCCTACTTAGATCAAATTATCTTGGCTATTTCTAAAATTCAATATTCTTTTGTTTAAAATCTCCTTAAGCTGAGATAAATCTTCCTGTGGAAGAGACAGATGATCAATTTTTTTCTATTTCCAAACTAGGGGATCATTGCTGTCAAAATCCACATAATCCCTAATCAAGGGGCCTCATTCTCTCAGTAAATAATCTCCGATCCAATATTTATTCATTAAATTGGAAATGAATGGGAGAGAAACCCAAGAATCAATCTAGAAAGAAACATTTGTCCCATCAACAATGTCCCAAGTGAGCTACTCTGAGATTAAATCTCTAAATTTAAGGATGAAGTTATAGACCGAAGCCTTTCGGAGGATTAATGACTCTAAAGATGCCCATAGGATTGAATTCTTCTAGGTATTTTCTTTGAAGGAGACAAACCCATTTAAGGTGAGGTTCCTTGAACATCTTCCAAACCAATTTTTCTCTGAGCTCTATTTCACCATTATTGATTTCTCAATCCTAAACCAACTACTTCTTTGGGTTTACATATTTTTTCCCATGAAATTAGTGCCATTTTCTTACTTTCAACTAGACCTTTCCAAAATAATTTCTTCATTTTCTTAACAAGTTTCAAATTAGTACTTATTGAGAGGGGAAGACAAAACATCTTATATATTGGTAGAGAAGAGAATACAACTTTTAGAAGAGTGGTTCTTCCTACCAAAGAGTCATTTGCCTTTCTATGATGTCATCTTATTATCCATCTTCTCTCCAAATTTATTCCAAAAATTACTTGATCTACTCCCCTTGTCTAGTGGAAGGCCAAGATAGGAACAAGGCATTTTACTAGTCTAAATCTGAGGGTATGCAAAATCAATCTTTCCTTAGGTGGCTCAATGAAAAAGGGGAAGATATCAATTTTTTCCTAACTAACCAATTAACCTGATGCTAGAGAATATTTATGAAGGATTTGATTGAAGTGAGTAGCTTCTAGGGCCTGACTAGCTCCAAAGAGCATAATATCATCAACAAATTATTGATGAGTGATGGGGTGCATTGAATTAGTGACTCTAATTTCTTTTATAATACCAAATTCTTGTGCTTTACTGATGCTTCTACCTAAACCTTTGAACATGATAATGAAAAGAAATGGAGAGATTGGATCACTATGTCTTATCCCTTTTGAAGAATCAAAGAAACCTTCAGGAGTTCCATTGATAAGAACCAAAAATGTTGGAGTGGAGACATAGAAAAAAATTAGATTCATCCATTGTCAGGAGAAACCAAAAGCCTCCATGCATTTGCAAAAGAATCTCCAATCAACTTTATCATAGGATTTCTTTATGTCTAGTTTTACAATTATGCTTAGTTGCTTATTATTTTCAATTGAATGAATGGCTTTTTGAGCAATGACGAATCCACCCAGAATTGATCTGCCAAGCACAAACCAGTTTGTTCCTCCAAAATAAAGAGAGGAAGAATTTTCTTCAATCTATTGGCCAATATTTTGATAGATTTTTTTATAGATGGTATTATAGAGAGAAATTGGTCTATAGTCCTCTAGACCCTCTCTGATCTCCTTTTTGGGGATGACAGAAATACAAGTGTTGTTAATTTCCTTCAAAAACATCTCAGAGTTTCTAGCCCCTTCAATAGAATAAACTAATTCATTCCCCACTATGTTCCAGCATTTCTGGAAAAAACTAGTCGTGAAACCATCTACACCAGGGGCTTTATTCGAGTGTAATTGCTCCATATAAATCTTGATATCCTCAACTATGAATGGGGCATTTAGCATTTTATTTTGATCCTTAGAGATCAAATTAGGAATATTTTCTGACAGAGATGATTGAGCTTCATAGTTGGAACTTTCCAAATTATTTAGGATATTGTGAAAAAAGGAGACTTCTTCCTTTGCAATACCCTCCTGATCTACTATAAGATTCCCCTATCAATTTTTCAAGTTGGTGATTTTGTTTATACACCTGCGAATCTTAGTGCTATTATGGAAGGACTTTGAGTTTTTCTATCCAACTAGATAGGTCTCTCTTGAAATTTATCTCTAGAAAGTTTGTTCTTTTGATAGAATATCATCATGTTTTCCAAGGAGATCCTTCTCCTTTAGAAATCTATTTTGATCTATAGGTCATATTTATGACTTCCCCATTTAGAAGTTCAATTTCTTCCTCAATGTTTCTCTTAATTGCAAAGATGTTCTTGAAATGTTCTTTGTTCCAGACCAATCATTTTTGTTTGATATATTTAAAATTTGAGACAAATTAGAAGAGCTTTGATCCTATGAAATGGCTCTCCCTCCACTAGACATCAATTAAGTTAAGAAAATGATTACCCTTCATCTACATATTTTCAAAATTGAAAGGCCAATTGTGGGGCTTCTTAGCAGTGGATAAACTCAACAAGACATGGAAATGCTCAAATCCTAAATATGGCATAATGGAGGACTCCATATCCACATTAAAAGTATTTAAGTCACATCTAAAGATAAATATATCCAATTTCTCAGCAATGTTACTGAAACCCAAATGTTTATTATTCCAAGTAACTATCTCATTCTCTAGTTGTAAATCTGCTAGATTATTTCTAAACACCCAATCTCTGAAATCAATGAGGTGGAAATTCCTTTTGGATTCCTCCTCTTTTCTCATGAAGGTAAATAATTGTATTGAACTCCCCACCAAGAATTGGATGGGGAAAGATATTAAGACTCATGGATCCATCTACTTCACTCCAAACCATTTTTTTCTTGAGAGTAGCAATAGTTCCATAAACGTTGATCAAATAAAATTTCAAGTTGTAACCAATTACAATAATAATTCCACTTAGCCAATATCTACCTTTATAGGATAATTCAAAAGAGACCATACTAGCTTTCCAAAGAATAGCCAAACCACCTGAGGCACCTTTAGCTTAGACTACTTCCTTGTCCTCGACACCCAACATTTTATTGAAAGAAAAAAATTCTTCTTCTAAGAGCTCAATTTCTTGTAATAGAAGAACTTCAAATTCTTTGAAACTTATGATGCACTTAACCAATTGTTGTCTGTTAGGAGCCTTTAGGTCCCTAACATTCTGACTAAGGAGCCTCAAAATTGAGTGGGAAGGATCTACCCCTTCCCAACATTTAAGATTGATCTGATCTTTTTTTTACATTTGGATTTCCCATCTTTTGATCTTAAAGCTTTAAGTGAGTTCCTCTCTTCTTAGTAGCTAGTTTCCCACAATCATGTTTCACTTTGTGAGAGCTTGGTAGCTGAATACCTAAAAAAGTTTCATTAATGTTGTCTTCCTCCAAGTCTAAAAGAATCTTATTTTCAAAAAGGAACTCCTCCTCAAAATTTGTATCGTCCATCACAAGGGCATTCTAGATTAATCTTTGTTTATATCTTTATTCCTCTTCACTCTCCTTAATGGTGGGTTGAGAGATCCTTAAAAAATTATAGGCTACATCCAAGTCTGAGTCCATGCGAGTCTCTACCCTAGTTGGTTTGTCAAGAGAGCTATCAACCAACGTCTTTGTCCTGTCATACTGCAAAAATGGTCTTGAAACCTCTTCATCTCCACCCAACATCTTAAAAAGAATACATCAATTAGAGTTAATAATCAAATCATTATCGAGGACAATATCAAGTTGCTTTCCTTTTCAATTAATGAAATTTAGTTGTTTCTTAATCTCCCTTCTTATATTATGATCTAGTTCCAACCTCATTTGAAGAAGTTATTCTTTGTTAAAGGGCTTATCTCCAACAATTTTAAGTCTATTTAGAAGATTAAGATCAGAAACCAACTCTATGCACATGTCAAAGAATTTTGCTTGTTTATAAATATCCATTATTGGGGAGCCATCTACTCTGACCTCATTTTCTTCTTTCTTTTCGAAGAAAGTTGAAGATCTTGTTATTCCTTTAGATTAACTATCTTTGTAGGTGTAATTGAAAACTTTTCCCATGTTTGATTGTGGAGAACCTATAGCCTATTATCCCTAGAAGGAGTAAGGGTCGCAACTTCTATCTTCTCTTAGTAGTGATCATAATGTTTAGAGTCTTTCAACAAAGTATTATTAATGCAAGAGTTTATGTCCAACTCAATACTTCCTGAGCTGCATACCTCTAGTTTTTCTCTTGGTACGAACTAAGAAGGTATTTTTTTAGGTGTCTGACAATAGGTTGACATCATTTTCTAGAGTTTGAGACAATCTCCACATAATTGTTGACAATATCTCTTGATTTTTCATTAAAAAAATCTTCATCAAACACTAAATCTGTATCAATTTCCATATATAAATGTTGGCAATATCTCTTGATTTTACATTAACAAAATCTGCATCAATCCCTACAAGAGAACCTAAAAAAGTCTCTAGTTTTGACTAGAGCATCTGCGGTCTAGTATTTAGCTAAGAGATCCACTAGACTCAACCACACAGGAATTTTTTGAAAAACAGTATTTGGAGGGGTTAAAATTTGGGGACCAATTAATTCTATGGAAACTTATGCCTTCAAAGAAAATTGGAGAACCAAACAAGAATTCAAATTTTAATATTGATTCAATACATTCAATTGTAGAATTTCGTAGCTATCCCTGCAAAATAAAATAGATCTAGCAGAAAAGACAGAAGCAAAACTTGCAAGTAAAATAGAGAAGAAAATCAAAACTGAATTAATGCAATTAAATCATCTTTATTATGTATTATTACAAATCGGTATGAATTACAAATGATATATAGATCATAGGAGTAGAAATTATGCATGAGATGCATGAATTTTTTGGAGATCAACAACTATTTGCATGAAACAGAACTGGAAGATGAAGAGGGAGTTAAAAACAAGAACTCCTTGAATAGCTTAAACATAAGCAACAATGCAAATCACAATCATCATAAATCACAGGGAAGACTGCATGTTAAGTTGTGCTAACACCCCCCCTTAAGCCTAACTAAGGAGAGATATGGGTCTTGGCAACAAAGCCTGATCAGAAACCCAATTACAAAGAAGAAAGAAGAAAACCCAATTGAGAAAAACTCCTAACCATTATTCAAACTATAGAAGAAAGTTGCAAACTGCAAGTTTGCATCCACACTGCAACAAGATTGTACAAAATCATAGAAACCACTGCATGAGTACCTCTGGGATACTTTGAAAATGTAGTTATACATATTCTGCATTGCTCAAATGGATGAATAGGCAGGTACAAGGTCTCTGAATACAAAAAATGATTATCTGAAGAAGATATGAATCTGCAGAAATATGTTCCAAGCCGAAGAACTGCAAAGATGACCTTCGGTTGGGATGATGCCATTGTATATCCATAGCTCAATAATGTCCTGCTAGAAAGAAACTTTGGAAGCACTCGGAGATGTGACTCTGGAATCTCATGTAGTCAGGAACCCTGCTAGAAAGAATCTCTAGGAGCAAACAGAGTTGCAACATTGGAATCTTATGTAGACAAGAATTTAGAACCAAAGAATACTTTTGACTGTCAATTAGAGGAAGAGTGCATAGCAACTTTAATCTTCTATTTTATTCAGGAAACTTATTGAAAGAAACCTATACTAAATGCACTAAGCAAAACCCCCATATAAACTTTCTAAAGTTCATTTGTTTTTTTTACAAAGCCCCAAATTTTCTAGATCTTTGTCATGCAGTGCTTGCAAAGCACACACAAGTTTTAAAGAATCAAAATAGGAAAAAAAAAGAAAGGAGCATGCAAAAATTAGGGGAAGAATATGCACGCATTTATAAACAGAGGTCTATGTCGGCTTCCATGGTGATAGTAATCTTCATAAATCTAACAGCAAATAATTGTTGTGCTCCTTCCTTCTAGCTCTAGGCTCTGATACCATGTAAAATTTTCTAACCTGCACAGTATGGATCTACCAAGAAGAGAAGAGCAAAACTTGTAGAAGAAAAATCAGAAGAACAAATGAAAACAATTAAATCATCTTCATTATATATTATTACAAATTTGTATGAATTGCAAATGATATATAGATCGTAGGAGTAGAAATTATGCATGAGATGCATGAAATTTCTGGAGATCAACAACTATTTGCATGAAACAAAACTGAAAGATGAAGAGGGAGTTAAAAACAAGAACTTCTTGGTTAGCTTAAACATAAGCAACAATGCAAATCACAATCACCATAAATCATGGGGAAGACTGCATGTTAAGTTGCCCTAACATCAATAAGGAAGAATGATTTTTGAAGAGGGTGATACATATCTTACCGGGGCAAGTGGATCTCCACCATTCCATGATATCTTTCTCAAAGCCACTCATCCCACACCATTTAACCAAAAAAGCTTTCGCCTTCAGCATGTTTGCATTCCTTTTAATAATCTCCAAAGGCATCGTAAAGAGTTTTCTTCCTCGGCTTTTCTTGTTTATTTGGACCTAAAATTTGGAAAGAGGAGGTTTGAAGAAGCTTTTGCCTATCCTTTACTATCTCGTAAGATTCCGCACCAAGACCTTTTTATGAAAAGAATGATTAGAAAAGGGTTGGGGATGGTATAATTTCTTCCCAGCCAAAAGAGAATATTCTGAATTCAACAAATAATTTCAAACATTTGAGCGATTGTAAATAATTTCAACAAAGAATTATAGAAACTACATAAAATAGACATTTTTTTTTATAGAATTTGATTTTTAAGTAAATGTCATATGTACTGTGTCACACATACATAAAAGTCCCTAAGTTGGTGGTATAAATTTAACTAGTTGCACATTATTTCAATATAGTGAGATTGCAAATAAAAATAGGACCTCAAGCCTCTTCCATGAGACCAAACCTTACAATTATCCAACTTTGTAATGGTTTTATGTTACTAGACTATTTGATGAAAACAAAAACATAGGAATCATCTAATAAAAACAAAATGATCAAAAATCACTCATTTTATTTGAGCCAATATAGTAGTTAGACGTGTGACAACTATAAATCCATGAGCCCCTTCACATTGACAAGAATAATATGTGCCACTATCTATCATAAGCTTGCATAAGAAATCCAATAAATTGTAGGAATTAAGATAATTTGTCACCAAAACACCTTGTGCAACTAGTAGATGTTTTGTTTGAGATTGTCACTGTAGTGTGAGATATTTGAAGAAAAAAGCTCAAAATAATTTAAATAAATGGAAATGTGTTGTAGGAATAAAATTATGATTTTTTTGTTGTTGAAAGTAATAGATTGTTTAATAGGAATATTAGATAAGTTTATTGAATCCTTGGATAAGGAAAATCTTATTTGTCAAGATAGTGTGTTTCCTTTACTAGTGAATTTAAAATAAAACCATTTAATTCTAATGGATGTTTGTACCTTATTTCAAATCTTCTATTTTGGCATAGGATATGTTTCAAGTCTTAAAAAAGGAAAGAAATGATAAAACAAAAAAAAACAAAAAAGAGCCTAAAATAGTACATCATATAATATAATTAAGAAAGGAAGACTCAATAAAATAAATACTCAAGTTTCATGTGAAAAAAAATAACTTGTGGAGCATCAAATTTTGAATATTCCATCACAATTACGATTTAAGAAGTATGAATAGATTATAAGAAAATAAGAGAATAAGAATAATATTAGGAACACAAGTTGACAAAATAGATGAATGTGTTGGTCATATGAATATCATCTATATGATGAGACAACATATTTTGTATTGAAGAGGGCACCCAAAAAGTTGTTTTAATGAATAATGAGCATTTTGAGCATCACTAAAGTGTATATCCATATATACCTATCACTTAAATTTCATTTTCACCTTTCTATCTTTTTCATTTTTCCAATTTAGTTTTTCAATTTGGATTTTTTTACTTACCACTAGTTATTGAACTTTAATGCCCATTTCACCTTCTATATTTTTTTTTCACAAACTTGGTCTTCTCCACATGAGGTTTCTTAGGTGGATGGGTTTTGACTAAAAATTTCTTTGAGTTTTTTCTTATTCACACTGCTTTTCTTATATTTAATTTATAGAAATTTTCCTCTTGCCTTTATCCACCACTTATGTTGGTCACACATTTTCACCATTAAAATTATATATCCACTCTTGATTTTTGCATATGTTATAACTAAATTATCGCTTTATTTTATTATATTTCCTTAGTATAGTTCATTTTTTCCTTGATTGACCTATATATTCTTTGTATTCCATTTTACAATGATGCCTACACCTTCCCATTATTGATTGGTTAGTAGAATCTGACCCCATTCTTAAATCTTGTTTTCTAGAGATTGAATACTAATACTATATTGATCTTACTTATAGAGTCACTTATTGATCATACATTGCTATACCAAGCTTATTTATAATTTACATTTGAGTCTAGATTGATACATTAATTTGGTAGAGCCACTTATTTACCCCACATTATTATATCATTATTATATACTATATCCAATATACCATTTGTATTCCACTTGATATATTCTTTGCATTAATCATCACATTGGGGAAAAATTATACCTTCCCTCTGCATTGGTTTCATATTCAAAGTTATATCCTTACATTTAGGGGAATCATGACTTCCCCTTTATTCCATCCTTGGATTTATATCCATATTTTTTCACCTTTGGCACATCATGCATCTCACATGACATATTTTACCAGGTGTTCCTTTCACATTAGGGGTATCACTCAATCCCTTGAACACTAATTTGTTCCTACCTACATTCAATATGGACTTAATACCTTACCTACAACATTGTGTGCTCATTCTTTTTGACAACATAATAGAAAAAGATATTTTTCTTGTTCCTATTGTACCTACCTAATTGTGTTTGGTCCTTGAGGGATATGTTGTGCTTTACTTTACCTATGTTGAGGATAAAATCATAAAATAGTATCTTATCTTTAATTTTGTATCATCAAAAATTGTAAACCTTTGCTAGGGTGGTACAATTCTATGCTTAGTTTAACACTCGCCTTAGTGTGTTTGCATCTTGCATTGTAATTTCCCTTTAAGGATTTAATTAATTAATTTAATTAAATCTAAAGTCATATTTCATCACTCCCCACATCATAAAATTGGGCCCTTTACCCTAAATGTGCCCTTTTTTATTTATTCCTCCAATAAATCATTAAAGCATAAACCCTAATTATGTCTTATTTCGACCTTTAAGGATCGATTTCTCATATCAAAACATCTCAAAATCAGCTATAACTTCTGTAATTTTGGGATTCACTCTAATATCATCAAATCTAATGGCCCTAAAAATTTGGTGAAAAGTTGGTTGGACCGTGCGTAATTTATGCAAGGTCCCTGACATTTTCCCAAAAATTCAAGAGCATAGTTCTATGATATTATATTGCTTAACCCCAAGAAATTTGTGGGAAATTCAATCTCTAAGTCGGCCTAAAGTAGAAATTCAGGTCTAGGGCTCCATATATAAGAACTTCTCTTTCTTCATTTGAAAGCAAGTGAAAAAAAAGGAAGATCATGAGTTGAATCAATCAAGTTGGAGTGATTTTGAAGGAGCCTTCTATGTAGTGAAAGAGAATCTTATGTGGATTATTCAACAATATTAATCAATTATTCATCAAGAACTCATTATTAATTAGGAGCCTTGAAGACGTTGATGAATATTAGGAGGTCAAGTGGCTTATGTCTCTCCCTTGGGGATTGGTATGGTTTCATGTTATTTTCATGTCTTTGTATGAGCTTCTTTACACTCATTTTCACAATTACATTCATGATTTAGATCATTTAGCACATTTGATTTAGAGAATTCTCATTTACATTTGCATTTACATGCATTTAGGGTTCACTCTCAAAAGCATAGGGTAGCTCTAGTTTCTTATCTTTCTCATTTGGGATCTTGCATAGACACAAGGTTCTAGCATGCACATTTTCAATACATTATCGGCTATTTGTGAAGGCAAAAATAACCAAAACAAGGGTTTTGACCAAGGAAAAGGCCTAAATAGCCACCCGAACCCCCTTTTCAGTTGCAGGTATAGGTACTCGAAAGACTTTCAAGATTACAAAAAGGTACAAGGACTATCTTGAGGCCTCTATCCCAAACTCATCAAGGATAGGGGTGTGGTGCCTTGTCCCCCCACTTTCAAGTGAAATTTAGCAGGATGAGGGCTCAAAACATCAAGATTGCAGTCTCTCAGTTGCAACTTCCTATTTGTAGAATCAGGATAGGGTCATGGAACCTCTATCCTATGAAGTTTGACTCAGTTTTTGGTGCCAAGTACACATTCAAATTCCCCCCCCTTCTCTGCTTTTAGTATCTCAATTTCAGTCTTGCAAGTTTTTGCAATTTCGGTTCATATATTCTTCATTGTTCATTGGCTAGTCTAGTTGATCAATCATACCCTATTTTTCATATCTTCTCTTCATATAAAACAAGAGGAATAGAAACCCTAAGAGATAATCCTTGGCTCTCTTTTTCTCACAAGAAGTAGCCAAAGTGAGCTATCTCCCTAGGCTCTTTCGTATTCCTAATGTGTTGGAAAAAGTGGGATTAGGTCCTAGTCACACAGTCCCACTTTTTCCCCTCCACAAATTCATATATACTCATGTCATATAGGATTCTTCGAGATGTTAGATATTTTTATCACATGTTGTATTTTTTACTTTAATATATTCTACATGTATGGAGAAGTAAGACATGGATATTAGTTCATAACTTCAATTTGGAAGTCACGAGCTCTTTAGGACAATTATATGTTCATTAGGACTATCATAACTTCAATAGAGAAGTCCCACTGAATTTAGGATAGTTCTAACTTCATTGGGACTTCCCTAATGAATATTTGACTATCATAGGTTCATTAGGGATTCCCTAATAAACCTATAATTGTCCTGCATCTATTCTGACTACCCTAATTATGTTACAACAATCATAACATCGTTAGGGTCCATTCCTAATGACTGCAAGACAATCATAGAGTCATTGGGGATGTCCTAATCAACCTAAATAATAGACATAGATTCATTAGGATAGTCCTAATGAAGCTATGATTGTCATACATTCATTGGTATTAACTTAGTAAAGTTATGAAAGTAAGATATTCATTAGGGAAGTCCTAATGAATGTAGTATGGTCATAGATTCATTTGGATGGCCCCAACAAACCTACATGATATTCATAGCCTAAAATTGAATCCAATTTTGAGTACTTACTACCATGAATTTATCACATCGATAATTTATGTAATGTTGACAAAATGTAAGTAATTCTCACATTCAATTCAATTCTCATTGATAATTGACAATATAAAAATCATATGACCATAAGAATCAATGAGACTCAAATAATTAATTCAATATTACAATTTATAAATATTTCATTTTCTTAAATTTTTTGCTTCAAACTCATAAGTTTTTTGAGTTTTTATGGACCTTTCTTCGAATTCAATTTTATATTCAATGTAAATAAAATAGGAATAGTAAAAATTATATGAAAAGAGTGAGTCTATATTCTTAAATTTAAACAAATACTCATAATAAATATTTCAGTTCAAGAAACATAAAATACCTCCTATAATCAATTTTGATCACATGCATTTTTAACCATTTTTAATACACGTTATTTGGCAGTCAACAAATTTGTTGAGTAGAAAATAAGCTTTATTGAGATTTTTCATCCCTTCACAAATTGGAGAGAGAGAGAGAGAGAGAGAGAGAGAGAGAGAGAGAGAGAGAGAGATCCTCACCTGTAAACCCTTTACCCACAATCATAAATCCTAAACTCTATACTAATACTATCAATTATAAATTCAAGACCCTAAACCCTTCAGTTCAAACCTAGATACCTTATCCATCAACCCTAAACCCTAAACCTTTGATTTACAATCTCAATTGTACTTACAATACCCTCAACCCTATAATCAACACCCTTAACCCCAAACCACACACCCTATACTCTATACCCTAAATCTGAAACTCTATACCCTAAATGCTATAATGATACCTTTTACCCTATAACTCTATTTGGTAAACCCTCAACCCTATAATTATACCTTATACCCTCAACCATAAAGTCATTACTATAAATAGTTAACCCTATCACACCCTAATCCTTATATCCTATATATGCTAGACCCTATACCATCAATCTTGTACCCTAACCCTATACCAATACCGTAAAACCTAAAATATATTCCCTAAAACCTATAACCTATGTACCATAAATCCTGCATCATCAATCTTGTACCCTAAACCCTATATGAATTCCATAACCCTATACCCTAAACCCTATATCCTATAGCAAGACCTATACAATGGAAAGACATAATAAGAGAGTGGGGAGGGAGAGAGGGATGGGGATAGGAAGAAAAAACCATAAAATGATAGAAATGGCAAGGAGTATGTTGCAAATTAAAGGATTAAGAAGATTTTTTTGAGGTGATGTAGTTGTTACAATAGTGTACATTCTTAATTAGAGTCCTACTAGACCACTGGACATGATGACTCTTTATGAAGCCTAGTATGAAAAGAAAACTAGCGTTACTCATTTTAGAGTTTTTGGTTGTTTAGCCTATGTTCATGTAGCTAATCAAAATAGGAAAAAGGTAGATCCAAAAAGTGGTTGATGTATTTTTTGTGGATATAGTGAGAAAATCAAGGCTTACAGGTTGTATAAACCTTAGCCTAATAACATTCTTGTGTCAAGAGAGGTGATATTTGATGAAGGGGGAGTTCATGGTCATCAAAAAGACCATGTTGAAAAGCCTAAATATATTTTGAATAGTGGTATTATTGTTCATATTGATCATGAGCAGCCCATTAATACTTTAAGTCCGAGTGTTACACATACACTAAACATCCCCTCGTCTAGTTCTCTAGTTTCAAGTGCAAGCTCAACATGAAGCTCAAGTTCTAGTAGGAAGGTTAGAAGCTTAATTGATATTTATAAAAGAAGTACAGTTCAAGAACATGATGAGAATCCTAGAGGCAAGAAAATACAATTTGCATTGGTTTCACAAACTATTTTTGAATCATCATGTTCTGAAGATGCGTGTATTAATGAAGTTTGTGTGCAAGCAATGAAAAAAGAGATGGATTCTATTAATAGGAATTGTACTTGGGAGCTTGCAGAGATTCCACATGATAAGAAAAAGATTGCCACTAAGTCAATCTATAAGACTAAGTACCAAAGTGATGGGTGTGTTGAAAGACACAAAGCAAGATTAGTTGATAAATGCTTCACACAAATGTATGACATTGAATATGAAGAAACATTTGTACCCATAGCAAGACTATATATATATATACATAAAAAATTCATATAAATCACTAGTTATAAAATATAATCCATAAATTTGATTCAAATATGATATAACTCAATCTTAATATAATAAAATTTAACTAAATAGTAATAAAACATTATATATTTTACAATAGCAGAAATTAATTACTAGGAAACTTTTGTTTGTAATTCGCGTCACTATATGGTTGCTACGAAACTTTTGTCTGTAATTCGCGTCAGTATATGGCCTCCCGCGATAAATAAATATTGGTGTAACCCAAAATTCGTAGACACAGAATGTTAGCATATGTGCCGACTTTTTGGACTTTTCTGATCTGAGAATCTAGCGCCTAACAGTAGTAAAATCAATCTAAACGCGTGAATAATAGTTATGCACCAACTTGTAGCTTGTTTTTTCATAGTTGATCTTCACCCGTTCCATCAATAATCACGCCGGCTCATTCGCTACTTTTAAACAAGTCGTCGATCAGTGTTCAATGTACAACTTGCAATTTGATTTCAGTAGTTTGGAAGAAAAGATGCAGCAGCTCCATGTTATGATGGTACCCTGGCTTTCATACAGCCATATCAGAGCCTTCTTAGAGCTCGCCAGGAAATTAGACGATCAAGGTCTCAAAATTTCCTTTCTCTCCACTCCCCTCAATAGTAGATGGATTAGAAAGCAGATATTGCAGCTGCACCCCATCCCACAAATCGATCTGCTGGAGCTTCCACTGCCCTCTGTAGAAGGGCTGCCTGCAGGCGTCGAGTCAACTGCAGATTTGAAGCGTGGAGGAACATTTGGCCTACTTGTCGAAGCCATGGACGAGTGGGAGAAACCATTCGAAGCCCTGCTGGGAAGGGCTTCACCGGATTTTGTAATCCACGATATCACGCAGTACTGTGCTTCTGGAGTAGCCGCCAAACTGTGCATTCCCACCATATTTTTCGTCAACACGTCTGCCTCCAGTTCGGGCTTCCTTCTAGGTCATGAAGCCGCCATTGTAGAGAAAAGTACAATAGTCCCAAATCTGACACTGCCGCCTCCTGGTTTTCCCTCGGCTCACATCCGCCATTCATCGTTTGGAGCCTGGAAGAACCTGCATGTATTCCGAAAGAATGCAGGACAAATTAACATGGCAGAGCGGTGGAGCATGTGTTTCAAGGGTAGCTAGGTCATAGCCTTCAATACGTGGGTAGAATTGGAAGGCAAATACTTTGAATATTTACAGAGAACCACCAGCAGACCCGTGCTTCCCGTGGGGATTCAGATGTCCGATCTAACGCCGCCGTCGACAGATGACCATTGCTTGGCTTGGCTCGATGTTCAGAAGCCCTGTTCGGTGGTGGTGGTGTCACTTGGCAGTGAATGTATTCTCACTCCGAAAGAGCTGGCTGCCTTGGCGCTGGGACTAGAAGAGAGTGAGCTTCCATTTCTCTTTATTCTTCTCCACCAGATGGCTGCTGTGTTGCCCCACGGCTTTGTGGGGCGCACAAGAGGAAGAGGACTATTGGTGACGAAGTGGGCGCCTCAGTTGCACATTCTGGCCCATTCTTCTGCAGGAGCGTTCCTCACTCATTGCGGGTGGATCTCAGTGAGTGAAGGATTGAGGTTTGGCGTACCATTTGTGACACTTTCAATGATGTACGAACAAGGGTTATATGCTAAGCTGATAGCCGAGGAACTCAAGTTGGGGGTGGAGGTCAGGAGAAACGAGGATGATTCTTTTACCAAGGAAGATGTCAGTAAAGCTGCTCGCACATTAATGGTTGAAGAGGAAGGCAGACACTTCAGATCACGTGTTCAAGAAATCAATGCATGTCTTGGACAGGAATGATTGCCACATCCATCGATCAAACATCCACAACTTCGTTTCCCTAATCAAAGAGAAAGCAGGGTGCAAATAGACTCTTTACTGCGATCAAATGGTTGATACCACAAATATTTACTGTTATATCGGTAGTAAGTATTCATTTCAGATTATATTTTTCGTATATTGTATTCCAATAAGTTATGTTATCGAGGAGATAGCACAAATATTTACTGTTATATCGTAGTATTCATTTCTGATTATATTTTCCGTATACTGTATGTCAATAACTTATGTTATACAGGAGAGGACTCACTAGTTGATTGTTGAGCACAATCAAGTAGTTGTTATAGCATTTGTTGATTTAATGATTAATAATTGTGACAATATCACATCAATAATTGTGATTTTAAAGATGTCCGTGTGGATGATAACTACCCATAATTAAATGAAATGTATTCCTTAGATCTAAAAAGCAACAAATCATGTGATGCCACATCAGTACACCTCGACAAAAGGTGTGTTGATGTGGCATCATATTTGATGGTATCACCCTAAAACCTTAGTTATGAGCAAGGGACTTGACAAGTAAGCTATTGTAAAAGATTGAGATTGATTTGAAATTTTCACATAGGATTTTGAGAAGCATGGCATTAGGATGCTCAACTATTACGTCCTTTTCACTAATATTCATATTAAAAAATAAATTTAATTATTTTTAATATTTATTATTAGCACAAAAAGAATACAACATATATTTTTTTAATTTGTGAAATAAATCTATTAAAGAGATATTTTACAAAATATCTATAAGTAAACTATCTTACAAAATTAAATTATAAAGTATTGTTTTGAACCATTTTTATATAATTTAATTATTATTTTTTAGTTATTACTTATAAATTAAGAGTACTTTATTGTGATAACATATTATCATTTTAATAAGTATTAATTTTGAAATGAAAGGAGCTGGGAGTGGGAGCGGCGTGAGGATTTCAGCTGGAGGGGATGTTGCAAGTGAGGAAGGGGATTCCAAGGAGACAGAGGATGATGGGGAGACAGATCACATGTCTGTTGTGGTGGACTTTTGCAGTGGTAAAAGTTTTGTTTTCAACAAAGGGTTGCCACTGCTCTTTGGTGGGGATTGCTCTTGTCTATCTTTTTCCATCAGTGTTCCACTTCATGGCCATTGTGGAGTTTGGAATTATGTTCTCGATGGATGGGGGCCATCTAGCTATTCTAGTGACTCTAGTTCTTTATGAGGAGGCTAATGTGACATCTTTTCTTGCCAGTGGTTCCAGATTAGGGGGCTTTATTTGTTGTCCTTTCTCTGTTATGGCCTGCTTGGCCCCTTTGGTTTTGGCTGCTAGCTCTCTGGTGTGGAACTACTAGTGCTTGAACCTTTTTTCGGTGGTTATTCATTCTCTAATATCCTGCTCTATGGGGTTGTTAGGGTTTCTTAATTCTTGGGGGGTGTTTTGTTTGTGGGGCTTCATTTTTTTCAGTTTTTTATGTTCCTCAAGGAACCATTTTTGGAGATACCCCTTGTGTTAGTTTAAATTTTTATGTGGGTTTGAGGCATTTCTAGCTTTTCTTTGGAATTTTGGAGCCCCGTGTCATGTTAGTTATAGTCTTCTCTTATGAGCTTGTGTTGTTTTTTTCTGGTTTTTATTCCTCTCTCTCCTATTGATGTGGAGATCTTGATGGTGGGGATGGTCAACTTATGTCTCTCTTTCGCTCCTTCCTAAGTCGTTACTGGTACTATTGAGGTGGATGTTTTTTAATCTAGGTGGAGAACTGCTTGGTGGGTGGAAGTGGAAGGAATTTTTTTTGGGGCTATTGATGTCCCAAATTTGGTGAGAGGTTGCATTGATGTTGTTTACAACTTTCTCTTGTTCTTCATTCAACTTTCTCCTATGAAAGTGGAGACCTTGGTGGAGTTTTAGTTCTATGTGTCTATTAAGTTTGTGTGTCATCTCCAGTAGAAGGTTTTGGGAGCCTTTCTAAAACCCAACTCTATAGCAGATGTTTTATGGTTCATCCTTGCTTCTTTATATGAAGGTTATGGGAACCTTTTTAAAACCCATTTGTAAAGTTTAGGGAGCCAGGAAAACCCCCTTTTTCATGATTATCTGAGCTAGCTTGGTAAATTTATGGATGTTATAACCTAATTGTTAAAGCCTTGTTATTGAAGTTAGGTTGTTGGTTGGCTATTGCATGTCTTTATTTTATTTTTTGCAGCTTCGGGGTTTTGGATTGCCACAAATTTCTAGTAGGTTTTGGGTCCTTTTCAAACCCATTATAGGGGGTTTCAAGTCCCCTCAAAACTTGTTTGATCCTTAATAAAAATCATATTGTAGCATCATGAATTGTACAACCCTAATTAGGGTTATCCAATTCGATGTTTAGGTTAGCACCCGCCTTAGTGTGTCCTATTGCAGTTTGCATTTATAAGGATCCTTTAGACATTTATATATTAATTAAAATAAATCTAATGTCATCTCTCAACAATTCACATATCATAAAATTGGACCCTTAACCCTAGGTAGGTCCCTTTTTTATTTTATTTCAATTAATTCTAATAATGTCCTAATTTCAATCTTCGAAGCACATTTTTGCATATCTAATCACTTTTGATTGAGCTACCATGTTGGATTTGACTTTATAATCATTATATCTTGCATCCTAGAAAATTGGAAAAATGTTAGCTAGACTGTAGTGCTAGAATTCTAGTCCTATACTTTTTTCCCCAAAATTTGGGAGCTTAATTTAGTGATATTATAATGTTAAAATCTCACTTTATGTCAATTTTTATTAATTCTAAGTTGGTGTAAGGAAATTAAGTAGGAGAACAACTTCCTACACTAACCTTGAGAGGAGAATAACACGAAAACTTTTACAGATCGTTACAACTGTTACAAAAACTTAACAAAAATAAACATAATAATATTCATACAACATAGTGATTTTCATGGGGAGGACCCTTTCGAGAGAAAAACCCAACACTCCAAAAGTAGCTCAATATATTATTCAACAAGCAATTAAAGATTACAATATACTTGCAGAGAAATCTCTTAATAGGAGTACCAGTAATCAAAGATTCAGAGGTAACTCAATAGTCATAAGAGTCTTACACACAACCTCTATCTCACACACCTCATATATAGGAGATACAATACAATAAACTTTCCCAAATGTTATATTACAAAACCATGGGATAAAACCACCGAATAAAGTATAGCTGACCTTATCTACAATCTAGATGCCCTATGACGTGTCAAAATATACATCAACACATGTCCCTCCCTTTTGCAGCTCATTTATGTGTCTGATGCATTTTATATTTCCTATTTCAAGACTCCAAAATTTTGAAGGCCATAACTTGTGAATTGTGTGTTCGATTGACGAACCGTTTGAAGTGCTGGAAAACTATGCCATTTATGCCCAGTTTTCAGAGTGTTTAAGAAGTTCTAAAGTCCTCAAAATTAAGTTTAAACGTTTCATCACACCCCTCCAAAATGAAAACTTTAATATTTTCAAAACTATCTATGATCTTGCGATGAAACTTTACGGGTATGCTTATCTAGCCAACCCAAAGCTTTGGAGAGATTTTCATACTATTTTGTGCTCAAATGAAAAAATACTATAAATAGTAACCTCATGTAAATGCAAGGCTGAGACACCATTTTCCCAATAGTCAGCCTATTATAAAAATTAAAGCTATGGTTTCATATATAAAGCCTTTTGTTTCCCTCATTTGAGGATCCAAATCTAGCAATTGAAGAAGATCCTTGTGACATGAAAGTATTGGTTTTATGTGAAGTATAGAATCAACAAGCTCATCATTTAACAAGTTTTTATCAACACTTTTAACATGCATATAAGCTTAGGGAGATATTGAAGAATAATAAGGAGACCACTGACTATTCATTAGCTTGTACCTCTTCCTTAGGATATGGTATGGTTTCATGTTATTTTCATATCTCTATTTGAGTTTTAGATCTAGACAACATTAAATTTTAGATTTGCATTATTGTGTTAGATCTATATTACATTTGTGATTTGAAGAATTTACATTACATTAATTTTAAGGTTTTTACTCAAAACATAGGGTAGAACTCTAGTTTTTATCTAGCTTATGAGAATCTTACAAAGAAATGAGATTCTAGGGAACACACATTTTTAGTACAATATTAGGTATTTGTGGAGGTGGAAATAACCAAAACATGGGGTTTGACTAAGGCAAAACCCTATATAGTGACAAACACACTACTTTCCAACTTGTAGGTGCAGCCACAGGTTTCTGTCAGTTGACAAATTTCAAGAGATCTCAATGAATAGGCACACACCCATTGTTAGAAATTGGACCTATTTTTTAAGGACTAAGGTGTCCCACACCCTAGTCCTCTAGGACTAGGGCACTCTGTGCCCTTTTCCTCCTTATTTGGCTCTAGGTTTAATAGGCTTACCTCATACAAACTCAAAAAAGGTTCCCTATTATGTGGCTTAGTTCACTCTCCGAGACTAGAGCACCCAACACCCTATTCCTCTAAATTCAAACTTAATTTTTTATTGCAAGTGCAAATTAGAATTTCATTCTCAGTTTAGTTACTACATTTTTGTGTTATTCTTCTTATTATAGTCACACTTTTTCATCCTATTAGCATAGCTTTACATTCTCCTACATTTAGCATATTCCCTTTCATATCATAAAAGGAATAGAAACCCTAAAAGTATCCGTTGACTCTCTTTCACAATAGTTAGTCAATGAGGATTACTCCTTTAGGTGATTTCGTATTCCAATGTTTGGATGAAAGTGGGATTAGGTCCTAAACTACCTGATTCCATTTTCGCCCTCCACACATGTTATCATTTTAATATTGCATAAGGTAGGTGTATCTAAACAACCTTTAAATTTTTTCTTCAAAGGGATTAAAAGAAAAATTATTTTATCATTCTATCACAAAAGCAAGTCAAAGATATGTTAGTAACAATATAGTGTGATGGTTAAACCATGGTCATGAATGATCAAACCGTTATTAGGGTGGTTGTTGAATGTTCATGTTGGAAACGAGGTTCCTTTTTTGTGGCTTTACCAATTTGTAACATTAATAAAAAACTGTTTACCCAAAATTTATGCAAAAAAGAAAAGAAAAACAAACTAATCAATGATACATGAAAGAAGAATCAAATAAAATATTACATGATCATATTTGTCAATTCACTAAACCAACATTAATCAAACAATGCTTAAAAAGAAAAACTATTAAAGCTTAACTTTACATATTATTTAAACTAAAATTACATATATATTTTAAATTAAAGATGTACTATAATCTCTCATTAGACCTTATTCATCTATAAATTTACTTAAAACTCTTAAAAAGTTCCCTAATCACTTATACATTTACTCTCTCTCTCTCTCTCTCTCTCTCTCTCTCACACACATTAACTTTGTCTTTAATTGGTATCTTTATGACCCACTTACCTTAAGAATGGTGGGTAACTATTCTCTCTCTCTCTCTCTCTCTCTCTCTCTCTCTCTCTCTCTCTCTCTCTCTCTCTCTCTCACACACACACACACACACACACACACACATTAACTTTGTCTTAAATTGGTATCTTTATAACCCACTTAAATTAAGAATGGTGGGTAACTGTTATTGTAGAATGATAAGTAAAATTCATAATGGTAATAAAAAAATTACAAAAAATTGTTCGCTTAGTTTTATATTAGTTATTGAAACCAATAAATATTTAAATAGTAGAGTTAATATTGTATACAATGAAAAATGGTGATGATAAACTATTGCAAAACCATAAGAGATCCAACCACAAACAAACCCTAGTTCTATAATAAAGAATTCACCATACCTAAGAACGTGCAAATCAACAAATAAGATAATAATACCATTCACATGCCAAGTAGGGTTTGATTCCCATTGTTTCCTATCTCCATTGATCTTGTTTGATATGTTTGGTCTCAAATTTTATATCTGCAGAAGAGCTCAACCAAGAATGGATTGTGGTTATGTAGTCCCTTGATCACAAGAAGGCTTGATTGCATATGTCATTAGGCTTGTGAAAGGATGAAGGAATCCTCTTATATAGAGAAAACTTTGGAAATGGAGGGATAGGATTAAGAGGTGGAATGATAAATGGTTGGCTAGGATTAAAGGGTAAATAAGAAAAATAATAAAATATGAAGGGGGTAGTTAGAGGAAAACTAAGAGATAAATTACAAGTGTCATGGAGGGAAAAAGATAATAAATTAATTAAATAAATAAAGATCTATTTAATTAATAGAAGAAGTGGGACCAATTAAATAAATAAAATATTTATTTAAATAAGGAAAGACTTGAAAATGATAAGTGAATTAATTAAATAAATAAAAATCTATTTAATTATTAAAAGGCTTAGAATAAAATAATTAAATAAATAAAAATATTTATTTAATTAGGAGAGGACAATTTTAGGTGTCTAGATTTTGCTCATCTTTGAGACAATGCAACTTGTTGCATTGGTTGAAAGAAGATATGATAAAATGATACAAAGTTGCCTCAAGACGGGAATGATATGCCCCTTTGAGAGATTGGATGTTTTTTTTTTAAAAAGATCACATATAATCTCTCGAAAAGAAAGAAAGGCTAGAAAGGCTATGGATAGAGTGACTAAGTCATGTGGGTGAAAAAATGACTCAAAAGGGATCAACGTGAAGCAAGAGACTAACACAGTGGACTAGGGTTACATAGCCTATATATACAGGCCATGAGGGAAAACATCGACATTTGCATCCATGACCTTTATAGAAATTAGAGTAGAGTAGAGGACTCAGAGAACATAGTGAGCAGTCAGGAGTCTAGGAGAGATGGCAATAAAATTGCATCGATTTGAGTGAGTCTGAAAGTTCGAGCAGCCATTGGACATGGATGAGCTAGTATGTAGCTCAAACTTGCTCCTTAATTTGTATTTATTATACATTTATTGCACTTTGTACGTAGATTAACACAAACATGGAATTGGATTTTAGGCTTAGGAATGCATTTGGTTAGGTTTAAGGTGTGTTTGTGATGCACAGGTGCGTATGTGTCAAATATGAACTTGTTTGTGAATATAATCACATCTACATTCAAGGGTCGTGTCTAGGTTGTAGAATCATATCTAGGTGATAGGGGTGAATTTAGGTAGAACAACACCGTGTCTACATGTGAAGAATGTGTTTGGGTAGGATAAAACCACTTTTATGCAATAAAAAAATGTCTAGGTTGTTTCAATACATCTATGTAAAACATAATCATGTTTATGTCTTAGAAGGCTAAAATTGATAGTTTTGTGATGAACACACTTTATCAATTAGATAATTTGTTGAGAGGATTCACTCAATAGGTACTCAAGGAAAGAAAAATGAAAGACTAGGCTAGACTCAACAACCATGTGATAGACATGTATCACCAATTGGATAAGATATTGAGAGGATTCACTCAATAGGTGCCCTTAAGTAGATAGGTTTGCTAAGTTGAATATAGGATAAGCCATAAAATTGGTAAAATAAAATGAGTACTCTAGCAAGATAGGATCAAGTGCAATGTGATAAACATATATACACAAGGATGCAACACCCTGTGATTGAAATAAGAACTATGATAGAGCTTGATGAGAAACACCATGTGAAAGACATAGGTACCACTAGGCTTGTATAGGATAACATAAGCAGGACTAGGTGATAGACATGAGTATTACTAGGATTGACATAATTGCTTTGATTGGATGAATGGGTATCTACCTAAGATCGAGTCACAAGAGATATTCTTGATGAATTAGAGGGTCTATAGATAGACCTAACTACTAATGATCATGCAACCATAGAGGTTATGGATTTGTGTATATGCCTTAGATTTGAGTGAACATGAGACTGCTGACTTCTCTTATGGAGATATGGTACTCTAAAATATGCATGTTTCATTTGTCAATTGGTGAGATGTTAGTCACTCTAGAGGATGTATACAAGATATTGTGGATACCCATCCATGGAGAGCTGGTTGTATATGAAAGGGAGGGGGATGTGGATGCACTTTGACAAGTCTTCAAAGACCCAAAGTTAGAGCTAAGGGGAGAACACTTGAGATGGGAGGTTATATATACTAGTAGAAAAACATTGGTAGTAGTGGTGGGAGGGGTGATTAGTGGGTTATTATGTCCCAATAGGGCTATATGTTGATTGTTTGTAGGGTGGGGCAGAGTACTGCAGATTCTAGTCACAAAGAGGACTAGATTTGATTTGGGGCCATGTGTGTTGGCACACCTATACCATGAACTCCATCAGTTTTTATAACTCAGTGGCTATGGACAAGGATGCGAGGTTACTTTACTATAGATTCAAGCCTATGAGCATATAGCTATTACAAGGCCCATTCACTTTAGATTCAGGAGTCATGTGACATCTTATGTACATAATTATGGTATGATCACTTCATAGCCATGGATTGGGAAGCTAGAGTAATGGTGGAAGTTGATTGATTTGATATAGTGTGACATGGAGGTTGTACTTGGATTGTGAGCCTGGGAGGAGGATGACATGGAGCTACCATTTTGTTTCTATAGTAGGTATCTCATTGGATGAACTTCATACATTTTG
Organism: Cryptomeria japonica; assembly: GCF_030272615.1. Classification (NCBI taxonomy): domain Eukaryota; kingdom Viridiplantae; phylum Streptophyta; class Pinopsida; order Cupressales; family Cupressaceae; genus Cryptomeria; species Cryptomeria japonica. Next base: position 128,709,092 of record NC_081415.1, on the reverse strand, counting down.
GACAAACATCTAGTGGACAGGGTTTTGAGATAGTTTGGTAGAGTTTAGCAGATGCATCATGGGTCGGGCGAGTTTTCTCGAACAATGAGAGAGAAGTCCATTGGGGACCGATTTTGTCTTATGATGTGGCCCTGAATCAGTTTCAAGAGAAGATAGTTTTTCCATGGGATAGGCTCAGGGATATTGTAGATGTGAGCATGTCAAATGAGTATGCAACATACTTTGTGGTACATCCATTCCCTCAATTGAAAATTCTAGGACAGATAGCTCTAGGATTGAATGATGATGATGATGATGAGGATGGAGGCAGATGATGGAGGAGACGAAGGAGACGAGGAGCCAAGAGAGTTGTTAGGGGTAGTTATGGAGGGAAGAGGGATGGAGAATGAGGAGAGAGGGTATAAGGTGGAGATGGAGAGGGGAGACCACTGAGGCCACTAAGAGGGAGAGGAGGGTAGCCTCTATAGGTTGCACCTTAGGTACAACTATACGTATAGGGTGGACAAGGATAGGAGGAATAAGGACAAGATGACCTAGAGAAGGTCAAGCAAGAGGAGGGAGGAGTAGGAGAGGATGAGGAGGATGAGCTACTCATGCTGAGAGAGCTCACTCAAGGATAGGTCATTGAGATCAATGATCTTGATAGATAGGTGACTCAATTAAGGGGACAAATTCGAGAGGTGACATATGAGAGAGACTGATCCATTTAGTGGTACATAGCCATGAAGGATGCTATCGAGATATCTAGGGCCAAATTACAGGGAGATAGAGGGTCAAGTTATGCATACTGCATCAAAGTCAAGGAGGATATTACCTAGTTGCGCAGTCTCTATGAGTCAACAGTGTTTCCTCACTTGAGAGTAGGCCCCTACGAGCGAGCATCCTGCTCCATGACAATAGTTCTGGAGAGACAAAGGGCATCTTGTTTAGGTGTTATGGGACCACCAACACGACTAGCAGGGTTAGTAGGAGGGTGTCAGGGAGATTATCCAAGTGTTGGACCTTCGAGTGTTGATATTCCTTTAAGGCCTATTGTGTGTGAGGGAGGTATTTTATCATAGCTCTCTTGGATCCATTTTTGTATCAATTTTGTATGATGATATAGACACGTTCAAGTGATTTTTTAGAAATATGATTTTGACATCATTTTATCAAGACACTAGATTTTTTTATATATATGGGATGACCTATTCCTTGTGGCAGTTATATACATGTGCTCCTATGTGATGCATTAACTATGAAGATATGATTCTTCTATATGATTTATAATGTTTATATGATCCTATATACTTTATGAGATGTTCATTTTATGGGTGCATGTTCTATTATGATGATGCAATTACTTTCTATGTAATGCCTACATGATGATTATGAGATGCAATCCATGTGGATGATGTGATGCATTATATTTTTGTGCTTTTATGTTTATATTATGCATGATGCAAATGTATATGTACTAATGCAAATGGATGTATAAAAAATGATGCTTATACAATGTGCTAATGAATGGTGTGTGTAGGATGTGATGCTATTATTATTTCTATATGTTTGTAATGAGATATACTAACATGTGGTGATGCAGATGAACACTACATAAGATGCAGATATTTTTGGCACGCCATTATAATCAGTCATGTGATACCACACTACAGATGATTTGGGATAGGACAACACAAGACAAAGAAGAGAAGAGGGATGAAAGATACAAGATATGGAAGTGAAAATGCTTCTTGTGCTATTATCATCATTGAGCTTTATTATGGAAATAAGTTTTAACCATCCAGGTATAGATTTGACCTAGGAAGTCATTGTACCCTTTGCATGGAGATCACACAGTCACAAACAAGGAATTCCCTAGTTCACAATAGACTCACAGTGTCCTCATATCCTTGGACGAGCCATAGTATTACTAACAGACAATTCAGAAATACAAAAAATAGGTGAACATAACTCATCCTCGCCTTTCAAGTCAAAGACATCCTTGAGATAAAATCTCTAGTTAGAGCCATCCTAGAAAAGCTAAAAGGAATGTCACCACAAAAGATCAAATTAAAATAAAATCAAAGACTTGACACCAACATAAAATAAAATCCTCAAGTTATTAGTGTTTTTTGACACGTGTTAAAATGTTTGATTTGGTAACAATGTTGTTAAAAGCTCACTGCTTCTTGTGTCTCATATGAAACCAACTGAATCCATGAAACTAATACTTTGTTATAGAGAAAAATAGAACTTTATTGTGGATCGGTGATGCAAATGATCTTTTATTGTTGATTGCATGTGAAAAGGAGGAATGGAAAGATAGTGCTACTCAAAACATGTGATTCTTAGGGTTCCACTTCCATCAGTAGATTTAAGATTTTTCCCCCAATTATAAATTGGACATGATTTATCATGGAAGGAAAGGGTGAAAAAGGTTTATTATGAATGGTAAACCAATCTTTAGATCGATAAAAACCCACGATGGGAATGGGTAAATTTATTATGAATCAAAGGTTGTGAGTGTGTGTGAAGTGGAAGGGGTGAAACTAAATCCTAGAGGAGGGAGGAGAAAAGTCTCTACACATGGCATTGGTAACTCGGTTTTCACCATGGTACTTGCCCAGGATGCCATCGAAGTGGTTTTCACCGTTGGATGAATTTATTTCTCTTCTCTCTTTTTTTTTTTTTTTTTTGTGTGTCACAAGGTGCCTAGTTGCTAGGTTTTCACCAAGTGATTTTTTTTTATTTTTATTTTTTATTTTTATGTATTTTTGATATATTTTTTAATTTTCATTTGTATTTTCGATATTTTTTTGTAGTTTTAATATTTTGATTAGGATACTCTAAAAGCCTATATAAAACTTGTGAAGGTGCATATTGTTGATAAGATCCTCCAAATTTTTTGTGTATGGTGTTGAGAGCTTATATGCACCCGATCCATACACTCTAGTGATGATGTATGGGCCAAGCTAATTTGGTTCAAACTTACCCTTTTTCTCTTTTTCTTGTTGATTATGAGGATTTTCTCTGAGCACTAAGTCACCCACCTCAAATGTGTGAGGCTTTACCTTTTGATTATAACAATGACTCATACATTGTTGATATGCCTCGAGATGATTAAAAGCAGTTTGTCTATGTTCATCTAATAATTCCAAATCTTGTAAGACAGAGACCTTGTAATATTCATTACTGATAATATCATGCAAAGAAACACATAGGTATGGTAGCTTGACCTCAATAGGAAAGATGGCTTCTGAACCATAGGCAAGTGAATAAGGAGTGGCTCTAGTGGGTGTGCGAACACTTGGGAGATAGGCCCACAGTGCAAGATTGAGTTGGACACGCCAATTACAACCAATGTCATCAACTATCTTCTTGGGGATTATAAGGATAGTTTTGTTGGACACCTCAACTTGATCATTACCATGAGGTTAATATGGAGTAGAAAAGTGATGATGGATATGGAATTGATCACAAAGCTCATGAATGCCCTAATCCTTGGAAGGACACCCATTTTATATGATGATAGAAAGGGGAACACCATATCAACAAATGATTTAGTTGAAGACAAAGGTGACAATCTACTTTGCAGTGACTTGGGTGAGAAGGATGACCTTAATCCACTTTGTGAAGTACTCTATGGCTATGATGGTGAATTTATGGTCATTGGAAGAAGGAGCATGAATCTTGCCCATAAGTTTGAGTCCCCTTTGAAAAAAGGGCCATGGAGTGACAATCGGCTAAAGTTCCTATGTTGGTGCATGAATAAGGTATCGATGAATCTGGCACTACTTCCATTTTCTAACAAACAAGTATGAGTCTTTTTCCATAGTAAGCCAGTAGTATCCAGTCCTCATGAGTTTAATGGATAAGGTTTGACCACTAGACTAAGCACCACATTAACCTTTGTGAACCTCGTGTAATGCAATCTGAGCTTTGTCACTTTCTAAACATCTAACAAGAGTACCATCTAGACCATGTCAGTAAAGGGTATCGGATAAAATGACATAGAAAGAGGATTGGCAAATGAAGGTATGACATTGAGTGTTTGAAAGGTCAAATGGAAGGATATTGTTGTGAAGGTAAGGCAAAATGCTACTATACCAAGGGGAATCGGGACCAACGACACATCATTTCTACAAGACTTATCTCATATGAGGGAACCAAAATATTATCCACCAAGAACTCATAGTTGGTTTCATTTTCAGGCATGTTAATCAAATAATAAAAGTAGTCATAACATCAACAACTCACTTATTATGCCTTGGAATTTGTTAAAATAATATATGTGTGAAGTATTGCTTGAAATCATCCACCATTTTCTTGTATGGAATTACCTTTTCATCTTTAGTCTGATAGTCATCATTTTCTTGGTGAATCACATGTTGATAGACCCTAAAAACATGAAGTTCTTGGATCTTGTACTAAACTACGATTCGTAGACTTGTTCTTAATGCTTCATATTTTTCTATGCTATTTGTACAAGTGAATGATAATTGATATGAATTAGGAATGGAATCCCCTTGAGGTTTGATGAAGAGGATACCTACTCCTACACCATGTTGCATGTATGAACCATCAAAATATAGCTAGCAAGGATTTGAGTTTTTTGTTGTAAAGATGGATTCATCCAAAAATTTTGAGATGATAGGAGTGTCATCTATCATAGGTGCATCTTCTAGCTAATCTACAATGGCTTGTCCCTTAATGGCTTTTCTATCAACATATTCAATATCAAACTTGCTCAACATCATGACCAATTTAGCCAATCCACTCATGAGTGTTGCCTTGTTGAGAAGGTATTTGAGAGGATCAATTCTTTCAATGAAATTGGTTTTGTGAGTTAGCATGTAATGACGCAATTTCTACGAAGCAAAAAGCATGACAAGACACGCACACTCAATTAAAGTGTAATTAAGATTGTAACCAACCAATGTATGACTGATGTAGTATATAGATCATTCTTTAACATCATGATCATGTTATTCCAGGAGTGCCCCCAGTGTTGTATGTGTAGCTAATATGTAGAGTAATAGGGGATTTCCTTGAATAAGTGGCATCAATACTGGTGCATTTAAAAAATAGTCTTTGAGAATTTGAAAGGCCTATTGACACTTATCATCCCATTTGAACTTGATATTATTGTGAAGTAGATGTTGAAAAGGATTACATTTATTTGCAAGATTTGCTATTAATTTGCATATCGATTGAAGTCTTCATTATAGAGATCAAAGTTGGCTGATTTTCTTTAGAGGTGGCACTCTCAATATGGCTTTGACTTTCACTGGATCTACTTCAATTCCTTGCTATGAGACAATGTATCTAAGGAGTTTCATGGAGGTCACCCCAAAGACACACTTCTTGGGATTTAATCTGACTTTGTACTTTTCTAAATGTTCAAAGACTATTGATTAAATGCCAAAATGTGTTTTCCTTGTGATTGATTTGTTTAAAATATCACCAACATAGTCTTCCATAGTAGCATGGATGAGATCATGAAGCATGGTTGTCATTGCTCTTTGATATGTTGCACCTGCATTCTTTAATCTAAAGGGGATGAAGTTCCAACAAAAGGTACCCCAAGGACATGTAAATGATGTTTTATGTTCATCTTCAGGTGCTATTTTGAATTGATTATACTCAGAGAATCCATCAATTAGTGATAGGATTGAATGGCTAGTTGTGAGATCAATAATTAGATCAATGTTTGGCAATGAAAAGTGATCTTTGGGACAAGCCGTGTTGATATCTCTGGAGTGTGTACATATTTTGATGTTTTGGCCTATTTTATTGATAGTTATAAGATTATAAATCCACTCAAAGTATTCAATCAGCTTGATGAAGCCAATATCCAATAATTTCTCAAGTTCCACTTTTAATAATAGTGCAACCTACATATGCATCTTTCAAAGTTTCTAGTTTACTGGTTTGGTGCCTAGAGTAACTGTCAAATGATGCATAACTAAATTGAGATCCAGTCCAGGCATATCAATCTATGACCATGCAAAGTTGATTTGTCACTTTGTGAAGAATGTTACGAAATTTGGTCTCTCAATTTCTGTCAAAAACTATGCCAAGAATATGTTTTGTGGTACTTCCTATGTGCCAATATTTGTCTTTATAGTTGCTTCAATCTACATGGATGATTTTTCTTCCTATAAAGTCATGGGGAGAGTGTCAAACCTTTCATCCTCAAGTTCCTCTAAGAGTTTTTCACCATTGGATTCATCCTTTCTTTTTACATTTCTAGGGTTAAACAATGCCACGTGTGGTTTTCACCATAGGATCCATGATTTGTTTTTATTTTATGCTTTTGTGACTGGAAGGTTTGACACCCTCTCAAAACTATGTCATGCTATTGAGTTCTATGATGTTTCTTGATTTGTGGTCCTCAAGTGGAAGATCATCTCATAGACCAAGGTAGTCAATAAAGGCCTTATCATTTTGGAATGTGTCAAGTTGTGGAGGTCCTAGTTGGTCCCAGTTAATGAGTTGTGGAGGAACAAGTGGAAGACCATTGGTGTGTTTTAAGTCAACATAGGTGAGGGTAGAAACACATGAGTCTTTAGGTATTTCAATGCAATCATTGGGTCATCACTAGTACTCTCCTCATCAATCTCAATTATAAAAATAAATCCAAATCAACGTCACTAGGACACTTACCAATGGGAGTCTTCACTTTTTTTGGTTTTGACCTAGAACCTTGTGTTGGCATTGAGTTGTCATTGATGTCAATCGGCATGCTTGGATGTCATTGATGTCAACCGGTATGCAAGGATCACTGGTATGCATGAAGAATCCACAGATGAGGTAACATGTAGACGAAGAGAGAAAGATTGTTGGGCTGTTGATTGTGATGAAGAGGTGGAATGTTACTTAAATCACGTCAACACCAGAGGTGAAGTATGTGCTGGCCATCGGTATGTAGTAGGATGTCATAACAACAAGTCTCCCACAAGTGATTTATAGGTTATGTGCAACTATCTAATCCACTTCTTCTGATAAGTGGTAATACCTTGCCCAATCCAAAACATGCATGGAATGCATCATGAATCCCTAGGATATGATGATCAGAGAAAGAAAAGGCAGGTGATTGGATGAATAGACCGAATGACCAAAGTAGAAGATGAGGAAGTCTCTAGTGTTTGAGATCAGAGATGTGCACTGGATTAGCATGTGAAGACATGTTGTGCAATCGGGACAGAGAAGGAAGAGTTGAGATGGTGAGTTTGTGATCTTGGAAAACTAGTTGAGAGGATAACCAGTTAGATGAAGAAGGATGCAAGTGAATCTATAGTCACAAACATGGAGTTACCAAAATGCAGATGGTGAGTGGTGTTCCCATAGGTGATTGTTGATGTGTTATGTCAACCAGTGAGAAATTAGAGAAGAGACAAAGGTGATAAGGCTCTCACCTAATGAAGTGAAACCTAGACATAAAGGTCAACCAGCAAGAAAGAGAAGGTAGAGACATGAAGGTTAACCGACAAGGTGTTATGTACCTATAAGGTCAGAGAACTGGTAAGGGGTTTTGGTCGGTGATATTATCTAGACTAATATAACTATCTAAGCTAAGGTGGATACTGATAGTGATGCCACATAGAGTTGAGGTGGAAAAAATGTAGAGGTCAGTGATGTATTGTGTCGTGAGGTTGTTGTGGTTGGTCGACATTAAATGTTGACTGCGATAATCACGGGGGAGTTGCAAAGGTTTGTGGCTCGAGATTGATTGAACAGCAGATACAAATAATGTGAAGTTTGATGTAGGTGCAGATCAAAGTAGGTGGAAGAAAATAGTGAGTGGCAGGACAAAGGCTAACAAATCAGGTTCCAGTTTGCTATATTTAGCAAACGTGTATTGGAAGGCATAAAAATGGTAGTGATGTGTAAGAAATCATCTCTGACAGATGATCTAATGAGATTTGATTGGATCTAGGATGCCAAACTGGTCGGTGAGTGAACCCTAATGCATCAAAGTTCAAACTTACATTTTTCATAGGAAAGCTTTGCTATATATGTTGATCCAAGATAGGATTGTTTGGTGATGCTGAAAAGAGAAAAAGAGGACATAAGCGTGTGAGCAGATCAGTGAAAAGAAAAATAGCATAAAACCATAGTGACTGTGTGAATGAGAGACACAACCGACAACAGGGTTCAACAAAAGTTTAACTGGTAAGGTTAAAGAAACCGACATGCAGCCAGAATGCATCAGTGAGGATAATCGGTAATAGTAGAGCCAACACGAAGGTAGCTAAGAGTGTAGTGGTGGAGAGTGAGTGCCAAAGAGATCCAATAGAGCAGATAAAGAGAAGAAGGAGAAGAGACAGGGAGAGTAGGGAACTAGTGACTAGTTGCAAAGACAAACAACCAATAGTGTTTGAATTGGTGTATTATCAACAACAGATGCATGTGAGTAGAAAGAGAGAAAGTGAAGAAAATGAAGAGAAGGACAAAGAACTGATAGAGAGAAGAACATAGGTAGTGTAACAAGAGGAAGAGTAATCAGTAAACTTGAGGAGAAGGGAAATTGGTAGAGAGATAATTCATAAGCAGTTGCAGAATGCATTTGTAACCAAGGCTATCACACTTGTATTTGATAATATTCATTGTAGATCACTGAGTTGGTTCTCGGTGAAGGGGTTGTAGTTCTTTTGGGTTGGTGCTCCTTGGGTTGGTGCCCTAAATCAGCAGGGGTTGATGCTCCTTAGGTTGGTACTCTAAGAGTTGTAATCAATGTTTTATTGTGAGGCTAGATTGGAGCATTAGACTCCAACAACTTTTCACTGAGGTTTTTCCCATCATGGGTTTTCCTCTTATAACCGGTGTTATGTGATGTGAATTTTTATGTGATTTCATTATAATATCTTTATCTATCTTACTGATAGGTTTACTTAGTCTTTATATTGTTAACCGGTACTCATAGCTAGGAGTGAAAAGACTAAAATTTGGAAATCATTGATTCACCCCCCCCTCGCAGTGACATCTTGTGTCCAACACCTTGAGATGTAGAGGGCCTGGGATCTCATTTGAAATTTTTTTATCCATGATTCTCCATTATTTTTTATTCTTGGGATGTATAATTAGATGATGTTGTTTGAGCAACTCTAAATTTATTTCTAAATTGTCTTCTTTTGTGGGTTCACCTAGTTCTCTAAATGTTTCTGTAATCTCCTAGTCACTTGTCTAAACCCCATTCTTATTCATTAGAGTCTATGGATATTTATCATTTTTCTTGTTCTTGGTCATTATTGGAGGTAGAACCCATGATTTGTAATGTTGTTTGTTAATTAAGATCACAGAATTTCAATGGTGCAAATCCAAGTCCTTTGGTGTGATATTTCTTTGGTAGTAGCTCTGCTTCTAACAACTCAATAATACCTTTCTTTTGTAACCCAAGAGGGATTTTTCCATCAAATCCCATCTTTTGAAATAACTTAAACCTTTTCCATAATTCTCACATGGTATTTTGATATCGTCTTGTTTAGATTCCTCAAGTTCTTTATAAAGAATTTTGTACATTCTCTCTTCTTCCTTCTAACCCCATTTATTAAATGTATTGGGATCCCATTTTATTATGATTGTGGATACTTTCTTTAAAGGATTTGGTCATCCATATTCCTTAGGAGAATCCATTAGTTGTCTTAAGTACATGGTTTGGTTCAAGATGTACTCCCCCATGCCTTTGTCCTTGTATTTTTCTTTGAGCTCTCCTTGTTTTGATGTAGAAGGTTTCAATGGTTCTAGATTAACATATGCTAAAGATGGAGTTGCTTCTCTATTAATTGGGACTATTACCTCTGGTTTCATGGTTGTAGGTTGTTGCAATATATGAATAGGTTTGGATCACCTTTAACTATCACTTCAACTCCATTATAAGGTAATTTAAGACATTGATGATATGTTGATAGTATTTCCCTCATTTTATGTATCCAAGGACATCCCAAAAGTATGTTATAAGTAAGATCAAGGTCAAGGACTTGGAAAATCACATCCTTCATTACTAGCCCAACTCTTTGTTGGCAACAATGCAATAAACTGAGGGGGTTGTAAACCAATTTGCACAAAAATTACTACAACTTAAACCACCAATCAGATCTGATAATCAATAATGAAAGTAAAAAACATCACCACATCAATAACACACATGACACAAATATTTTTGACATGCAAAATGTAATTAAGGGAAAAACCATGGTGGGAACACACCCACAATCAGATAATACCCTATTAAGAGTAAGTAAACTATTATAATGGGGAATACACATGCATTCAGGCACACTGTCTAGAGCTCACTACTCAAATTACAAAACCTTGAAGGGCTACAACCCTTAGGGAAGTCTCACTAACTTATAAAGGAATTTAGATTAGATCTGGAGAATCATGAACTGAAGAAATAGCATCTCAACATGCCTAAGCATAGTTTTGGTTAAGTTCACTGTCTAATCTACTCTGCAACACACTCCTTGCATTACCAAAAGATCAAAACACTTGTTCACACACTTATTCAATCACTCACATTCAAATTCACTCGCATATACCTCTCACAATGATTATTTCATACATTTATACATGTCATCAACGTATATTTCAAGGTCAGCTCAACATACGCTACATATCACAAAAATATGACCACACATGCTACAATAATGAATGCGGACCAAAACAATGTCAGCTATGACATAGTATAGACCTAAAAAACAAATGTACATATTAAAAACCTCCAAGAATTACACCATGATCATCCACAACATGCTACAACATCATGAATGTTGCATAACATGAATAACATCACTGAACTAAAGATAATCATGAATAGCATGCACAACAATCAATACAAACCACCAATCCACATAGCACAAAATCTAGAAACATCCACATGCAACGTGAATCATACCACAATAACTCGCATTACTAGAATCATCATCATCTCCATACCAAACCTCAAGAACACTCACAAAACTGACTGTCAAACTGAAAGAATCACTTGCGAACCTCCAAATCATGAACCACTCGAACTGAGGACACACATCAACGTCCAGAGCACATCCCACACATCTACAAAAAAATATATAATAATTTTAGAACAATACACACAAATTTATCAAACAGCGACAATAATGAACAACTAAATAACCAACCACAATACTAGATCTCATAACTTAATCAAATTTACATGTGGACCACTAAAACTTCTGCTAAGTCAATTGAAAGTACATATCTCAAAACCCATTAAATCGCATCAACTCATCTGCAACACATAGGCAAAACCAACTCACTCAATTTGACTGCAACACTATAACATGTAGAGGAATATGTTGACATCAATGACAACACATCACTCTATCAATAATCTCCAACAATCTCCCCCTTGGTCAATGATGGAAACATATGAATGTGAAAAACATTCAATGCAAAGAAAGAATCAACTCGTAACAATATCCCCCTTAGATCAATACTCAAATATATCCTCTACCCCAAATTCCTTCATGGTATTTCACATGCTCTTCTCCCCCTTTGACATCAATGATAAAGGCTTAAATACAAATTATGCTCTACTCCCATTAACCAATTTGAATGTTTGAATCATACCACTGACTACTCCCCCTTGAGTAGCAGCCACAACTCATCAATCTATATCACAAGATATCTTTGTGAGGTTCACCAAACTGATGCAAATCCATGCATCTTAGTTCTTATCAGGAGGGGAAATCACCCCTAACTTATCTCTGAGAAACACCAAAATATCTTTTAAAAAATGGCTTCGTAAAGATGTTTGCAATCTATTCCTTTTTAGATACATACTCCAATCTAACTTCTTTCTCATTCACCTTATCTCTCAAGAAATGAAACTTGATAGATATATGCTTATTCTTAGAATGTAGTACCAGATTCTTAGAAATATTGACAACACTTGAATTATCACAATATATAGAAATAGGTTCATCATAAATAATTTCTATATCCTGAACATCCGCTTCATCCAAATTACCTGAGTACAATTGCTAGGAGCAACAATGTATTTAGCCTCCAGAGTAGATAGAGAAATAACACTATGATTCTTACTTTCCTATGAGACCAACTTCTTACCCAAGAAGAATGCACCACCAGTATGTAGCATTGTAAAATTGTGACACTTGCAATTTCGACTGCATTGGGTCTTCACGATGGTGGTGCAATGTTGAACCTGAATGGAGACCCTGAAACCTGTTTACGACATCAAAAACTACATCTTTCTGCACCTTGGCCTGATCCTCCTTGCACCCTACTGTCCCGAGAGGTGGGACCATGGCACCCAATGCCCTGGTCCTTCAGGACCATGGCACCCAGTGCCCTGGTCCCTCAGGACCATGGCGCCCAGCGCCCTGGTCCCTGGCCCTATTTTTGGCCCGGTCTCTTGTTGGACATTGGGTCTTCAAGTTTGCAATTTGGAAAATAATGCTCCTAGGTCGGCCTAAGGTTGGAAAAATCAATCTCTTAACCCTAATTGACAAGTATATAAACTACATTTACCCTCCCGGAAAAGAGGAAAAAAAACATATGTGTGCAAGAGGTGGAAGTGATAGGCAAACATTCAAACATTCAAACATTCAAGCATTCCTTCAAGCAATTGAGCATTCTAGGTCTCCATTCAAGGCTAGGTGTTGCATTCAAGACAAGGATTCAACCATTGAAGAGGAGATCACATACAACATACAACATACAACATACAACATACAACATCATTACACCTTCGCATGTAAGAATACAAACATTCTTACAACAAGGTATCAATACTTGATTACATTACAAACATTTACATTTATAGCATTCTCATTTCTTGGTTAATTCCAAAACCGGGGTTTGACCTGAAGGCAAACCCCTAATCCCTAACCCCACAATCATCCTCTCTTTTCTGTGTGTAGGTTGCAGGTACATGGCTGTAATTGAAGATCTGGAATCCTTGTGCAGAGACGAACATGTCCCCCTTCGTTTCGCGGATTTTTCGGAGGACCGTGTGCACTCTGGGTGCCATCATCCCATCAACTTTCACTCAAACTTGCAGGACAGCATCGTCTCGACATTTTACTGCTAATTTCAAGTCCGTAGCTTCATCCTGTGTCTCTATCTCCGTCTACAAGCGAATCTTTCCTACTTTTACATACACTCCTAGTTCAATCCTTCTATCTACATTCTTTACAAAAGAGGGTATCCTGGCTATCTCAACCCTTGAAACTCATTTAGAATTCAATCTTGCATTGTGTGGGATTGGATCTTGTGAGTTTCAACCCCTCTTTTGAATGTAAAGTCTCTCCTAAGTGAAAACTGTCAATCCTAGTGACCTACTTTCTCTCTCCTTGGAGTGGGGGAACACCTAGGGTTCGATTTTCCACTTTACATTTTGGTGAACCCGACATGAACATCCTAATTCTGATTATTCATGGTTAGATCTGAAAAAAATTTCTTCCTTAATTACATTTCCATGTTTGATCTTTTGCAAATTTTAGATGTTAATTGCATAAAAACCCTAAATTTTCTTTTTAGTAATTGAGCTTGTGAAATGTTTAATTGTTAATGCTTGTTTCAGATCTACCCTTCTATTGCAAATTTTCAATTCATATTTGTTCCTTAATTTTGAAAATTAAGTGGTTAAGTGTCAAAACCCTAATTTTTAAAACCCTCTTGATTCAACCTTTGACCAATGATTTCACTGATCAAAACACCTCTAAATCGGCTGTAACTTTGGATTCTGCAACAAAATCATAATATCTCTTATCCATGAAAATTTTGAAAAAAGTTGCGAGGACCGTGTGCACCCCGAGCACCATTGTCCCCGACATTTTTTTCGAAATTTCGGGAGCTAGATCTTACTGTATTTTTCTGCTAGAATCCAGAATCTTGGCTGATTTTATCAATTCTAACACTTTCAAAATTAAAGTCAAAGTTGGTCTAGTGATTTCTTGGATTAAGGCTTCTAATCATTCAAAAATTGTTGAAATTAAAATTTTGTGTCAAAATTGTGTTTCTTACTGTCCTAAAACTGAAAAGTGTGTTGGCATTCATTCAAAGTTTCAGTGCTTTATTCAATTTTTTGCAATTTGTGACTTTTGAAATTAAGTGTTTAATTGCAACAACTTTGATTTCTGCTTTCAAAATTGAATTTTGCATGAAATTGAGTCAACTTTTAAATTTCAAAGCTTGCATTGCTTTTAGTATTCCCTCTAAAATCATAAAATTCAAAATTTCAGTTTCCCTCTCTTTTTCAAAATTCAAATTTTGCATTTTTCAACAATCTTGGTAGGATTCAATTTTGAGATTTCAACTTTAATTTGGCCTATCTCCAAATCGTTAAATCACTCAATTTTTTTAGATTAGCTTTAAAATCATCATAACCTTCATCCCTGAAAATTTTGAAAAAAGTTGCAAGGACCGTGTGCACTCCGTTTGCCACGGTCCCCGACATTTTTTTCAAAATTTCGAGAGATTGTCATGATTGCATTTAATAGCTTAAATCTAGGAGATTGGCTGATTTTATTGAAATTTGCTACCTCTAAATTCGAAAATAAGTTCAAAATTCAAGATTTCAATTTTCAAGACAACAATTAAAATTAAGTGCTACCCCCTTGGCCCTAATTTTTAGTTGTCCCTACCTTTCTTGGAAGTTGTGTTTCCCTCTTCTTTCACAAAGTTCAAATTGGATAATCATTATCTCATTGTTCAATTTTGCCTACTTTATTTTTCACAATTCAAAATCTTCTCTCTCTCTCTAGTGCATGAGTTTTACAACAATAAGCCCTACTTACACTATTCCCATTAGACGAAGCCTTAGAATTAAGTCTTTCCAAGGTTTAATTACCGAGGAGATGGAACCTAATTTGAATGGCCTTTTTAATAAAGACACAGGTAATTCCTCTAATCCTCTTAATGATGAAGAAGCTCTCCATGAGGTTTCTATAGACCAACTTTCAAAATTGGATAACCAATTTGATGATTTTCAGCAATGGATGTCTCAAGAATACCCCGATAGCCAAGCTCTTTCATTAATTGAGGGTCTAAAACATATGGTTCAAAGTGATAAGAATGGAATTGATATTTTGCGTAGTATTGCACACATTGTGGATTCGAATGTGATGCCTATGAAGAGTTGTGCTGAAACTTTGGGTTATACACAACCTCCTATTCAAGTCAATCATTATATCCCTTTGACAACTTCTATTGCTAGTATACCTACTTTTACATCAAACATAATGACTACTTCAATACAAAACATTCCACCTATGATCACCAGTCATGGGGGCAATCCTTCTTCTTCAATTAACCCTCTTCCTTCATTCAATCTGACTTCTTCATTCATTCCTTCAATGAGTATCCCTATTACATCTCCACAAATGAACATGACGCAAGGGGGGAATTCATTCAACCATTCCATTCCTCCTTGTAGTGCTCCTTTTTTCCAATCATCTTCTATGACTAACTATCATAGTGTTCGGCCACCTTACTCTCAATCAATACCTTCTTTCAATAACATAATACCTCCATTACAATCTAACATGTCTAATACGAACTCTTCGACTGAAGTGACCATTAACAATCTTGCACAAACTGTCTCTTCTTTATAGCAACAAATTGCCTCTATGAATCAATCTAAGTTTAGTGTGCCCACATTTGATGTTGCGAGCCCACTTTCTCTTGACATTGTTCGAGCTATCCCCCCTAAGCATGTTGAAATCCCACAGTTGGAGCTTTATAATGGTAAAGGTGATCCTCTAACACATGTTAAGACCTTTCAAACAATATGTACCGATTATGCTCATGACCAAAGGTTGCTTGCAAAATTGTTTACTAGAACATTAAGAGATAAGGCTCTACAATGGTATTGCTCATTGCCTTCCTATTCTATTACTTCTTTCCAACAACTTGCAAATGCTTTTATTCAACAATTTCAAAACAATATAAGTCCTAAAGTTACTTTGATTGATTTAATGCATTGTAAACAAGGTGTTAAAGAAAAAGTGACTGATTTCATTAGTAAATATAAGCATTTGTGTGCTCAAATTTCTTTTCCAGTACCTGACAATGATATTCAAAGAATCTTTATTTCTAATTTACAAAAAGATATTAGAGAAAAACTTTTGTTTTCTGAGTTTACTTCTTTCCAACAGTTGTGTGCAACTCTTCATAATTATCAACTGATTGTGAGTCAAATGGAACAAGCAAATCCTATGGCTCCGAGTGATAAGGGTGATAGTAGTCAATAACCATTTGGGAATTTTAAACTGAACAGAGGGTTCATTAAGTTCAATTAAAACATCATCAACAACAATGTGATTGCGGCATCAGGTGTGCCTCCTA
Organism: Cryptomeria japonica; assembly: GCF_030272615.1. Lineage (NCBI taxonomy): Eukaryota > Viridiplantae > Streptophyta > Pinopsida > Cupressales > Cupressaceae > Cryptomeria > Cryptomeria japonica. Next base: position 128,692,781 of record NC_081415.1, on the reverse strand, counting down.
TTTCTAAGTTTTTCAAGAAAGAAAGAGAGTTTACTCCTTTGAATGAATCATTGCATAGTATTATGAATAAGTTATTGGAACAAAATGTGCTTACTCTCCCTCCCATAAAGCAAATAGATCCTGCAAAGATTAATTCACCCTATTTTGATAACAAATCTTTTTGTCAATTTCATCGTCAACCTCGGCATGATACTGAAAAATGTTTTGCTATAAAGGGTAAAATTCAAGATTTGATTGATAATAATACTATCTTTGTTTTAGATGTGAATGATAAAGGCAACACATCTGTAGCTCTTCCTAACCAAAATCTTAAGATTTTTACTGATCCATTACCTTCTCATACCTCTAATGTGATTGAGACTAATGATTCCTCTTTCTCACCTGATGGTCTTGTGTCTATGATTCCGAATGTGATTAACTTTTTAGAGCAGCAGAAAATCCCTAAAGAACCTTCCATCACATTTGATTCCAGTGAGACTATCAGGGCACCTAATGGTCCTTTATATATAGTTGCAAAAGTCAAGAATACACCTTGCCGTGGAGTGCTTATTGATCCTTCTTGCATGGTTAATGTCATTACTGAAGAATTTCTTTTTACTTTGCAATTGAATCAAGTGATCTATGACAAAACAAATGTGGTTGTGAAATTATTTGATGCATTTTCTTCTCCTGCAATTGGTTCTATTACATTACTTATTGAGGTCCATAACAAATCCCTTGATTTGAGCTTTGCTATTATTCCATCCTCCGAACAATTTCGTGTGAAGCTAGGCTATCCTTGGCTATCTTCCATGAAAGCTATTGCTTCTCCTATTCACAAGTGTTTGAAATTTCCCCTTAATGGTGAAGTTGTTACTATCAATCATAGTCTCTTTAAACCAGCTGAAAGAACTTCTAGCATTCCTATTGATTATTTTTGGCCTAAACAATTCCAATCTCTTCCACCTTGAAGTGATCATCTTTTCAAATCTTATCAAAAGTGGAAAAAAGATATGATCCTATCTCTAAGTGAACCTCGAACACCCAAACTTGATATTCCTATCATTCTTGAGAAGGAAGTTCTTCCTTTGAAAGATAAAACTAATGTCTTTCCTCAAGAAGATTCCCAACCCATTCCTATGGATGTGACTATGTCTATGTCTAATAAACTTTCTAAAAGTAGACCTATACCTCCTTGTCATGATGGACTTGGTCTCCTTCCTAAACCAAATATTCCTCTATATGGAGCAGTTCCTCCTCCTTCCTCTTATAGAGAGAAGAGACCTTCCTCTTCTCCTATTGTCCAACCTAAGAGACCACAACCTAAACACCCAAGTGATAAGGATGAGAACATTCCTCCTCCTCAATCTTCTCAACTTCCTACTAAGAATAGACAAAATCATTCTGCGCATGAATGCCAACGAAAGCGTCGTCTTAGAGCTCATGCAGCTGCTTCTCAAACTTTGCAATCCCCAAAAACACCTTCAGCTAGTATTATTCCATTTTCTCCTTAGCCGAAAATTGAGCCAAAACCTCCTAAGCATAAGATGCATGATGGTTTTGATCCTGTGCGAGTTAAAGATCCTATTTTTATAAATCTTGATGATGATATAGATGAAAATGTTATTCATGATGAAAAGGTTACTTCTCTTGCTTCTGATAGTGAATATGAATATGTTGATATTGATAACCATTTATCTAACGAATTTTCTAAAGCACTTATCTTAGCTCCTAGACAGGAACAACGTGGCTTGGAACATGAACATAGCCCTTGTTTGGATCTTGTGATAGCTCCATCTGCTGTGTTGGATGTTCCTCCTCTAGCATGTTTCCTGCCTTCCCGAAATATTGATTAGCAAGATCGAGGGGTGGATGACATGCTAGACTAGTTCATTAGCATAGCAGACTCTCTCCTCCTCTCTTGATATCTTTTGTTACTTCTTCTATGTGTTATTCTTATTCTTCTATTTGTTGTCCTTAGTGTTGTCTACTTGAGGATGATGCAAAGCATTGAGATCTCTTTTGGTCTCTCTCATGTTGACTCAAAAGACACATGTGTTCCCTTCTTATAGGTGACCTTCCTTGATTGGGGAATGAAGAACAATTATGCATACATACATATGATATACATGAATTATCATACAGCATACTGACCCCAAGAAAAGTGAAGTCACCTCATGATTTGTGTTTTGTGTCTATTATCCTTGGGTTTATCTCACACTTGGGGGCTAAATCTTTGTGATAGCATGCTCCTTTCCCTTCTCATTTCTTATGTGTATCACTACCTTAAAGAAATCACCTCGGATGAGGCATGTGCAATCGCTTTAATGTAGGGGGCATACACTCTATCCATATCTCTTCAAGATACTTGTTTCTTGGTGAACTTAGCTTTGCCTTGAAAATTTTTGGTATTATTCTTGCATAGTGAGGGAACCATACTACTATCAGTCATGGTTCTCCCTCGTGATCTTCCCTTTTACTTTTTCAATCGAAGTCGTAAGATCCTTAGTCCACTAGGGGCTTGGTGTATCTCGCCTCCTTGATGTAGTGAAAGTCTTTCAATGATGTTTCCTTGTACTTTACTAGAAGTATGGGCGTACGCTTATACTCCCGCTAAAGTGGGGACTAAATGTAGCATCGTAAAATTGTGACACTTGCAATTTCAACTACATTTGGGTCTTCACAATGGAAACGCAATGTTGAACCTGAATGGAGACCCCAAAACCTGTTTACGACATTAAAAACTACATCTTTCTACACCTTGGCCTGATCCTCCTTGCACCCTGTTGTCCCGGGAGGTGGGACCATGGTGCTCAGGACCATGGTGCCCAGCACCCTGGTCCCTGGCCCTATTTTTGGCCCGGTCTCTTGTTGGACATCGGGTCTTCAAGTTTGCAATTTGGAAAATAATGCTCCTAGGTCAGCCTAAGGTCGAAAAAATTAGTCTCCTAACCCTAATTGACAAGTATATAAACTACATTTCCCCTCCTGGAAAAGAGGAAAAAAAACATATGTGTGCAAGAGGCGGAAGCGATAGGCAAACATTCAAACATTCAAACATTCAAACATTCAAACATTCAAGCATTCCTTCAAGCAATTGAGCATTCTAGGTCTCCATTCAAGGCTAGGTGTTGCATTCAAGACAAGGATTCAACCATTGAAGAGGAGATCACATACAACATACAACATACAACATCATTACACCTTCGCATGTAAGAATACAAACATTCTTACAACAAGGTATCAGTACTTGATTACATTACAAACATTTACATTTACAACATTCTCATTTCTTGGTTAATTCCAAAACTGGGGTTTGACCTGAAGGCAAACCCCTAATCCCTAACCCCCCAATCATCCTCTCTTTTCTGTGTGTAGGTTGCAGGTACGTGGCTGTAATTGAAGATCTGGAATCCTTGTGCAGAGACGAACAAGTCCCCCTTCGTTTCGCGGATTTTTTGGAGGACCGTGTGCACTCCGGGTGCCATCATCCTGTCAACTTTCGCTCAAACTTGCAAGACAACATCATCTCAACATTTTACTACTAATTTCAGGTCCGTAGCTTCATCCCGTGTCTCTATCTCCATCTACAAGCGAATCTTTCCTACTTTTACATACACTCCTACTTCAATCCTTCTATCTACATTCTTTACAAAAGAGGGTATCCTTACTGTCTCAACCCTTGAAACTCATTTAGAATTCAATCTTGCATTGTGTGGGATTGGATCTTGTCTATTTCAACCCCTCTTTTGAATGTAAAGTCTCTCCTAAGTGAAAACCATCAATCCTAGTGACCTCCTTTCTCTCTCCTTGGAGTGGGGGAACACCTAGGGTTCGATTTTCTGCTTTACATAGTATTACTCTTCTAGTCATCAACATCTATAAAATCACTCAAAATAAAGTCATCATTCTTAGGATACCACAAACCAAAATCAACAATTCCTTTCAAATATTTGAATATTGTTTTCATAGCAATAACATGAGTTTCTTTAGGATCAACTTAAAATCTACCAACATGACACACATCATTCATAATATCAGGTCTAGTCTGAGTCAAACATAACAATCCACAAATCATAGATCTATATATGGTATAATTAGCTTTCAGTGAATCATCATCCTTGTCAATTTGCATCCGGTCACCATAGGTGTACCAATAGGCTTGAAGTCCTCAAAGCCAAATTTCTTCAACAATTCAATCACATACTTTCTCTAAGATATGAAGATACCTTTATCCAACTGAATATTTTTTAATACCAAAAAGAAATTACTCTCAGTAGTACCTTTATTAAATCCAAGCTTCATCAAATACTTATCTAATCTGGCATACCAAAATCTAGGGGCTTTCTTTAAACCGTACAATTATTTCTTCAACTAGAAAACCATATCCTTTTCATCTATCAACTGAAATCCATCTGGTTGGTCAATGTAGACTTCTTCTTCCAACTCACCATTAAGAAAGGCTGACTTGACATCCATCTGATAAACCTTCAAATATTTGTGAGTAGCATAAGAAAGAAACAATCTAACAACTCCAATTCTAGCTACTGGAGCAAAATTATCATAAACAATACCTTCCATCTGTGAAAAACCTTTACAAACAAGTCTAGATTTTTTTCTAAAAAATTCACCCTGCTCATTAAACTTATTCCTGAATACCCATTTAGTTCCAATCACATTTTTATCCTTAGGTATGGGAACAAGAATCCATGTATTTTTCTTTTCAATCTAATTAAGTTTTTCTTCCATTTTATTAACTCAATTTTCATCTTTACATGCTTCATCAACATCTTTAGGTTCAATCTTAGAAATCAAACAAATTTCTTCAGCAGGTCTTCTCCTAGTCATCACACCTTTATTCTTATCACCTATGATATGGTTCTCTGAATGATTCAATCTCACATACCTTGGAGTTTTAGGATTTCCTTTGACTTTCTAGCTCTTGAACTCTTTCTTCTGCACTAGCATTTGTACCTTCTCCTTTACCTTCAGGATTTTTCAGAGCAATCTGAACTTGATTTTGGGCCTATACTTGCTTTCCTTTAGCTGAACTCACATCTTGATCATCATAATCATATTTCCAAGGTCTGATTTGTCTCACATTTCCTTCATCAACCTTCACATTAGCACTTTGAACTATCTTCCTTAGTCTTTTTTTATAACACCAGTAAGATTTACTTTTAGTATAATAACCAAGAAAGATTCCTCCATCACATCTAGCATGAATATTCCCTAGATATTCATCTCTTTTCATATAGCATTTACTTCCAAAAAATTTGAAATATTTAACTGTAGGAGCATGACCAAACCATAACTCATAAGGGGTCTTACCAGAATCACCTTTCATATGAACTCAGTTAAGAGTGTATATTGTAGTACTCACAACTTCTCTCCAATGCACATGCAGAAAATTTCCTTAAATCATCATGGTTCTAGTAGCTTCTTGAATTGTTCTATTCATCCTCTCCACAACACCATTCTGTTGCAGTGTTCTAGGTGCAGAGAACTGTCTCTTAACACCATGGTCTTCACAATATACATTAAACTCATTGGAAGTAAATTCTCCACCTCTATTAGATCTCAAACACTTTAGCTTTAATCCAATCTCAGTCTCAACCATAGCTTTGAAAATCTTGAACTTCTCCAATGCTTCAAACTTGTCCCTTAAGAAGGTAACCCACATCATCCTTGAATAGTCATCAATCAACAACATGAAACACGTATCATCCTGCAAAATTCTCACTCTAGAAGGACCACACAAATTAGTATGCACAAGATCCAACAATCCATTATAATTATACTTTTTTCTCTTATAAGTAACTCTTGTCTACTTCCCTAATTGACATTCCTTACACACTATATTAGAAAGATTCATTATCTTAGGTAGATCTCTCAGTACTTGAGTGAAACTTATCCCAACTATTTAATCAAAGTTTACATGACACATTCTTCAATGCCATAACCAACTTTCATCAATCTGAGCAATCAAGCAACTTTTACCACCAACATTCAAGACAAAAATATTACCTTTAGTCTTAGTACCTGATACAATCTTAGGTTTAGAGCTACTCAAGATATTACATTTCCCATTCTTGAATTGTAAGTCATATCCCTTATCAACCATCTGACCAACACTCAAAACATTATGCTTAAGACCTTCTACATATAGGGCATCATCAGTGTTATGCTTACCATCAAGAGAAATAGAACCTCTACCACAAACCACACAAGCTTTGTTATCACCAAATATTGCTAAACCACCATCATACTTTTCCATACTCACAAATTTACTCTCATCACTTGTCATGTGATGAGAGCATTCATCTTTCTCTTCAACTTTAGCAACTAATGATTTCTCCTCATTAATGCAACTTGTAAAATCTGTATTCACCAGATCATCTTCCTTGATAGCAATAAACACCCAATCATCTCCTGAATTTCCCTTATCAGAATCATCATCTATCACACCTTCATTAGCAGCATAATAACATTTCTTTTGATATTTAGGCTCATAGGGCTTAAATGGCTTCTTAGGATTTCTATCTCTTTCTAGACACCATCATGCAAAATGTCGTATCTTATTACATGAAAAATGTTTAAGAGGTAACTTTCCTTCATACTTACCAGCACCTTTGAGTAATCTTCTAGCAATAAGTGCTTCAAGCTCCTCAAGATCTCTCTCTTCTTCTTCCATCTCTTTCCTCTCTTTCTCATATCTAGACACCCTTGTAGAACTTTCTCTAGGATTATATCTCTACTTCCCCGGTATGGTAGCTTTGAATGCAGATTCAGTCCTATGAAGAGAGTCACCAAACTCACTCAACTCAAAAGCAACAATTTTGCTGATCAACATGTCTCTTGTCACATTTGTCATAGTCTGGATCTCATCAATAGCATCAACTTTGTGTTTGTAAGTAGGAGGAAAGGATCTCAACACTTTAGCAACAATCTCAAATTATTCTAATACTCCACCTACACATCTGATTCTACACATAAGCTCATTCATTTCCTGTATAAAAGAGGTAATATTCTCATCTTTACTGATTCTCTTCTTCTCATACTTTCCTTTCAATCTCTACAACTTAGAATCTTTCACTTGACTATCACCTTCATACAAAGTCTCTAATTTTACCCAAATTTCATGAGCAGTCTCTAAGTCCATCACATTAGTCATATTAGAATCGGTCAAGGCACTCAACAATGATTCCTTGGCTCTAATATTGTATTCTTCTTCCTTTACCTCATCTAGAGTAGTAGGACCATTCTAAGGAACATTATATACATTCTTACTAATCTTCTAGTACTCTTTTCGAATGCATCTTAAATGACATTGCATCCGGCTTTTCCTGAGAGTGTAGTTCGTTCCATCAAATCTTAAACTATCCTTCTTAAAAGAAAAGGTTGCCATCCTGAATCTTCTCAAGTGGTCAAGCTTATTCTAGAGGATCTAGCTTTGATAACAATTGTTGACAACAATGCAAAAAATTGAGAGGGGATGAGGTCTATTAGTTTCCACAAAAACTACTACAACTTAAACCACAAATTAGATCTAATAATCAACAATGAAAGCATAAAATATCACCACATCAATAACACACATAGCACCAAGATTTTTGATGTGGAAAACCCTATTAAGGAAAAAAACACAATGGGAACACATCCACAATCAGATAATACCCTATTAGGAGTAAGTGAAATATTACAATAGGGAATGTGCATGCATTCAGGCACATTGCCTAGAGCTCACTACTCAAATTACAAAACCTGGATGAGCTACAACCCTTAGGCAAGTCTCCTTGACTTACAAAAGAATTTGGAATACATCATGGAGAATCATGAACAATGAAATAGCATCTCAACATGCTTGAGTATAGTTCTGGTTAAGCTCACTATCTAATATTCTTTACAACACACTCCTTGCACTATCAAAAGATAAAAACACTTGTTCACGCACTTATTCAATCACTCACATTCGAATTCACTCACAGATACCTCTCACAATGATTATTTCTTACATTTATACATGTCATCAATCTATATTTCAAGGTTGGCTCAACACACGCTACATATTACAAAAATATGACCACACATGCTACAATAATGAATGGGAACCAAAATAATATATGCTAAGATATAGTCTGGACTTAAACAACCATCACAAATATGAAACACCTCCAATAATTACACCTCAAACATCCACAATAGGCTACAACATCATGAATGTTGCATAACATGAAGAGCATCACCAAACTGAAGATAATCATGAATAACGCATACAAAAACCAATGCAAAACACAAATATGTAGAGAAAACAATCTAAAAACATCCACAAGCAATATGAATCACACCACAATAACTCGTATTACTAGAATCATCATCATCTCTATACCGAACTTCAATCTGAACACTCACAAAACTAACTGTCAAACTAAAAGATTCACTTCTAGACCTCCAAATCATGAACCACTCAAACTAAAGATACACATCAATATCCAAAAAACATCCCACATAACTACAACAAAAGATATAATAATTCTAGAGCAATACACTTGGATTTTTCAAACATTGGCAATACTGAACAATTGAATAACCAACCGCAATACTAGATCTCATAACTCAATCAAATGTACATGCAGACCACTGGAACTTCTATTGGATCAACTAGAAATACATATCTCAAAACCCATTAAACCCCAATATCTCATCTACAACACACAGGGTAAACCAAGTCACTCAATCTAACTGCAATATTGAAACACACATAGGAATATGTTGACATCAATGACAACATATCACTCTATCAATAATCTCTGACACTCTCAAAGGTAGGTTGACTATTCCTTTGGATTAGCATTCCTTGTCATCATATGATTTGATGGTGACCTTATTTCTTGAATTAATAGTTTGTACAAAGTATCCCAATTGTAAGATTGTTTTCAATGTGCAAATGTTTAGACCTACTCCTCCATCTATCAAGACTTGTTTGATGTAGGTCTTATGGAGCAAGGCTTCAATATGTAGGGGTGAATTATGTGGTTGACATACACATGTGTCATCAGCTTCTATGAATGCAAGGCAATGTGGAGGGGAAAGGTATCCCACCATGGCTTGAAATTGGTCCACGTTCAGATCAATAGGAATGGAGGTTTCTCTCAATGCTCTGTCAATAAGAGCCTTATGTGAAGGGGAGATTTACAAAAGTTCAAGGATGGAGATAAGGTCGGGTGTCCTCCCTAATTAGTCTACATTGTCATATTCATTTTTGGTAGATGATGAGGTTGTGGTCTTAGATGGAAAACCTTGTAAGGTGAATTTACCCCATCGAGTTGTGACATTGCATTTAGGGGTTTCATTATTACATGGTGATGAAGATGGACAAATGCTTTTCAAAAAAATATTAATCCTTTGGGTATAACCTTTGAGAGTTTTGTCCTTTATAATAATGGTAGAGACATGTGTATATACATAAATATGGCTTGAATAATTAATTGGATACAAAGGCTATTTAAATATTTCTCTATTATATAGTTGAATTCCCCAATTTAATTATATAATTCACTTTTCCAAAATTCCTCTAAAATCCTATTCACCTCACCCATTTGTATTTTCCTACAAAATCCACATCCTCACCCCCTTTTCCGCCTCATCAAACACATCACCGTGTGACAAATGAAATTATCTATTTTACAAATAAAATTGGTCAAATACTCACATCATCTAAGTACTTGAACCATACCTCTTGGTACTTAGACCTAACATCATAGTTTCGGCATTTGCATGAAGATTGCATTAATGATATGTTATGTTGTCATTGATTTCAATTGAACTGGTAATGGTATTTATGATATTGCTGATATTATTGTTGTTATTGATATTGGCTTGTAACTGGTAGGAAGAGCTTTGTAGAAGATGTTGTAAACTAGTATGTTAAGTTTGTGAGTTGAAATGGTAAACCGGTGTATAAGGTTAAACCCTTTCCTATGCAATGTAACCGGTAAACCCTAACCGATCAAGTTTGTTGGTTTAAAATCTAATGATGAGTGGTAATGATGGTGACACATGTGATAATTGAATGAGGATAAGTTCAGATTGTTTTTGGCACGTTTGTTCGTTTGTTTGATTGTCTAGGGAATGAGGAAAGTGGATTGCATCTAATGCATAGCGCGTGATGAGTTACAAAGTCCAATGAAGCGGTTATCATGGAGTGGTTGGAATTTTCTTTAAGAATGTGAAAAGATTGTTATGATTTTGAATGGTCAAGATTGAACCGACTTATTTGTAATCTCTATGAGAGAATTAGGTTTTTGTTGTGTTACCGACCTGATTGATTTGTATTTAAGGTCGATGAAGTTGTTTGTAAGAGTGTTGGCAAAGTGTTGGCTGAAACTAGTTGAGTGTGTAGTTGCCTAACCAAAGAATGGATCTGTAGTTTGTGTAGAGGTAGATTGAAGCTTAAAAGGATCTGATCAAGCAAATGTAGTGCTATTCAGATAGATCAAAAAACTTGTTGTTTTCTAACAATTACAACAAAATTGAAATCCCCTAACTGGGTAAGCTCTAACAATCTTGGTTACTTCTTAAATCCTCTAACAAGGTGGTCCATTAGCTTGGATTCTCAAACCCTCTACCAAGGTTACTCCTAACAGGGTATTTTTCTTTTCATCAAGGCATTTTGTAAATCCCTTAACCGGGTGATTCCTAATAAAATTAGTTCTTAACAGGACTTATTGTAAAAACTTTAACAAGATTGGCTCCTAACAGGGCAAACTTCAAAAGAGTTCAGATAGCTATCCTTGTGAGTCTCATCTCACCATGGTTTTTACCTATTTGGGTTTTCCACATATAAAAATTTGTGTCAAGTGGTGAATGTTTTTGTGGTTATGATCTTATTTGTTGATTTGATTGACTATTCAACTATTTTGATAAGGCATGATAACTGGAAGCATTGAGAGATTGAATATGTTGAGATATGATTAAGCATTTTGATGTTTACAAGATTGAAGTTGTTTACTGTTAAGTTGTTATAATAGTTAAGTAGTTGATGTTGAGTATTCTTATGAGTATTGATCTTGATAGTGAAAGTTTACTTTGTGAGTTTGAATTTGAGATTGGGAAGTTTGTATTAGTTTTTTAGTATATTGATTCGTGCGCCCCCCCCCTCTCAGTATTCTACCAGATACTTATTCTTTCATCATACCATCACATAGGTACTTGAACCTTACATTTGGGTACTTGGACCTTTCTAGTCTCCATGCTTATTTAATCAAGGTTGTCTCTTTGGCCTTGACTTGGCAATAAATTCTCAACCTCCATCTACTTGGCCTTCCATCATAAATGATCTTTGCATCCTCACCATCCACTTTGCTAGATTGAATCTCAAGCCTTGATTCCATGCAACCTCACTCTTGGCCTTGGAAAGTATATAAATAGAGACATTTCCAAAATGTAAATTATCTTTTATTTTTGTATCAAACTAATGCTCAATTTCATCTAGCTTATGCATCCATTTAGTCTAGTTTAGCTTGTTTAGGATGCTTCTAACTGAAGATCTTGTTCATATCATGTTTATATCCTCATTTTAGCCTAATATTAGCTTGTATATCTTGCATTTATCTCTCATCTTATCATAATTTCACATCATTGTAAAAATATCATTTCCTAAGTTGTCATTTAGTTGAATCATGTGCATAATCTGAGAGCACTAACATAGTAGATTCACTAAGTCCTTGGAAATAGAGGAAAATGGAATGCTCATGAGAGTTCTTGAATTTTTGTTTGGTTATATGATTTTATTTGAATCTCTCATACTAATGTCTCATTGGTACAGTTAGGTGCTAAACCCTTTTCTTGTGTACATTTTTGGTGTCCATCATGGGGCTTGATTGCTTGGATTTGACCTTTTCTTGCAAAATTTGAACTTTCATTTTTAGGTATTTTAGAGAACACGTTTTCACACATACGACACCCAATTTAGCACATCTGATCAGGAAACCACATGCAATTTTTAGAACAATGGATATAACTCTGAGTTTTGTGCATCTGATTTTTTTTTTTTTTTTGCATATTTGCTCTTTTATTTAGTGCATTTAATGATTACAGTTGTGCATTCAATCTCTATACATTGAATTTTTAGTTTTGTGCATTTGCATTCTAGAGTAGCACATTTAAGTTGTAGAAAAGCACATATAGTTAGTAGTTTAGTGCATTCAATTCTCTGAATAACACATCTAATTTTTGCTATTAAAGATTATTTTTTCTACAACTGATTGTTCAATTATTGTCTGCAAGTTGGTGTTTCGCATGTCAAAGATCTAACTTGCAAATGACTAATAGGTTTATTGTAGATTCACATGCCAAAGACTCAATCAACAAAATCGCTGTATTACAACATTTAGGGCACCAACCCCTACACCGAGCTCTAACTCAATGATAACAATACATAATATAAGAATAATAAAACAATTATATCCTTGTTACAAATGAGTTCTATAACCTATGCAAATGATTTCTCTACCAGTTTCACTCTTCCTCAGCCTTACTAGTTTTATTCTCTTTCTTCCACTCTACCTCCTCTTTCCCAGTTCACACTCTACTTCACTTTATGTTGCCTCCTTTGCTCACTATTGCTAACTCACTCATTCTGACTCTACTAGTAGGATGAACTGTCAAACTATGTACCCACTACTGGTTACTCTTCTTACTAGTTTAACTCTTCTCTATTATTTTCACGTTGGATCTCCTCTTACACTCACATTGCACTGCACCACCCTCTACTGCCATCCTGCCAGTTCCAATACTACCGATTCACTTGACATACACACTCTAGAAGCTTGCTGATCATCTGAACCTCACTAATTAAACCTCTCTTGAACTCTACTATCGGTTATGCCTCTCCAACACTTAGTCACTAATATTTTCTATTGTTTGCACACCGACTAAATGAAGCACTATTATGCACTCTTCTTCTCCTCTATCTGACCTGCAGCCTCTAGCGGCATCATCAATCAATCTTTGTCTTTGACCTACATATTTATAACTAAGATTTCTTGCCAAACGGTAGATTCAAATTTGGCGTACTAGGGTTTCTCCACCGACCATGAGGCATATCGAATCAAATCACATCGAATATTTTCTCAAGGATTTATGGCATGTACAAGTCACTCATCTCCACCATGTTTTCTTCTTCCAACATGCACTTTCTATCTTTAGCAATCGACAACCAGATTTGTCAGCCTTATGTTTTCTCAAACACCATGCATGATACATTCTCATTTACCTACTTTGATCTGCCTAATCAATGCATCATGGATCTCCATTGTTTGTCCTTTCTCAAGCCACAAACCTCTACAATCATCCCGTAATTTTCTCAATCTATAATAAATGCCAGACCAGTCACCAACTACCTCATGGATGCATGGTTTATTCACCACTTCACACATGTTTTCCACCTTGAGTCCACATAACAACTCTATCAGCATCCACCTTAGCCTAGTCCTCTGTGTCTGTTCAGAAAGGGTCACCAACAAGCCTACACAACTAGTACCCATCTACCAATTCACTAACTCTTCCTATACATGTCACCTTACTGGTATACAGTAACCCATCATCCTTCATGCCATCACCTTCTTTGTTTTGTTGGTATATCATGTCAGCCCAGTCATCACACATGTCAATCTATAGTAGGTATCCATGGTGAGTCATCATGCACTTCTCTACCTAACTGGGAGCACTTCACTTAGCCTCTTGGCTCTTTGCTACATATCGGTGGCATAGAAGACTCAGACCTCAATTATCAATAGGTATCTTTGTTGTTGTCAACAACCGAAGTGAATCCAAGTCTGCAGGTGCAAGCACTTACCTTCTTCTTCATTTGGCCAGTTCTCCTCTCAACCGTTTTGTCAAAGTGACACATTTATCACTCTTTATCCATTCTCATCTGTCCCAATAACTCATCATTCCTTCACTTCTTGATCCAATTCTCATCTTTGATCTCATGCACTGGAGGCTTGCTCATGTTCCACTCTGATAATCTGGTATGTGCCTTCAATCACCTAGCTTTATCTTCTCTAACTGACTTATCCCAGAGAGTTATGAAGTATACCATGTATGTTGTGGCATAAGCAAGATATTACCACTTACCAATGGGAGTAGATGAACATTTTCACTTAATCTTCTAATCACTTGGTGCTAACCAGTGGACCTTCCTTACTATCTTGTTGTAGCACTAACTCTATCAGTCTTCTTCTTAACTTGTGCTAGCATCATTATCGAGTGGCTGCATCTATATCCAATTGGAGTCTTGTTGATTGTCATCTATCTGCATACTAGTGGTCTATACACTCCTCATAGGTTTAGCTTGCTATCTTTACCGCTTGCCAGCATACCGGTTGGCAATAGCACAATGCCAACACCTTACTCATTGGTTGCCACTATCTTATATAGTCAACGATTTCTTCTCTACAAGTCTACCAGTAACTCTATTGATCACATTGCTGATTGACATCAATGACAAGACAATGCCAATGATCTCCCCCTTTGGCATTGATGTCAAACCATGTAGTATCTGGTATACTACAAGCATTTTCTCTCCCCCTTTGACACCAATGAAAAAGGGGACTGACAGAGATTTCTATCAGTTGCTTCTCCCCTTTTGACCACTATACTCTTCATCCACTCAACTAGAAGTACTTGAGCTAGAGGGCATAGATACCAACTGATACCAATTAAATATACAAATCTGATGTCTTTGATACCAAGTGTAGAAAAAAGTGTTGTCAGTGAATTTGACTTACCTACTGGGTTGACTGCATCTTCTCCATCTGATACTAGTTGTTGATGCTAGCACTGATACGAATCAGTGCTAATCAGATACCAATGGATGGAGCTCTACCTCAACTCTCATCCATCACTCAAGGTGCAGGTTGGGTTCCTTGCCTTTCATTTATTTTTAGCTTTAAAACTTCTCTGTGTATGCTCCGTGTCTGAAAATGTCTTCCAGGAGGTGGGGATGAAATATTTGGTTTATTATAGTTTTCAGATTAATATTTAGTGGAGGAAACTTTATATTATATGGATGTTTGTATAGTTGTATTGGAGAAATATCTAGTCTCCTGTACGTTGTTGTTCATGACATTGAAAAGTCTAAATTCATGGTTGCATGAAGTGAGATCCTGTATCATTGCCTGGACCATGTGATTGGTGTTTTTGTTTGGTGTAGTATTGGCTGTATCTATTGTTGGTAGAGTTACTTGTGTATTTCAAACTCAAAAGAAGTCTCTGTGAGTGAGTTCTGGGTCTCTTAGCTGTGGATATGTTTTGGAATTTCTCCCTCTAAATTTATTAAACCTTGTTCTAATTATTTCTTCTTACTTGTTGGTTCTGGGCGACTCCATGCATATGTTTTTCAAGGCCTTATGTTTTAAGTTTGATTTTTAAATATCTGCCAAAAGTTTTGTATTTTTCGTCTCTTTTATGCAAAAGTGTTGACTTTGCATATGCATTGTCTTTTATTGCATTTGCATTGTCCTTTCATTCATTTGCGCTATCCTTTCATGCATTTGTGCTATCTGTTATTGCATTTGCACTGTCCTTCGATGCATATGTGTTGCCCTTTGTACAAAAGCGTTATCCTTATCGGCACAGGTGCTAAACTATTTAACAAAAGTGCTAACCTGTAATGCAAAAGCGCTAAACTTCTATGTAAAAGTGTTGTTCTGCCTATCTTTGGTGTTTTCACTATTCTCCCAGTCAGATTTGGATTTTTAGAGTTTTGTTTCACTCCAAAGGCTTTTTGGGATTTTTACAGACATTTTCAAGTGATTGTTATTTATCAGTTTGATGTGATTTTATGTTTTATATGCTAGAACAGTCTTGGTTTATTTATTGTTGAAGATTTGAGTCTTTTCTTATATTGAGATTTTGTAATGGAAAAATGGTATTGTTGTGGAGACATCAAGATGTTATTGTTGTGGAGACAACAATATGTTAATGTTGTGGAGACAACAAGGTGATATTGCTGTAAAGAAAGTATAATTGATATATTTTATTGATGGAATATTTCTTATATGATATGAATTTCCACTTTGAGGCTCATTTTGCATTGTAATGGATTTCAGCCCTTTGCGCTCTTTAGCTATGGTTTTTCCTTGCATGTTTTTATATGTTGTTGTGCTGCATGATGAAGTTATGGATCTTTTCAGGGAATTTGAATTAGAGCGTCTTATGATTTATTGTTGGGCCATGTTAGGAGGAGTGGGCTTCCTTGTGATGACTGGGGTCATGAGAGATAGGCTTGCATGAGGTTCCTTGTAAGGATGCATGAAGTCTAGACCACCAGGGCACATTGGAGTTTTCTATGATTTGTAATCAAGTGATAACATTAATAATGAATTAATTGGAATGGGTAATTAGATGTCATTTGAACAAGATAATTAATAGTTGAGCCTCATGGCTGAATTCCTAGGGAAGATGTTTTAGGATAAGAATGAGAAGGCCATGAAGATGGTAAGTCAAATCTCCCTTGATTCTCTCATGGATAGAAATGGATCCACATGTCTATCGGGGTTATGTCATGAAGAATTGTGTTTTGGCAATATTATGGGGGACAATAGCATGTGATGACACTCCGCTCCTACATGTGTCCTTTGCTTGAGAGGTATTGATGCCTTATTGATTTGTGCGCCTCTGAGAATTTTCTTTATGTGCTATCTTGTGATTGGTTCTTTCTTGAGTGTCCTTGTATTGGCTAGTCTCTTTGGTTTTAAGTGTCAGCCTAGATGTAGAGTGTGTGTTGGGACCTTGTGTCATCTCCTAGCACAGGGGGTGGTTCCTTTGGTTCCACATGGTCAGGTGGTTGGTGATTTTAAACCATTGGGATGTTCCTAGCTTTTGATTCTTCTTGCATGGATGAGGATGCTTCTTTAGATTATTCATGGATAATAATTGCAGCAAGAATGTAAATGATGATGTAATTTATGTAATGGAGTGCTTATGTAATGGTTGTAAAAGAAATCATGTTTATGAGGAATGACTATGTTGTTCTAGTTGTAGTGATAACTTTGGTTATGGTAGATGATTGTAAGGATGAACCTTGAGTTGTATTGTAACACATTTATATTAAATGAAATGGATGCATGAGATGTGGATAAGTAATATGGTTTAGAATTAAAAGATGCAATTTGTATTCTTGATGAGCCATGTTAAAAGGAAATGGTGTAAATGTTATGATAATGGTATTAGTCTTGAAATGATGTCTTTAACTAATGCTTTAAGTAGAAGAAATGTTATGCCTCGATAGGATGTATGAGTATGAGTAATATTGGAAGATATCTTAGGACATGTTTATGAGTTGTGATTGAAGAATTTGAACTTATAGTATCATACTTCATAGTCAGTGATCTAATGGTAGGATTGAAATCTTATAATGCTTGGGATGTAGTTGAATGTTCCTTATGAAAATATTGTATGGATGTTCTTAATGAATGAATTACTAATCTTATTAATGGAAATTACTAGTAAGTGTATGGATAGATGGTAAAATGAATGCTTGTCTTTTAGGAAAGGTTTAGGATGTATCATGTGTTATGGTTTAAGATTATATCTCCATTTGGTGGATGCTATTAGTGGTTATGGAATTAGGATATTGTACCTTAGTTGTGTTGAGATGAATTCATGTAGTTTCTTAATTTGTAATAAGATGATTGTTGGTTAATTGATATAGTGTAAGAGATTTTATGATAATTAAATGGGATATGGATTAAATGTTTAAGGAGACTTTATGATTATTGCCTTATGTACTTTAGGAATCATGATGAAGTAATAAGTATGCTAGGAACATAGAATTATAAATGACTATGTAGAAGTTAATTGTAAATGGAAATTATATTAATGCAATGTAAGGATTAATCTTGGTATGTGAATGGTGAGGTTATAGTTGAGGGTTGGTTAATGGTAATAGGAACATTTGGACTTGATGTATAAAATGAACCTAAGAGGAAAAGGGAAGTAGCTATGCATTGAAAGATAGAATCTCATATTAAATGAAAGATTAAGTAGGCTGCATATCATGAGTGTTAGGTATTTCTATGTTGCATCTATGTGTGCATAATGATTAAGATTATGAGGTATTGATCTAGAACAAAGTAAATGCGTATTTCTTGTGTAGGTAGACTAAGTAATGACGTTGAGATACCCTAAGGAGTTAGTAGTAATGATTTATTGTATTCCACTTGTGTAATTGTTTGAATATATTGAGTGATTTATTCTATTTTCATAACTCTTAAATGTTGTTGTGTGCTCGCTAAATTGCTTAAGTGATGTTATGTGTCGTATTGTTTAAAAAAAAATTAAATTAAATTAGTGTGTATTTAGCTATATTTCTCTAGGGTATTTTGGCAAGCTTTATATGCACCTAATCAAGAAAGCACACAAGAGGCTTCTACATCTGGTACTCCCAACATGGATGGTCATATGGTAGCTATGTTGACCGATTTTGAGAAGAAGCTCAAATTCAAAGACCAGGTGGTAGGTGAATATTGCATTGAACACTCTTTGGCTTTGGCATAGTTATCAATCTCACGTCAATCATATGGAAGACCATCTACATCATGATAACAAGTATCAAAACCCCACACAATTTATAATGGTACATTTTTTAAGGTAGCAACATTATCAGACAAAAGATGATGACAAGAACATCTTGAATTGGTTATATAGAGATGGAGTAGAAACTCAACAAAAGGAAGTAGAAGATATCTAAATACCCACAGAACAATATGGGAAAGGCTTTCTCATTATGCAAAAAATGGGATATAAAGGAATTAGACATATAGGAAAAAGAAAAGAAGGTATGGTGGAACCAATCCTACCCTCTTTCAAAGGTAAAAGGGATAAGAATGGACTAGGCTACATGGAAGGATTAAATATGAGTTCACCATCAGGAGAATAACCCACCATAGCACAAGAAACAATAATTCCATCCTTAGAAAATGTTGTTTCATCAGTTACATTAGAAGAAGTGATCCCATACAAAGAACCAAAATAGGTTGTCTCATCAATCACAATAACAAAGGCCGTCTCACCAAAGGAAATATAAGAAATTATACCACTTGTTGTGCTGGGGGTAGTCATTCCTAACATATATGAACAAATCCAAAGGTTGCAAGAATGTAGTGAATCAGATTCAAATGAGTAGGAGTGGAATTCCCCTTCACCTTCTAGTTAGTCCTAGGATGATATAGATATTGATGTGGTCCATACATATGCACCTAAATTTTGCAAGGGCTATAGTTTGAAACAAAGACCTTTTGAATCAGAATCACAAACTTATGATGATGACTCTAGTGAAGACTATCAATTTCATAATATTATGGATAATTTTGAGGAGAGTAACGTCTTTGACCTCTCTATCCACACCTTTGATGATGATACCACTATCAACACTTTCACTATTGTTGAACCTAATGATCCATTACCCTTAAGACATCCCAAACTCATTTTTTGGGAACAAATCAAGCCTATAGAACTTGAAACTTTTACCAATGACACTACCATTGTCGTATATCTTAATGCAATTGAACCTATGGTCAATTCCACTAGAGAACTTAGTAACGTAGCTCCATATTAGGGGAGTATCAAGTCTTTTAGTTGCAAAAATGAAACAAATGAATAAAAAAAAAATCTAATGGTGAAAACCATCTAATGGTAGCAATAGAGCATAAAAAGGTAAAAAGAAAGGATGTATTTGATGGTGAAAACCTCTTAGAGGTGCTAGAGGATGAGGGACTTGATACTCTCCCCAAACACTATTAGGAGCGATCAACAATATTGATAGAACGAACAATACTATTCAATGTGGGAACAAAACAAACTCTCAAGCTTGTTCATTTGGCCGCATCTCTATCTAAGAAAGAGAGTCAGGATCATACTAAGTTTTTCAAAGAGAAGTAAATCAATTTTTCTTGGTCTTACATAGACATGCCTAGTTTAGATCAAGACCTTATCATGCATCACTTGTCCATAGCACCAGGTGTGAAACCAGTCAAACAAAAATTAAGGAAAATGCACCCCCATATTGCATTACTAGTAAAAGCAGAGTTGAAGAAGTTGTTTGATGTTGGCTTTATCTGAGAAATTGATTACGTTGAGTGTATCTCCAATATTGCACTAGTATCAAAGCATGACAAAACCATTTGTATATGTACTGACTTTAGAGACCTGAATAAAGATTGTCCAAAAGACAACTTTCCTTTACCAAATATAGACATGATAGTGGATCAGATAGTTGGGCATGAAATGTTTTGTTTGATGGATGGATTCAGAGGATATAACCAAATCAAAATAGCTCCTAAAGATAAAGATAAGACAACTTTTACATGCCCTTGGGGCACTTTCTGTTGGAATGTCATTCCATTTAGACTCAAGAATGTTGGGGTTACTTATGAAAGAGCAATGACAACAATCTTTCATGATATTATTCATTTTACAATGGAATATTATGTGGATGATATCTTGGGAAAAGCCCTAAAAAGAAAAGATCACATGCACATACTAGAGAATATTTTAACAAGATTGGAGAAGTTTAGCCTTCGGTTCAATCCTAAGAAATGTGCATTCTGTGTAACATCTAGAAACTACTAGGCTATGTAGTTTCAGCAAAGGAAATTGAAGTGGATCCAAAAAAATTTCAAGCTATCATGGAGATGCCACCACCCAAGAACCTCAATTAGTTAAGGTTATTGCAAGGAAGGTTGCAATCCATAAGGAGATTTGTCTCACAACTTGCCGATAGGAGTCACCCATTCACCAATTTATTACAAAAGAATGTACAATATTAGTGGGATGATTCTTGTACAAGAGCTTTTGATCAAATCAAGTAGTGCCTGGAAAATCTACCAATATTGATGTCACCCATCAAAGGAAAGCCACGGTTACTCTATATCTCGACAACCAATGTATCTTTAAGAGCTCTATTAGCATAGCAAGACTAGCAAGGAAAGGAGTAAGCAATATATTACATCAGCTTAACATTGGTCAACTCTGATTTGAACTATACAACAATAGAAAAAGCATGCTTAGCAGTTGTCTTTGCATCACAAAAACTAAGGCACTACATGCTAATTCATTCAACCAAGCTCATAGCAAAAAATTATCCACTTAAATAACTCTTTAACAAAGCAACATTGATAGGAAGGCTCATCGAATGGGTCATGATCTTGAGTGAGTTTGATATAGAATATATGGACAAAAAAGCCATAAAATAGCAAGTTATAGCTAATCAACTCATAGAAGCATCTTTGCAAGATGAAGAACCAATGCACATTGAGTTTCTAGATGCAACCATCCTACACACTAAGGAGTCAACATAGAAGCTCTTTCTTGATGGCTCATATACTCAACATGGATAAGGCATAAGGATCTTATTTGTCATGCCTAATCGCTATACTATTTGAAAGACCTATAGACTCATGTTCCCATGCACAAACAACATTGTGGAATATGAAGCACTAGTAAATGGTTTAAAGATGGCATCAGAATGGAAGATCAAGGATCTTTATGTCCATGGAGATTCACATCTTGTAATTTGTTAGACAAACAATGATTATCAAACAAAGGATAAAAATCTACTACCATACAAGGAAATGGTGGAGGAGCTAAGAAGGAACTTCCAATTTCTAATGTTCACACAAATCCCAAGAGAATAGAATAAGGCTACAGATGCTCTAGCTACCCTGACCTCATTGCTAAAACTACCTGAACAACAAGCTCATTACGAGTTCCTCATGGAAGACCTACCATATCCCACTCATGATAGTCCTGATTCCCATATCATAAGCCAAATTGAGAGTTGTGATTCACCCCGATATGGACCTATCTATACTCATCTAAAGGACAATACACTTCCCCCAAACCTATATAAAAAACAAAGGCATAATTTGATCTCACAATCCGCTTGCTATACCCTTATTGTTGATACCCTTTATCGAAGAGGTATTGATAGTACTTTACTTAGATATCTAGGGTGTGATAAATCTAACAAGGGTTTACAAGAAGTCCACAAAGCAATTTGTAGGGCTCATTCAAATGGTTTATCCTTGGCAAAGAAATTTGTACAAATTGGGTAATACTGGCCCATGATGGAAAAAGACTCCTTCCAATTTGTCAAACAGTGTAAACAATGCCAAATCCATGGGGACCTCATACATGCACTTGATAAAGAACTTAAATCTCTCACCACTCCATGGCCCTTTTTCCAATGGGGACTAGATCTAGTCGAACAAATACACCCATCATCCTCAAATGGTCATAATTTGATCATCACAACAACATATTATTTTACTAAATGGGTTGAGATGATCCCTCTCATCACTACAATGAGTAGGTAGATATCCATGTTCATCCTAAACTACATCATTTGCAGATATGGGATCCCCATGGCCATTATGACAGAGAATAGGAACCAGGTCAAAAATAAGGAGGTTGTAGAACTATGTCAAAGGTTTCATATCACACAACACTTTTCCACTATCTATTACCCCCAAGGGAATGGATAGGCAAAAGAAAAAAACAAGACATTATTTAAAATCTTGAAGAAAACAATAAATGATGTTGGCAAAGATTGGAACATCCAATTGAACCCTACTTTGTGGGCCTATTGTATCAATATCCATACACCAACAGGACCAAATCTATACTCCCTTGTCTATGGGTCAAAAGCGGTACTACCTATTGATGTTGAATTTCCTTCTCTTAGGATATCACTGAAGGGGTTGGTATCAAATGAACGATATAGGATATCTAGACCACAAGAACTAGAGCTATTAGATGAGAATTGACAAGCACTTGATCATCTTAGGGTCTATCAATAAAGAATGCCCAAGAGCTACAACTGCAAAGTCAAGCACAAATAATTTCAAGTAGGTGATCTTGTCCTAAGAGAGAACCCTTAGAACCAGCAAGATCAAATCAAGAAAGGAAAATTTGAAGCTAATTGTCTGGGACCCTTCATAGTGGTAGCTGACTATGATGGATTAGGGGCATATCAACTCTCCACTCCAAAAGGAGACACACTTGAAGAACCTATCAACACCCAACATCTTGAGAGGTTTTATGCATAAGAATTTTTAAAAAATAAAAAAAACTCCCACAAAAAAAGTGAAAAACTCAAAAATCAACACTATGGTGAAAACCTGGCAAACAAGCGCCTTGTGACACACAAAAAAAACAAAAAGAAAGAAAAGATAAAAGAAAGCAAAAAAAGGAGAAGAAATGAAAAAATTCAGAAACAATTGCAATAAAAGCAAGTGGTGAAAACCTGGAAATAGACGCTACTTGTCTTGGATCAATTTCTCCATCTATCAAGTGCACTTGCACTTTCCTTCACACATGTCCATACCTGCACTTTTTTATATCCATCTCATCTGATAATGCTAGCCATCAACAACTTATCCACATCGGCAAGAAGCTTTAATGAAATAGAACTTTTGGAGACACTTAGCATAATCACTATCCTTAATTGTCCAACTGACTTTGTAATATATGTTCCACCATGTCTTGGTGCTCGGTGTATATATCCATAATAATTAGTATGTTTCATGACTGGGGGAAAAATCCTAATCTCCCATCATCCTACTTTGAGCTTATTAAAACAAACAAGCAACCAAGAAGAGCAGACAACTTAAAATCAACACAGGAATTAAAAACTCAAGAGGTGTGAATGTAAAATCAACAAAACATCGAAAAAATGTGAACTTAAATGATCAAACCAAAACAAATCAAGTTACAAGGCAATGATTGGATGATCTTTTCCAAATGGTGATCTCATTCACACACTTGTTCATTAGTTCTATGCTTATTTAGGCAGGCATATCTCCTAGCGACTCAAGGATGTCATCGACTCGAGGAGAAAGGATGGAGACATGATATTTTTTGTGTCTGTTGTTTGTGAGTTGATTTGTAGTAATTTATGGATTTTTCTAAGGATATGATTGACCAAAAGATCAAGGAAAACATTTTAGATTCACTTAAGAACATAATTAACTCTTGCCTATTTTTACACATGCACTACTCAGGTCATCTTAGTCCTTATACCTAGATGCATGTAAAGCTTGCAATATCAAAATCCATGCAAGATGTACTCAAGTGATCATGGTTTAATTATACCATCAGTATTTGTACTATCTTGCAACATTTTAAAAGCTCAATGATGACAAAAATAACTATCAAAGGATTCTAAAGATGATACTGTCAGGTTGCATTTCATTTTGGGATTACATTTAGATCCAGGATTCATTCTTAGATTGTATTTGTGGACTTTCTAAGGATGGGAATATTCAAATTATGATTGAGTACAACGGACATTGATAAAAAAAAATTCATCAAGTTTTATTGCATATCATCTCATGTGTAAATTCATTTCATTTCACCTAGTTTCATATCATCTAGTACATACAACAAGTTTTAGCTACATATTGCATTTAGGTTCATTTTCATAACATTAGTTCATCATTTAATTATCCATACATCATCAATTATACTCATGCATTTTAGATTCATTCCTATTATCCATATACATCACATCCATTGTATATTTCATCACATTTTCATTATAAGCATTATCATAGCACAAATCATTACCATCACATACATATCATGTACAAAATCATCTCACATGCATCACATTCTTATCAAATGCATTTAATACATCACATTTAAATTATTATTATCCATATCATATCACATAGTGGCATTTACATTCATAGGAATATTAAGTGCATTATCATATAATCATACACACAAGATCATTTCACCCATCATGTATGCAAAAATAATCACACATCGCAACATCATAAGTAAATAAATGCATCATGGCATTCATCCATAAAGCAGCATCAAAGAACATTGTACACATCCATATGCATCAACATCATCATACATTCAAAAATCATCATACATGAACATACACATGAATAAATAAATTGTCGTAGGGGCATATCCATCATATATCACCTTCAAAAGATATAGATCACATTGCATAGAAATCACACATCACATAGACATCATGTGCATCCATTGAATCAAATAGGCATCCATACATATAGAATCGTATAGACATAGATTATATAAATGCATCTCATGTAAATACTGCTTTCATCATCATCATGTAAATAATCATGTAAGTATCACATCAACATACAAAATACATCATAAAATCATCATCACATGTCATATCATCAAAAAAGAACCAATTTCCATGTACAATGATATCAGTACACCAAGGTGACAATAATCAAGGTAAATAATACATGTGTATACAATAATAAAATCCAATGATGTCGATACAATAAAGGGGAGTCATGATCGATACATCACATGAGCAAAATATGTATCAGAGGGGCAAAATCTATGAGTGGCTCTTGCCAAAATCTGTCAGCCTCACTCCCATACCAAAAGGGCCTACACTACCTAGGTCCCTCCTCGGTCATGTCACCCCTCAACTTTCTATCTCCTAATAAGACCAACCATGCTTGGAGCTCTTGGAATTTGTTTGTTCTCACTTGTCTAGGGGCACTACCTAGAAATATAGGGTCTTGTAGTACTTGGCCCTCCCCATCTGATAGACAAGCTCTCTTAAAGTATCTCCACCCAGCCCTTGGAACACTACTTGCTACAAGGTCTAAACAAGATTCTCTACTTGATCATATCTATCAATTACGATGTACCATTTTATAGTGAGCTAAATGACCTGTCCCTGCAGTTGAGATATTTGTCCCTATGCCTATGCCAACTATGTCCTCTACTAGTCTATGATACCTTGCAGCCACCATGGTTGTCCCTTCGATGGCACCTATGGCCAAATGTGTGGGCAGACCTATGGGAAAACATGAGGGTGAACCTATAGCTATGGCTATCTCTGAGCCTATCTCTAAGAAATCTATCCCTATGGCTATGGTTGTGGTCGTGATTGTGGTATTTAAGGTCTCCGCAGTGGTTCTAGGCCAATAGGTGCTACTAATTCCTATGGTAGAGGTCTCCTTTTAACCTATCTCTCACCTCCTCCATTTCCCCATCCATTGCTTCTTCCATCTCCTCCTCCTCCATCTCTCCCTCTATTTCCTTTCCCTGTATCCCCTCTCCCCCTCCCTTGACATATACCACCATCTCCATCATCTCCTCCATCCCTCCTCCTCCTCCTCCCACAAGCTAGCTATGGCTTTTCATCCTCAAATGTTGGCATCAACTCCTCTAGATATATGAGCCTAGGGTAAGGGTGCTCTATAAAATACTGTGCATACTGTAGTGTTAGCCCTCCATCTAGAATATGTGGCAAGTACTCCCATGCCTAGCCCCAAGTATCAGTATCTCACCATATACTATATCAAAATCCAAGGAAAGTCTCCACTCTGGCCTCTCCTTGTGTGTTTGTGCATACTTAGCTATCTCCTATGGCTACCCCTATGCACGACCATACTACCTATAGACCCATGTGACAATAAAGTTCTCAATGATGTGTGGGGTCTTGTCGATCAGATATCTCAAGGAAAACACATAGGGGACCTCCCTCCAATCATCTTTCCACTACTCACAACCAATTTACGGTCTCCACATAATTAAAGTTTGGTCAAGTACTCTCCTCCAATACTCTAGTTTTCCCAACCTATGTTGGATAACTGCACCAGCATATACATAAACATAAGGCCTACCTGGTAGATATATCATGTCTGCGAGTGGCCATGCTATTGAGATGTGCTCCCAAGACTAGATCTGTAATAAGATGAGTCTTGAGGATAGAGCCACCCCTCATCATATACTTCCTAGTGTAAGTCATGATATAGGTGTGCTAACATGTGCACACACAAAGAAAACCTAATATGCTCCTCCAATATCTACACCAATGTCCACACCCACCCAACTAAGAAGCCATGTCCCCATCTATCCAAACACAAGAACCCTCTAATAAACCCTGCTAGAACTGAAGGAAGTGGATCGTACTCATCCAACATGTCTTGCCAAGTGATTGAATATCCACCTATCTCTAGATCCCCAAAAATCTATCTCAAAGCCTTTGTCCCACCTTGCTCCTCAACATCATATATGACTAGCTCTCCCATCAAAGGTATCCACGGAATTTGGTATACATCCTCTAGAGTGACCATCATATATTTGGTTGGTAGGTGAAAGGCATTGTGGTCACTATGCCATTGCTTTGCTAGTGCTGTCAACAAACCATGGTTCACCCGATACCATGGCATATCTAATAAGAATCCTAGCCCACATGCATCAATCACTCCTTGGTCATCCTTGATCAATGGTGGAATCATGTTGAATGTCTTAGGATACTGTCTTCACATTTGGAGGACTCGCAACTTAGCTTATAATACAACAACAGACCTAAGTCAACAACTACTCTACATCTATTCAATCAATCATCAATCAAACATTAATCAAACATCAAACAAGCATCCAACTATCAAAATTTCTCTTAGCGAGTGCATCAATTTCTCCTAGTGAGCACAACAAATTTCTCTTAGTGAGTGCATCAATTGCTCTTTACAAGTGCATCAATTTCTTGTTGCAAGTAAATAAATTGCTCTTAGCAAGCACATCAAGGTCTCCTTGTGAGCACATCAGTTGCTTCTTGCAAGTGCATCATTTTCTCATAGAAAGTGCATCAAATTTCTCTTAGCATGCACATCAATTTCTCTTTACGAGCACATGAATTTCTCCTTGCGAGTTCATGAATTTATCTTAACAAGTGCATCAATTTTTCTTTAAGAATGCATCAATTTCTCCTTATGAGCGCATCAATTGCTCCTAGCGAGTGCATCAAATTGCTCTTAGCGAGCACATCAATTTCTCTTTATGATCACATTATTTTCTCTTTGCAAGCGCATAAAATCATCTACTTGCTCTTATCAGCCCATCAAATTGCTCCTCTTGAGCACACCTATCAACCTATCAGTTGTTATGAGAACATCTATCATCATAACTCATCAATTATTCATCCTATCTGGCTAGCCGATCATCAAAAGTTGTTGACTAAATCAAACCAAGCTTTCAAAAATTAAAAAAAGTCCTAAATTTAGAGTATATGTGCTATTTTGCACTTCACATGCACTAAAAAAGTCAAATGCATGGAAACTATAATCTCATGCACAAAATTGTGCATCAAATGCATGAAATCAGTTGAATGCATGAAAGTTTCTATTGAATGCGCAAAAATATATGTTAAATGTGTGGTTTGAGTCAAATGTACTAAACTAAGGGTCTCATGCACAAAATCAGTCATATGTGTGACTCTATATTGCATATGCATGACTATACCTAAACGTGCCCTAGTTTTGACCTAATCAAATGTACCAATTCGTGCATCATATATGATAAACTAAACCTCATATGCACTAAAACTAGGTTAAATAGGCTAAAATGTGATGACAAATTTTAAACCAACTAAAAATTCAGAAAAAAAATGCATGAAAAATCTATTTTTTTAAATCAAAAAGAGGTTCATAGGTGACTCATTGGTGGTCCATACACCTCTGGTCAATCATGGTATCAAACTCTCTCAAAAAGGTGCAAATGGTATGCAATAGGCATGCTAGCAATTGACAAAGAACTCCACCTTAGCAAAGGAATCTCCAAAAGCAAATGTGAAAATGACATGTCAAAAAGGCCTTTTTGACATTTTATGCCCTTTTGAAAGGTATTTTGGTGGGGTTTATTTATTTTATTTTCATCCACCCCCAATTATTTCAAAACAAACTATTGCAACATCAAACTGGGGCATATTTTTAAATATCAGGAACTAAATCGATAAAATTCTTCCAAATTAATCATTTTCACAAAATCTCAAATAATTTTTTTTATCATTGCAAAAAATATCAAAGCATATAAAACTTCACAAATTTCCTAATTTACCTCCCGTGGGGGCATACATCACCAATAAATATTCGGGGCATCATAATAATCAAATTTTTCAAACATCTGGGGCATCGGTGACAAATCAGTCACACATCACATATCACTTGGATAATTTTATTTGAACCAACATGTCACAAACACATTGCTTCAAAGAGGGGAAAAATGTACACACATAAATTTGGCTTGAATAATTAATTGGATGCAAAAGTTATTTAAATATTCCTCTATTATATAATTGAATTCCCCAAATTAATTATACAATTCACATTTCCAAAATTCCTCTAAAATCCTATTCACCCTCACCCACTTGCATTTTCCTACAAAATCCACACCCTCGCCCCCTTCTCCAGCTCATCAAATTCATCACCATGTGACAAATGAAATTAGCTATTTTACAAATAAAATTGGTCAAATACTCATATCATCTAGGTACTTGGACTACACATCATAGGTACTTGTGTTATTGTGAGGATCCAGTTACTACTGAGAGGGGGGTGTGAATCAGTAATAACAATAAACTTAAAACTTTCACCAATCTGCAAATACTTCTAAAAAATAATTCATAACCAGTATTGGTAGTCACTCATTCATCCACTTAAAATAGATTTATCATACTTACTCATTTATGTGTTCATCAATATGCATGTAAAGAAAAGATATCAAATCACCACATAAAGAAATCAACCATCACATGAACACTAGGATTTTCACGTTGAAACCCAATAGGGGAAAAGCCAAGGTGGGAATTGGTACCCACAAAAGAATTTGCACTCTTTCAGAATGCACCTATTAGGAGTGAAGCCTGATTAGAAGCTTACAATGATGCTCAATTAGGAGCAAACCTTGTTAGAAGTCCCCTGGTTAGGGGATTTACCTCATCCCTATTAGGAGAATTACTCTTTTAGGAGTAACCTTGCTAAAGGATTTAAACCCAGATTAATGAGTCATCCGGTGAAGGGATTTATACAATCAAGCTTGTTAGGACCTAGCTAGTTAAGGGATTTTGAGTCTGCTGCAACTATTACGAAACAACTGATAAATGATCTAATCTTAGCACTTCTCTACTTGCTTCTTCAAATACTTGTTAGCTCCAATTTTCTTCTCTCATGTAGACATCACAATCTGGTTCGACACACACACATATCTCTAATCACCGACATAATAAATCATCACAAACTTTGACTTAAATAGACTTTACAACTTTGTCGGTTACATAACCCTAATACACTTCTAGATTCAATGAATTTACATCATAGATCATCATAGATCATCATATAGATCATTACAATAAATTACAAGACAATTACAACCATTGAATGACCATAACTCATCACCACACATCGATTTGCTAAGGTATTAAACCCTTATCACACTCTACTAAGTACTTCACTCATTCCCAAGAAATTTGTTCCTTGTATGTGCCAAAACAACATCTTATCACTTCACACAAATTCTTCCACATCATCACCAACTTACCAACATGATGAAATACACCGCCAAACCATAAAACATTACCGGTCAAGAGATTTAGATACTAGTTCTTAAACCCTATAGAAAATACAACAGCTAATTATAATCATCACTTTTGGTTATCAAAACATGATGCGGTTCTTGTCATAGACTCAATACAATGTCATAAACACATAGTCCAAACTGCAACACCTGAGTCAATGTAGATCTCTACCACAAATATCTCCTTCACTATTTTTGCTTTTCGGTTAACAGTTTGACTATCAAATACATTTCATAGCTTACTGGTCAACATAGATGACTTAGATTTAAAAGTAAACATGAGTAAATATGATAGAACATAGTAGAAGAAGGCTTCCATAGTTGCCATAGTTTCCATCAATGATAACACAAATAACTAATCATCAAGTCATCGATCAACATCTCAACTATACCAGTCATTTATTACCATACCATCATTCTCCTTATCATATCAACTATACCAACATCATCATCAGTTATGCCAACATGCCAACAACTTAAACCTTACATTTGGGTACTTGGACCTTGCTTGTCTCAATTCTTATTTAATCAAGGTTTTCCCCTTGGCCTTGACTTGGTAATAAATTCTAAACCTCCCTCTACATGGCTATCCATCTTAAATTATTTTTGCATCCTCACCATCTAATTTGCTAGATTGAATTTCAACCCTTGATTCCATATCACCTCACTCTTGGCCTTGGAAAGTCTATAAATAGAACCATTTCCAACATGTAAATTATCTTTTAATTTTTCATCAAACTAATGCTCAATTTAATCTAGATTATGCATCCATGTAGTCTAGTTTAGCTTATTTAGCATGCTTCTAACTTAAGATCTTGTTTTTTATTATAGGAAAAGACATGTTTTGAAGGGACCTGAAACCCTTTACAACCAGATTTTCAAAGGATATGGAACCCTCTACAACAAATTTGGCTAAACAAAATGAACATGAAGGCATAGACAACCTAGGACAAAATCCTGTAAAAATATCAACATGTAGTCAACCACACAACTGCAAAAAGGATAGCCTACAGCCAGCCTACAAACAGCCCCCAAACAAGAGTCATCAAGATTTACTTTTAGCACTACTCTTATGGGAGCAGAGAGTCATGTTAAAAGGAGGCTAAGATAACTTTTCTTTCTTCCCCTTAAGATCTTGTTTATATCATGTTTATATCCTCATTTTAGCCCAATCTTAGCTTGTATATCTTGCATTTATCTCTCATCTTACCATAATTGCACATCATTGTAAAAATATCATTTTCTAAGTTGTCATTTAGTTGAATCATGTGCATAATATAAAAGCACTAACATTTTAGATTCACTAAGTCCTTGGAAATAGAGGACAATGGGATACTCATGAGAGTGCTTGCATTTTCATTCGGTTATATGCTTTTATTTGAATCTCTCATACTAATGTCTCATTGGTACACTCAAGTGCTAACCCCTTTTCTTGTGTTGAACATGATTGTCCATTAAAATGTATTTAATGGTGGAATCATAATCATAAGACATCTTGGCATAATTAGCTTGGTTGTCTGTTTTGGCTTTTTCCTTATCATGTTTTGGGAATGGTTCTTTAATCATCGCATGTTCCTCATTGGAAGTGTGACCATGAACCTCTGTGTTTCCTTTGTCAATAAGATCTTGTATGATTCTTTTTCATCTATGATAGTTTCTAGTCTTATGCCCTTTTCTCTTGTGATACTCACAAAACTCGTTGTCATTCCACCATGCTAGTTTTACTTTTGGTTCATATGGTGGATCTTCTAGTATTGTTATAAGCTTGTTTGCAACCAATTTCTTAAATGTTGTCTCAATTGGATCTCCCAATGGAGTGTATATTCTTGGGGGATTTGATGGCCTTTGAGCATTCAATTGATTATTAAAATTAGAAAAACTTTCATAGGGGAACTGTCATCTTTGGTTTTACCATATTTGCATCTACTACCCCATCATTAACGATGTTTTTATTTTTCTTTTCAAAAGTGGGGTTTATCCTTCCCATTTGATTCATCTTTACTTTCCTTGAATAGATTAATGATGCCTTGTTCAATAAGGACTTTCTTAGTTGCCAATCCCTTTTAAATGACTTCTTTAAAAGTAGACAAACAAGCTTTTCTTTATTCATATCCAATGTCCTTATTGGAATTTTGAGAACATTTCCACCATTTTTTTTTGTGGGATATCACAAAAGAATCAACTAGCCAAACTTCTCCACCATTGTAATAATGATGCAAAGGAATCCCCATTCTTTTGATTGGTATTACACAAAGTGATCACTGACACATCTGTTTCGATATTGTATGAGATGTGTTGTATGAAAGCTTCTACTAAATCACTCAATGATTTAATTCCTTGTGGTAGTTGTGAGAACCATTCCATAGCTTTTACACCTAAATTTTATGGAAATAGTCACATCAAATATGTTTCTTCTCTTGCTACCTCAATGCAAGCCATGAAAAAATATCTTATATGTACTTTTGGATCTCCCATGCCTCTATACTTGTCAAATTTTGGTGTTACAAAATGTGGAGGAAAAGGAGGCATTGGTATGCTCTTATCAAATGGATAAGAACATATATCTTTCATTGTGTACTCTTTTTTTGGCACATACATGTCTTCCATGTGATTTTGCATATCCTTTATTTGTTGTTGCAAGTAATTTCTAGGTGTTGTCTTGTCTCTTAGAGTCAGTCCCATGCCTAAGCCATTAGGTGAAGTAGGAGGGATATAATTCATGTATGGATGGTATTGGTCATAGATGTGTTGATATGGGGGGGAAATAGTTGTAGCTAGCATATGTGCCACTTGGTATGGTATTATAATGATGAGCACTAGGCCTAGGTCTATTGTACATGTCATGACCATGAGGATAGGAAGTATCATAAGAATGATCTTGATTTCTTGCCCCCAAATCTGACATGGGGTCTCCTTGTGTCATGATTTTGAATGTTCCCTTGGGCATAATTATATGCATTGGTATGATCTTGGTTGTTATCTTGTTGTTAATCATGTTTATTAATTATCATTTCTCCTCCATGAGAGAGGATGACCATGGAGTTGTTATTGAGAGTTTGTAGCAAAATTTGTCTGAGCATGAGTGTTGGTGACTTCTAGTTTTTTAAATAAAGATGAAGGTGACTCAGGCATGAAATGTTCTCTCCTATTACCACCATTGTGTCCTCTAGAATTTACATTTTATTGATTCATTTGATTAGGATCCTCCTCTAAAATTTGTAACACATCAAAATCATGAGGTAATATTGTTTGACTTTGTGCCATCACTTGAAAGAAATATTGATGGTCTCTTCTCATGATCTCCTCAACCATTATATTGAACCTTATATCTATTATAATCTCTTCAATGTTTGTGGAAGTAATGGATTCATTGTCATTGTCATTGTTGTTTTCATTCTCGAGTGGATTACTATGATTCCCAAAGTTTTGTGGGTTGTAAAATTCATCTCCATCAAACTCATAGGTACTCATGTTGAGAGATCTTAGAGCTTCCTCGACTTCTCTTCTAGATGTTTGTGAACATGTTTCAACCATGAACAAAACCCAGGCTACAATGGAAGACAAGGAAGGAATATGAGATGGAAGGAATCTAGGATCGTCTTGCAATGTCTAAAAGTGTAAGTCCAAGATAAGTGATCTAAAGTAACGTGTGGCTTCCAAAGAGATGATAGTTCTCTTGATGAGGTAAGTTGACATTGACTAAAGAGAACTAAATGGAACCCTAAGATGATAGATCTGATATAGGAACTACTTAGTGATATAGTGTAGTATGTTTGAAAAATATGATGAGGACCACTAAACAACCTTTTGACTCTAGTTTAAAATGTGTGCATGAGGCATTGCAAATGATGACTAAAAGTGATTAAAAATGTGTGACAAAGCCATGGTAAAGACTAGTAAAATAAAAAGGAAGCCCTAGGGAAAGGTACCTTATAAGCTCTTTAATATTAGAACATAGATGCACAGTGAGTTCATAGACATGATTTTAACCCACTTATACACAATTTCACAGACACAATTTCACTATTGATGATGCAATTCCTAGTTCTAAAACATAGACACAATTTTGTTCTACACAGATGCAATTTTAACCAACTCATACACAATTTCATAGTTCACAAACTCAATGTTAATATTGATGATGCAATTCTCAGTTTTGAAACACAGATGCAATTTTATTCTACACATATGCAATTTCCAAACACAAACGTTGTTTAATCTAACACAAATATGATTTCTAATGGTTTGACAATGTTTTCTCAGAATGATATGCAAATGCAAATAAATGGTGATGTTGTGCAAATGAGATTTTAAGTCTCAAAAACATGCAAAGAACATATAGAGATGCTCTAGAATGATCAAATATGAGCTAATATCAAACATAGACACATTTTTAACAATTTTGCACAATTTTGCCCAAGATTTGAATTGTTGAGTGTGACCAAATATTAATGTTGAATGTCTTGTGGCAAGAAAACATAGAAAACAATGAAGACACAATGTTTGAAGGTGTTTTTTCAAACTTTTAGTGCAATGAGTATGTCCAATAGGCCTAATCAGCCCAATTTCCATGGGTCTAGCACAATCGAAGACATATCAAACACTTTATAAACCTAAGGCCAATGTTCTCATGATGGTAACTTCATCCTCCAACCTAGAATCTTTGTCTACTCAAGTGTAGGGACACCTTGATGGTTATATTCACTAATTTTGTCTTTATTGTGAGTGAACAGGTATAGGCCTCTAGGACTAAAATGATGACCCTATCACCCTCTCCTCAGAAAGCTACAAGTAGTTTATGTTAAGCTGAGGATTCGTGTCTCATCTCCCATGAGCCTTATGGTGAGTATCTTGGGGGGAAACCAGCTATCCCCTTGCACTAAAATTATCACAATGTTTGATCAAAAATGATAGGCCACTATTCTAAAGGTGTCTAGTTATGTTTCAAGGTATCTGGTGGCTATACATGTGATATTTTGCTCACATTAATGAGCCCTCCTAGCCCTTGCAGGTTTTATGCACCACTATGGATACTTGAGCAGACAAATATTGATATAACACATCGGTATTAGTAATAAGAGACTTTCATCTAAACCCACAATCCTTTATATAGTGGACCAAAATAAAATACTGCTTGGGTTGTTCCCTCTCACAAGACAAGAGGTAGGCTCTCTAAAGACAATAATAATTTCTCTTACACCCAAGGCACAATGGAAGACGAGGGGAGAGGATACTTTTGTTATCACCTTTAGGGTTCTAATCTAAACACAAGTGTGCCAAATGCACAAGACACTTCAAGCAAAGTTAATTAAGCCTCAACAAACAAATAAAAGAGCAATGAAAATGTGTGAGCCTAATTATGTTAGGAATTGAAATGCAAAGACACACACTAAGATTGCCCCTACAACAAATGATTAGTATTTTTTGATAATCACCGCCTCCTGCAAGCACACTTATTAGGTTAATTTTAGAAAATCAAAATCAAAATGTGAAAAGGGGACCTTCAACAATAAGGTTTAGATAGATACACCACTTAGTCCAAGAAATGGGTTAGGATGAAACCAAATCTGAAAACTCTAAAATAAAAAAAAGATGAAAAACTGAAAATTAAAAATGCAAAATACATAAGTGCTCATACTTGCCCTAGATGTGAAAATATTGAATATAGATTTGGAAACATGATGGAATCTAAAAACCTAACACAAAACATGGGTGTGAAAAAACCAAACATAGATGCAAGAACCAATATTTTAGATGCGAAATTTATGAGAACTTGCAAAATCAAATCTAAAACACAGATGCAGAAAAAGATGTCACAGAAATGAAAAAATGATACACAGACATGCCTAAAAATGGAGATGCAGAAATATTCAATGTAGATGTGGAAAAACAAAACCTGCCAAATAAAAAATGGAACAGGAATGTAGACATAGAAAGATAATTCGTAGACACGATTTCACCTCTAATCATCATTGATCTAACCTGCAACTTGAGAAAAAAGACTAAAACTATTAAAATATGGTAGAAATTAAGGGACAAGAGTCCCACCAGGTGTGCCAAAATGTATACAATGAAAAATGATGATGATAAACTATTGCAAAACCATAAAATATCCAACCACAAGCAAACCCTATTTCTACAATAAAGCATTCAACATACACCAATAAAGAAACCTTAGACCTTGCAAATCAATAAATAAGATAATGATACCATTTTCATGTCAGGTAGGGTTTGATCTCCAATGTTTCCTATCATTGATCTTGTTTGATATGTTTACTCTCATATTTTGTATGCACACAAGAGATCAACAAAGAACAGACTGTGGTTGTGTAGTCTCTTGATCACAAGAAGGCTTGATTTTATATGTCATTAGGGTTGTGAAAGGATGAAGGAATCCTCTTATATATAAAACAACTTAGAAATGGAAGAATACGATTAACAGGTGGAAATATATATTATGAATTAGGATTAAAGGGTAGGTAAGAAAAATAATAAAATATGAAGGGGGTAGTTATAGGAAAATTAAGAGATAAATGAAAAGTGTCATGGGTTGAAAAAGCTAATGAATTAAATACAAAAAGATATATTTAATTAAAAGAAGAAGTGGGGCCAATTAAATAAATCAAATATTTATTTAATTTAGGAAAAAGAAAATTTAAATAAATAAAAAATATTATTTCATTGGGAGA
Source organism: Cryptomeria japonica (assembly GCF_030272615.1). Taxonomy (NCBI): domain Eukaryota; kingdom Viridiplantae; phylum Streptophyta; class Pinopsida; order Cupressales; family Cupressaceae; genus Cryptomeria; species Cryptomeria japonica. The sequence goes on along the minus strand of NC_081415.1, from coordinate 128,655,684 downwards.
GGACAATTTTAGGTGTCTACAAATATTGTAGAAAGTGTCCATTGCAATAACCATTTAACATGTATAGCAATTAGTTCAAATAAATTTTGAGAGATACAATATGACTAAGAAATGTCATATTTATTACCATTATTGCAAAGCAAAAAGTAGAAGTTATCTCATGCTATGAAGGAGAATTAGACTGATAATCCATAGTACTTAGGAGAATGTTAAGTGTATACATTGAATCACCTACTACCATGTAAGAACAAAGGAAATTGTGGTGCCACCCTATCCCACAAGAAGTCACATTGTGGTCAAGGGTTGTGCATATTATAGTTAGATTGATAATGACAACACATGTAAGGTGAAATGAAATCTATGGTCTGTAGCTATTGAGATATGTATGATATGATGAAGGTGGCATCTACCTTTTAAATCCTATGACATAGGTCCAACATACTTGGAATGTATATATGCCACTTAGGGTGTATTAGAAAATTACTTTTGTAATATTTATTCTCACTATTTTTTGTAATATATTAATATGGATGATGGGTTCAACTAGTAGTGGTAAAAGGTAGGTTGTGAACATAATTATTTAATAATATTATCCCCACATGTGGAAACCTAGAATAATAAAATAATGATGTGAAAAGTGGAAAAATTAATGACCTTTGGCCTTCTTCAATTGGGGCCTTGGAAGAGACAACACGTATCTCTTGGTATTTTGTCATTTATTATATCTAATATAATGTTTATCTTTTCAGATTGCACACACAAGTTGGAGGAAAAGTATTGGAGATAAAATGTATTTATTTTTTACTTCTATGGAGGAAATCCAAGGGATGTGGTCATTTTAGAATTAAGAGCCTTCTTTGGATGCCTTTCTTGGTGGTTAAGTATCTCTTGTCATTCTATAAATTTAGCTATTTGGATGTAAATTTAATGAGGAATAGTTCAATACAAAGTTATATTGTAGGAACAAAGACAAGTGGGATGCATAAGGAGATTGCACACAAGCATACAAGTGATGCTATGTTGGAGGCAAAAAAATGAATGAAATTGAATCTATTGTAATCACATGTTGGCATAACCAATGAAGATGATGTTGTTGGCATAACTGATGAAGATGATGATCAGTTGAGAAGATGACTAGTAAAGTTGATATGATTAGGTATACATTGTCAAGAGGAGATTGTTGGCTTGATGATGATGATATAATGTTTGATGACTTTACTTGTTTCTTCATTGATGGTAACCATGTTTGTTTAGTCATCTAAGTCTTCTAGACCTACCAGTATAGCCTAACTGATAGTGGACAACAAAACTACTAAGTTGTTGTCAACTGGTAAACAGGAGCAAAGCAATGATCAAGAAATTGGTATGGACGATTGGAGAAGAATTAGGTGTTTTAGTTCAGATATATGTTCATAGCATTTGAATGAGTCTGTGATTGAAATCACATCAAGATTGGTGAGCTGAAAAGCACATTTATAATTGACTGATATGAACTCTGTGAAGAAGAATGAATATATGTATTGGATCTTTAACAATTAATGATTTAAGGTTTGGTAGTGGATCTTATCATGATCATAACTTAGTGATGATGTGTGAAAATCTGTGTGTAATGATAAGGTGGCATTTGAATACATACAAGGATCATATTTCTTGGGAAACAACAAAGTGCTTAGTAGAGTGTATCAAGGGTTTGATGGATTATCAAATCAATGTGTGGTGGTCATTCAATGATCGAGATCATCTAGAAATTTGTTGTAATGATCTATAATATATTTTGGTGAAGTGTTTTGCCTTGCTAAATGTAAATTCATTATATCTTGATGTAGTTAGGGTTTTGTAACTGACATAACTGAAAAGTGTAAATAAGGGCTAGTTGGAGAAGAGATTGTGTGTTAGTGGTTTGAGAATGTGTTGCCAAACCAGATTGAAGTGTCTGAATATGTGTAGGAGAGTTGTGTTGAAAAGGATTTGCACTAGCAAGTAAGGAAGTGTTGTAATCAAATCATTTTCATTTTTGTTTCCTAACAGTTGCAGTAGTTTGAAATCCCTTAACTAGGTAGATCCTAAGAGGTTTGATATTGTAAATCCCTTCATCGGGTAGTGCACTACCTTGAGTTTGAAATTTGCTAACAAGGTTATTCTTAACAGGGTAGAGCTCCTAACAGGGCTAAGGTAAAATCCCTTGACCAGGTGACTCCTATTAGGGTTTTCCCTTAACTGGGCATATTGTAAAGCTCCTAACCGAGCTAGGCCTTTAATGAGGTGCATTCCAAAAGAGTGAAAAATATTTTGTGGGTGTTAATTCCCACCGTGGTTTTTCCCATTTGGGTTTCCACATGAAAAATATTTGTTTTCATATGGTGGTTGCATTGTTAATGTGTGCATTTGATATCTTTACTTGGTTTGCATTTTGATGAGCACTTGAGTAAATAGTTTGTTAAATCTGCTAAAAGAGATTGCTTAAGTAGTTATCGGTACACGTTTTTGAAGTATTGCAGAATTGTTTTACTACTAATTCATCCCCCCTCTCAATAGTAACTGAATCCTCATAATAACAATTGGTATCAGAGCCCTAGGTGCTCTTTGTGTAGAAGCTTAACTTCTTGAGGGGAAGATCCAAGATGATGAAGGAGGGTCCTAAGTTCACAAAGGATAACTACAAAATCTAGAGTGATAGAATGAAGATCTACATCAAAGGAATGGGGCCACAGTTCTGGCAGCATGTGGTTAATTAGTACACACCTCCTACTGGTACTCTAACCGTAGATCAGTTGAAGGAGCAACAAGAGAATGTTCAATCATTGGAAGCCATTGTAAGTACTCTTTCTGATTCTGAGTATATTGATGTTCATGGTTTAGAAAATGCTTATGAAGTTTGGGAAAAGTTGAAGTTGATTTATAGTGGAGCTGAGCATGTGCAAAAAGTTAAAGAAGAAAGCCTAAGAGGCAAGTTTGATGACATGAAGATGATGGAAGGTGAGACCATCACCTAGTACTTACAAAGTATAAAAGAAGTAGTTGGAGGAATCAAAAGTGTTGGTGGAACCATAACTAAAGACACAGTGGTAAGTAAAATTCTTAGAACCTTACTACCTACTTATGCTATTAGATTATTTTCTATCTAAGAATTGAGGTAAATCAACAAAGATAAAGTTACAATTGATTGGTTTTGACAATGGTGTACCTAAAGTAGAATCTTTTTTCAAAGCATCAGTATCTAATGCACTGGTAAGAAAAGGAAAGGATGTCTATCATAACCATGAATATAGGTCAAGTCATCATGGTGGTGGTAATGAAGGAGTGGATGATGAACATAACTTGATGGAAATTGAGGCTTTGTTGGAAAAGAAACTTCCTAGAGGCACTGGTAAGTACAAAGGTAAGCTTCCTCTTAAGTGTTTCTCATGTAACAAAATAGGAGATATTGCTACTAATTGTCCTAATAGTGATAAAAAAGAAAAGTTCATAAAGTTTAAGGGAAAATGTAAGAAAAAATGTTAAGTTACAATAGATGAAGGTGTTATCAATGGGGAATCAAAGGATGAAGATAATGGGGAATTTTTTTGTTGTAGTAGTTAAGGAAGATCTCTCTGACCAGAAAGATGTAGTGTCCCATATTAATAGCAGTGATGAGTGGGTCATTGATAGTGGTTTCTCACACCACATGACCGGTGACAGGAACAAGTTCATCTCACTTGAAGAATTTGATGGTGGAGTAGTGAGATTTGCCAACAATACACCATGCTTGGTAAAAGGTAAAGGTTCAATTTCTTTAAATGGAAAAAGTAATGTTGATAATTTATATTAGGTTGAAGGATTAAAGCATAACTTGTTGGGTGTTGGTCAACTAAGTGATAAAGGTTATCATCTTGAGTTCAAGAATGGAGTATGCAAGATTTTAGGAAGCAAAGGAGAACTGATTGCTACTAGTAAATAAACAAAAGGTAACTTATTCCATCTAAACACTAATGTTAATAGTTGTTTGGTTGCAAAATTTGAGGACAGTTGGCTATGGCATAGAATATTTTGTCATGTAAATTTTGATAATTTGGTCAAGGTTAGCAAGTCAAGTATGGTTAGAGGTATGCCACAACTAGTCAAACTAGACAATGTGATTTATAAGGAGTGTGATTTGGGTAAGATGAGTACTTCCTCTTTCAAAAAAAAATCATTTTCTTCTAAGAATATTTTAGATTTGGTGCACACTGATTTATGTGGTCCTATGAGGACTAGGAATTTTCAGGGTGATAAATATTTCTTGATATTTACTGATGATTATTCAAGAATGATGTGGGTTACATTTTTGAAGGAGAAGTATGATGCTTTCAACAAGTTTAAGGCATTCAAATCCTTAGTGGAAAAAGAAACTGGTAAGAACCTAAAGTGTTTGAGATCTGACCAGGGTGGAGAATTTAGATCAGCTGAATTTGTGGCATATTGTGATGAGAATTGAATCAAGAGACAACTATCTGCACCAATGACACCAGAGTAGAATGGAATTGTAGAAAGGAGGAACCAGACCATAGTTGAAGCAACAAGAAGAATGTTGATACAAGGGGATGTACCTAAAATGTTTTGGAGAGAAGAATTCAACACTGTAATAAACACATTAAATCAAATATTGGTCAAGAAAGGTAGTGAACAAAATCCCTATGAATTATGGTATGGTCATACTCCTAATGTTAGTCATTTAAAAATCTTTGGCAGAAGGTGTTACATAAAGAGAGATGAATATGCTAGAAATTTTGATCCTAAAAGTGATGAAGGAACTTTCCTTGGTTACTCAACTAAGAGCAAAGAATTCAAGTGCTTTAACAAAAGAACCAAAAAGATTGTGGAAAGTGTTAATGTGAAAGTTGATGAGTATTCTAACAAACCTAATGATACCAGCAAGTCTGATGTAGTAGATGAATAGAAGCTAGTGATCATTGAATCAAAAGCTCAAAATGATGTTAAACAAAATAGTGTGGAGGATTCTCCTCAACCAATAGAAGAAGAAGCGGAAGAAGAAGATGAGGCTTCTACATTGGAACCGGTTATACCTAGATATGTAAGATTGAATCACTCTGAAGATTAGATAATTGGAGACAAGTATGCTGCAGTAGAAACAAGAAGAAAGATCAGAGAAAGTGCTTGTCTAATTTCCACAATTGAACCAAAGGTAGTGAAAGAATCTCTCAAGGATGATGATTGGACTAAGGCTATGGAGGAGGATCTTGATCAAATAGATAAGAACAACAATTGGTCACTTGTTCCTAGACTAGCTAATAAAAATGTGATTGGTACTAAGTGGGTGTTTAGGAACAAATTGAATGAAGATGGTGAAGTGATAAGGAACAAGGCTAGACTAGTTTGCAAAGGATATGCACAAGAAGAAGGTGAGGATTATGGAGAAAATTTTGTACCAGTTTATAGAATTGAAGGAGTAAGGATGCTACTTGAATTTGCAACAATCAAAGGATTAAAGGTATACCAAATGGATGTAAAGTCTATATTTTTTAATGGAATTCTAGATGAAGAGGTTTACATTGAACAACCAGATGGGTTTGCATTGACTGAGGACAAGGACATGGTGTTCAAACTTCATAAAGCTTTATATGGATTAAATCAAGCTCTAAGGGCATGGTATGAGATACTCCATTCATGTCTGATAAAGATTGGATTTCAAAGAACCAGTGAAGACATCAACATTTACTTGAAGATAGAAGGAGATAAGTTATTGATTGTAGAAGTGTTTATAGATAATATCATATTTGTCGGACATGATGACATGAGTGTAACTTTTGCAGAAGAAATGAAAAAGGAATTTGAAATGTCTTTGATAGGTCAAATCAAATTTTTCATTGGCTTGCATGTCCAATAGATGAAAGGAGCAATCTTTATCGGTTAGTCTAAATATGTGAAGGAGGTATTGAAAACATTTGGAATGGAAGACTCTAAACTGGTTGGAACCCCTATGGGTAGAGGTTGCGGATTATCCAAGGAAGATGACTCAGATCTAGTAGATGAAATTGAGTATAGGATAATGATTGGTAAACTACACTATGTTGTTCATAGTAGACCAGACATTTCTCATGCAGTTGGTATAGTGGCTAGATTTCATAAAATTCCTAAAGAGACTCATATGATGGGAGTGAAGATAATTTTTAGGTTTCTTAGAGGAACTATTGATTATGGATTATGGTATCCATACAAAGGAAACTTATCTTTAGAGGTATTCACATCTGTTGATTGGGCAGGTAATCTAGATGACTAGAAGAGAACAACCAGTGGTGCATTCTTTCTAGGAGGAAGACTAGTATCCTGGACTAGTAAGAAATAAAATTGCATTTCTTAATCTATAGTAGAAGCAGAGCATGTAGCTACATCTATGAACTGCACTCAAGCAATATGGATGAGACATGCATTAGAAGGAATCAAGGAGAATATGACAGAACCGGTGATCATATATTGTGATAATACAAGTGTAAGAAACATTTCAAAGAATCTTGTATTGCATGCTAGAACAAAGCATATTGAACTAAAGTACCACTTTTTGAGAGAAAGGGTACAGAGAAAGAAAGTCAAGATGGATCATGTATCAAGAAAGGAGCAGTTAGCTGATATTTTCACTTAGCCATTACCTAAAGCAACCTTTGAGTATCTTAGAGGCAAGGTAGGGGTCACACCCCTATAGAAGGTCAACTAGGATGTTGTTTAAGCATAAATCTAGAGGACTAATTGAAGATCTTTCACTATGGATTGATGAGAAAGGGGACTACTCCTCAAGGGGAGCAACACATATGAAGAAATCAATAGCAACAGAGATGAAGAAATCACTAGCAGTAGAAGATGAATTTGGCACTTTGCATCTTTTCACATTTTTGTCAAAGGGGGAGAAGAAAAGTGAAGTGAAGTGAAAGAAAAAAGGGGAGAAGAAAAGTATGAAGAAAGAAGACCAATACAACAGTCATAACAGTTAGAGTTCATAGTGAGCTTTTGGACTGAGTTTTTGGTGCTACCACCAATGCCAAAGGGGGAGAATGTTGGCATAACTAATGAAGATGATGTTGTTGGCATAACTGATGAAGATGATGATGAGATGAGAAGATGACTGGTGTAGTATCGTAAATTTTATATCATTGCTAGGGTGGTACAATTCCACGCTTAGTTGAACACCTGCCTTAGAGTGTTTGCATCTTGCATTTGTAATTTCCCTTTAATAATTTAATTAATTAATTTAATTAAATCTAGTCATATTTCACCACTCCCCACATCATAAAATTGAGCCCTTAAGTGTGCCCCTTTTTATTTTATTCTGCCAATGAGTCATTAAATCATAAACCCTCATTATGTCCTATTTTGACCTTGAAAGCCTCATTTTGCATATCAAATCATCTTTAAATTAGCTGCAACTTTGGGATTCACTCTAATATCATTATATCTAATGGCACTAAAAATTTGGTGAAAAGTTGGTTGGACCATGTGCAAAGTGTCCCCAACTTTTTTCCCAAAATTTTGGGAGCATAATTATATGATATTATAATGCTTAACCCCAAGAGATTGGCAAGAAATTCAAACCCTAGGTCAGCCTAAAGATGAAATTAAGATCTAGGGTTTCATACATAAGATCTCTCTTTCTTTATTTGAAGGGATCTAAGAATGTATTGCCAAAAAGAGCTAGTGATCACAAGGAGCCTTCTATGTAGCGAAAGAGAAGATCTTTTGGAGTCTTTAACAATATTCATCAAGCATTCATCAAGTATTGATTATTTTCATTTATATTTATATTTACATGCATATAGGGTTTACTCTTAAGTGTAGGGTAGCTCTAGTTTCTTATGTTTCTCATTTAGAATCTTGCATACGCACAAGATTCTTGCAAACACTATTTTACTATACCTTATTGGCTATTTGTGGATATGGAAATCACCAACATAGGGTTTTGACAAAGGAAAAGCCCTATAGCCACCCAAACCCCTTCTTTTTAAGCTATAGGTACAGGTACCTAGAGGACTCTCAAGATCACCAAAAGACACAAGGATAGTCCCAAGGCCTTAGACTGCCCCAAATCCATCAGGGACAGGGCCATGGTTCCCGAGTCCTGACTAGGATAGGGGCATGGCACCCTGGCCCCCCTCAATTTTAGTGATTTTTTTTATAGGGTGAAGGCTTGAGATCTCAGGTTTGTAGCCTTTTAGTTGCATATCTCTATCAGATCATCAAGGACAGGGGCGTGGCACCCTAGTCCTAGTTAGTTTGGCTAATTTTTCAACACTAGGTACACATCCAAATTCCCCCCCCTTCTTTTCTTCCAGTATCTAAGTTCCAAATCTATAAGTTTGTGCAATTCCAGTTCATATGTGCTTCATTGTTTATCTCCTAGTCTAGTTGATCAATCAAACCCTAATTTTTCTTATCATTTGCAACAAGACGAATAGAAACCCTAAGAGATAATCTGTGGCTCTTTCTTTCTCACAAGAAGTAGCCAAAATGAGCTATCTCCCTAGGCTCTTTTGTATTCCCAATGTGTTGGCAAAAGTGGGATTAGGTCCTAGTCACTCGGTCTCGCTTTTTCCCCCTACATTTTGGTGAACTTGATGTGAATCCAATCTTCTTTAATTATGATTTATGTTCTTAGATCTAAGTGTTTTTTCTATTCAAATTTACATTTGCAGGTTTCAATTGCTTGCAAATTTCTAAAATTTAGAGGTCAATTTTGGTTAAACCCTATTTTTTTTCTTTCAAAATTGAACTTGTGGAGAGCTTAATTTGGATCATTAATTTCAGATCTGATTTAGGAACACATTTCACTCATAAATTTTATTTTATAAATCAAAATTTAGAGTTCTTTCATTGGTTAAAATTGAACATTTCCTTCTATTTTGCATATGGTATCATTTGAAAGAGGAAAATTAGTGTCGTGATGCATTCATTTCATAAATGTGATAATGGGTTAGTTTCCCTTGCTTCATATTTTCCCTCTCTTAAATAAAATACTCCTATATATGACAAAGTTTTAGTGCCTAAAAGAGTTGTTACCAACCCCTTCAGAACTCTCCCATGCTCTAAGGATAAAGACTTGAAGAGTGATCTTGCTAATTATCCTAAAATGTGCCCTTCCCATCTAGCTATCTTAGAGGAAGAGGATGATATCGTAAACACCTTTCTTAATGTTACTTTACCTTCCCTAAATGATGTCTCTCTAAGTGAAAAGGTATTCATGGACATTGACTTATCCTCTCCTAGATTTGGTCTTACCAATGGAGGCATATTAGTGAAATAAGAGGTTATGAGCACTTCTTTCTAAGATCTCCTTCCTAAGAATGAATCTTTGGAGAAAGATGTTCATCTCCCTCCTAGAGAATAATCCCCTAATGAGGATCATTTTGTGCAAGAATATGGTAATGTCCCTACTTTTCCTAGTGATGGCATTTCCCTTTTGACTTCAACGAAATTCCCACTAGAGATGATGCATTAATGAGAAATGCTTTTCCTTGCCCCAAAGCTTTTCTTACCCATAAATATTCCTTATAGAAAGAAGATGAAATCATAATCAATTTTGTTTATTCTCTCTCCCCTAGGGATCCTATTGAACACATTTTGAGGCAAGAGGATTATTTAAACACATGTATTGATGCTCTCCCTCCTGAGGATGAAGAGTTAATTAGAAATGTTATCCCTTCTCCCAAAATTGGCAATAACAATAAGGACATCATTGTGCAAGATATTTCTAATACTTTTTTTAATGAACTCACTATTTGGGATGAACAATTAGAAGAAGGTGTTGATTATTCTCTACCCCATGAGAGAACCCTAGCCAAAAAGGATGAAATCATGATTAATATCTCTCTCGATAGCATCTCACTTTCCATGAATCTCAATAATTTTTCCTCTAAAGGTAAGGCATCTCCTTCTCCACAACTAGGTTCTACTCATAAGGATACTTTAGTTCAAGAAGAAGTTATTAACATCTCTTTCAAAGATCTCCCTCTCAAAGGTGAAACTTTAGAGAGAAATGTTGACCCTTCTCCTAGAGAGTCTATTCTCCATTTAGATCATTTTATGATAAAGGACTATATGACCTTTCCTACTAATACTCTTTATTCTAAAACATCAATGCCTACTTCTAGTCTATCTCCTAAAATTGATCTTATCCATGATAACATTTTAATGCAAGAAGAGACTATCAACAATTCTTCCAACAATCTTGTCCATTCTTTTTCTAAAATTCACAAGGATGCCTTTGATATTCCTAAACCATCTTCAATCAATTTGATACATGTGAATGAAATACCTAATAAACCCCTCTTCATATTTAAATGTACTTGTCCTTCTCAAAGTTCTCAATGTAAGCCTATCTTATTGGTTCAAGGTGGTTATGCTAATGATTCTTTTTGCACTCCTAAGAAACCTGTTATTATGGTGTAAGGAGGTTATCCTACTAAGAGCCCTTACAAGTATGCTAATAAAATCACAAAAGAGAGTTATCATGCAGTTTCTCATACTTACAACACAAGAAACAATAGGCAACCTAATCCTCTTCCAATTATCCCAACTTCACTCCCTCCCTCTCAACCTCCTCTTCCACAATTACCTTGTATATCACAGACTCTTAGTAAGGAGTATGATCTCATTGAACAACTTAAATCTACTCTTGCTAGGATTTCTATTTGGGATTTGGTTCAAACTTCACCTACTTATCATGGGATGTTACAAGATGCTTTGAAAAACTTGGATGCCCCACCTATAGTGATAGCTAATAACATGGCTTCTTTGATTGATCCTACAAACAAACCCAAAGCTCAAATTGTATTCACACAAGATGAGTTACCTTCTCATGAAATCAAACATCAATATAATCCTCTTATGATTGTGCTTATTATCAACAATACTACTATAAGATGAACCCTTGTGGACAATGGATCTAGCCTTAATGTTTGCAGCATAGACTTATTGGATAAGATTAATGTGGATGGTTCTCTCATTGAACCTGCTTCTATTTCTATTCGAGGCTTTGATAATGTTTCTAAACAAGATTTAGGTGTAATAACCTTGCTTGTTAAGGTAGGTCCTATTACTGTATCTACACCTATTCATGTCATTCCTAGTAATTTGACATATAACCTTCTATTAGGGAGACTATGGATTCATAGTATGCAAGTTGTCTCCTCAACTTTGCATAGGCAAGTCAAGTTCATTTATAAAAATAAGACATACACCTTGTTGGGTGAGACTAACATTCAAGCTCCATTAAAATTTGGATCTTCTTGTTCGACTACTTCCCATTCTTCTCCCAATCCTCCTAATTCTTCAAATACATCTATTTCCTTTAAAGATCTTGTTCCTTCCAATACTCCCAATTCTTCCACTCAATCAAAATCTCCTCCCAAGGATATCTTTTCTTTGGAAGGAGTGCTCTTAGATAATGATTGGGAATCTCTAGACTATACCCCTACTTTTATAGGAGAGTATAGAGTACCTTGGTGTTAATGTGAGGATCCAGTTACTATTGAGAGGGGGGTGAATCAGTAGTAAGTAGATCTCTGCAATCTTAAACCTTTTTTGCAATTCAACTTAGTATGATACTGGTAATAGCATAAATAAATATTATAATGATAAAATCATATGTTCCAAACTGTAACACTTCAATAATCACCAATCTGACATACCGGTCATACATTCCTTCTTACTTAATAGCTCTACTAGCAACCGGTTCCACTTACATACCAGTTAGGCATTACCAATAGATCTAGATGACTTAGACAATATCAAAAACATGGTTGCCATCAATGAAAACACATATAAAGTCATCAATCCTAACTCAAACACATCAATGCCAATGAACATTACCGATCACCAACCATCATATCAATGTCAATATTCTCCCCCTTTGGCATTGATGGCAACACAAAAAGTATTCCTAAAATCCTATTGATCTCCTTTTTACTATTTATCTCCTCCAATTTATTGTCTCTCCCCCTTTCATATATTTTTCTCCCCCTTTGACAACAATTCCAAAGGTGCAAAGGCATCTGCCATCATCTTGCTTCAACCACCATCTTTGTCTTCCTTGCTATTGGATCTCATCTAATATATTATTAGCCTTTTTTGTCTTCTATCAATTACTCCCCCTAAAGAGAAGTCCACTCTTCATCAATCCACAAAAATATGTTCAATTAAACCATTGGATTGATGTACCTTCATCACCTTAGGTGATTGAATGTAGGGGTAAAACCCCTAGCTTACCTTTGAGATACTCAAAGGTAGCCTTAGCTAATGGCTTTGTGAATATATTTGCCAATTATTCCTTACTGGTTACATGCTCCATTTTGATTTCTTTCTCCTACACTTTTTCTCTTAGGAAATGGTATTTCAACTCTATATGCTTGGTTCTAGCATGTAAAACAAGGTTCTTAGCAATGTTTATAGCACTGATATTATCACAAAAAATTGTCACTGGTTCAGTCATATTCACCTTGAAACCATCTAGCACATGTTTCATCCATATGGCCTATGTGCAATTCATGTATGCTCCTACATATTCTGCTTCAGCTGTTGACTAAGAAATACAACTTTGCTTTTTTCTTATCCATGAAACCAGTCTTCCTTTGAAGAAGAGTGCACCACCAGTTGTTCTCTTCCAGTCATCCAAATTACTATCCCAATCAGCATAAGTAAAAATTTTTAAAGAAAAGTCACCTCTGTATGGATACCATAATCCATAATCATGTGTGTCTCCTTAAGGCTCTTTTGAAATCTTGCAACTAAGCCAATTGCATGAGCAATATTCGATCTGTTGTGAACCACATAATGCAACTTTCCAATCATAGACATGTATTCTTTCTCATCCATAATAGTTGAATCATCTTCTTTTGATAATCTGTAATCGATAACCATTGGGGTTCCAACAAGTTTACAATCGTCCATTCTAAAGGTCTTCAATATTTATTTCACATACTTGGATTGAGTAATGAAAATGCCATCTTTCATTTGTTGTACCTGTAATCCAATGAAAAACTTTATCTCTCCAAAAAGAGAAATTTCAAATTCTTTCTTCATTTCATCAGCAAATGCTTGGCACATATCATCATCACCACAAAAAATGATGTCATCTACAAACACTTCAGCAATTAGTAGCTTATCTCCATCAATATTCAGGTATATGTTGCTATCTTCACTTGTTCTCTAAAATCCAATCTTAGTTAAATGAGAATGTAGTCTTTCATACCATGCTCTTGGTGCTTGCTTCAATCTATATAGGGCTTTGTGTAGTTTGCATACCATATCCTTGTCTTCAGTTAATGTAAACTCATCTGGTTGTTCAATGTACACTTCTTCTTCTAAGATACCATTTAGAAATGCTAACTTGACATCCATTTGGTATACCCTAAATCCTTTGAATGCAACATATGAAAGTAGCATCCTTACACCTTCAAGTCTTGCAACTGGTGCAAAGGTCTCTCCATAGTCTTCTCCTTCTTCTTGTGCATATCCTTTGCAAACCAACCTTTCCTTATTTCTAACTACCTCACCATTTTCATCGAGTTTATTTCAAAACACTCACTTAGTGCCTATTACATTCTTGTTTTCTAGTCTAGGTACAAGTGACCAAGTGTTATTATTTTCAATTTGGTCAAGCTCTTCTTCCATTACTTTTATCTAATCATCATCCTTGAGAGCTTCTTTAACTGTTCTTGGCTCAATTCTAGAGATTAGACATGCATTTTCTTTGATTTTTCTTCTGGTTTGAACACTAGAATTCTTATCACCCATTATTTAATCAACACTATGATTTAATCTGATATATCTAGGTATTACCGGTTTTGTTATGTCAACTTCTTCCTCTTCACTTTCTTCTTCCATCGGTTCTTCATCTACTGGTTGAGCTGCAACTTCCTTATTCTTCTCACCTTCATCTTGTATTACTGGTTCAATAATAATAGTTCTCTATTCTTCCACTTCATCAAACTTGTTGGAAACACCCATCTTCTCAGAGTATTCATCAACCTTTATCTTGACACTTTCCACTATTTTCTTGGTTCTTTTGTTAAAGCACTTGAATGCTTTGCTTTTGGTAGAGTATCCAAGAAATATTCCCTCATCACTCTTTGGATCAAATTTACCGGCATATTCACTTCTCTTGATGAAACATCTACTACCAAAAACTTTGAAATAACTAACATTAGGAGTTCTACCATCAGGGAAAACTTTAATAAACCCCCCCCCCCTCGGACAAGGTGTAAAAACCTAGCAATAGGTGTATAATTGCAGAGGAAAATTTTAATTTTACTGTCGAAATTTTGCAGTTTACAAAGAAAAAATAATAATCCCCATTGGCGAATCATTCATGATTGCTCAAAGTTTGTGAAAAATCTAGGTGAATTGTAATGTTTTTAAAACCAAAAAAATATTTGCGTGGGTGAATTGTAATGATTTTAAAACTAGAAAAAATATTTGCATTGACGATTTTAACATATTTTCAAACCATAAAAAATATATTGGCGATTTCAACATATTTTCAAACCATAAAAAAAAAATATTGGCAATTTCAACCTATTTTCAAACCATAAAAAAAAATATTGGCTATTTCAACATATTTTCTGATGCTCTACAAAAAGGATTAGAAAATTTGTTTGATGGCAACATACACAAGAGCAGAAGAAACAAACGTTAGTGTTAGCAACAAAAGATTATCCTAAACAGGCATATCAAGAGAGATATTAAGCATGAAATAGAAAGCATACAAACATAGAATACATAAACTATACTCCTCCAAATGCTAATCAAGATGCTCATAGTTGCTCCTCCCTTGTTCCTCTCCTCTCCAAGTTCCACATGAGTGTAGCTCTCAGCTTTTAGCACTAGCCATGGATGCCATATGGAGATTCAAGATAGTTGAATATGATAAGCAAATGCTATGCAAGTGTAGATAGTGATGCTATGAAAAAACTCTATGCTAATACCATTATAACAACAATACTCTAATGCTTCCTCTACTTGAGGAGAAGGGTTCTATTTATAGAAGAAATGGGGAAATGAAGGGTTAAGATTGAGCAATCTTAACAAGGGTTAAGATTGAGAGATATTCAATCCATGTGAGACTTTCAACCCAATCCCATGTTGACAAGTGTCACCATGAAGAGCCTTGAGAGGAAAAATAAGGAGAATTAAATGCTTGAGGGGACATGATGGCTACCCTAGTCAAAGAAATAAATGCTTTGAAGAGACCCATGAGTCAAAAGGATGGTTAAGTTAGAGGAAAGTCTCTAACCAAAGGTAAAAGATGAGTTAACCATAAATGGTTATGTAAGAGCCTTTAATGGTTTGGAAGACTTTAAAGGTTAACCATTTGAATACTTAAAGCCTTAAATGCCTTTCAAAGACTTTGAGGGCTTTGAGAAGTGACTCCAAGTTGCTTAGGAATGTGGCAATATTTAGGGGATGGATTAGGCTAATTAGGAAGGGGTTAGAAGAATCTAGAAGGGATTTAGGCATGCAAGTGGATTTTGTAGGAGAATGCAAGTGGGAGGAATTTTGGGATTTTCAATTAAAATAAAATCATTTATTTCAATTAAATGGTGTAATTTGCATTTGGGTAGATATTTAAATAAATATTAATTTATTTAAATGTGAATATGAATTTTGGATTTAAATAAATCTTAATTTATTTACATGAGAAAAAGGAAGATAAAGCATTTAAATGCTTGAAGACTTTGAGGGAAACCATTAAAGGCTTAAGAAGACTCTAGAAAGAAGCCATTAAGTTTGAAGACTGTAAGGGAAACAATTAAAGTCTTAAGAAGACTTTAAGGGAAGCCATTAAGTTTGAAGACTTTAAGGGAAACCATTAAAGGCTTGAGAAGACTCTAGAAGGAAGCCATTAAGTTTGAAGACTTTAAAGGAAACCATTAAAGGTTTCAAGTGGGTGAGGATAAATAGGATTTTAAATAAATAATAGTTGTGCAACTTGCATTTGTAGGAAAATACAAGTGGGTGGAGGATAAAGGTGATTTAAATAAATGATTTATTTAAAATAGTTGTGCAACTTGCATTTGTAGGAAAATACAAGTGGGTGGAGGATAAAGGTGATTTAAATAAATATTAATTTATTTAAATGTGAGAGAAGATTTAATTAAACAAATATTATTTATTTATTTAATTAATGGTTTGAATTTGGTTAAGTGAATTAAATCAAATAAATTAAATAATTTATTTAATTAATAGGAGAAGAGGGTTAAGATGAATTAATTAAATATTAATTTAATTAATTATTGATTGATGGTTAAATAATCAAATAAATATTAAATGTTCATTTAATTAAGTGGACAAATTTATGTGACTACATTTTCAAACCATTAAAAAAAAATATTGACGATTTCAACCTTTTTCCAAAATGTAAAAAAAAAATATTGGCACTTCAACAGTCCCCGTCAAGTCACTAAAACACATGGCACACAGTCGTCAACTCTCTGGCTGAAAGACTGCTCATTACAAAATCTTGCGACCTAGCGACAAGCCCTTACGACTCTATCTCCAACTCGCAAGCTAAATATGCTAAGCCTTCATAACCTCAAGATCTAGTGACTGAGGGAAACTAAACCGCCACTCGCCAATTCTCGACCACAAAATGTTAAGTCCTCATCACCGCAACAACTTGGAGACAGTGGTAACTTTAACCCTTGTTGCATACTCTCCAACATAAAATTGTTTATCTTTTAACCGCTATAACATCACTCACAAGATCATGGCTTGATCAAGTCTTCAGACATTTAACTTCACGAGCTAGTGAAAACAATAAAACTTAACCACAAACTCTTTAGTTGCTAGCTTGCGACCTAAAAATGCTAACAGTAAACAAACATGAGAGCTAGCGACAACTGTGTGAAATGATTTACTCGCTAACTCTCACAGCTATAATGTATGACATTAGACCAACTCGAGACCTCACGACCAAAGCAATTTCATTAACAATCTCTAGCTCCCTAACATAAAATGCGAACACCTAGAAAGCTAGAGACCTTGTGATGTAAACCCAAACCAACTTGTCGACAGCTCACAGATTGATCATGTCTTCAAACATTTTACCTCACGAGCGAGCCCAGAATTGAATGTTTTAAATTTAATTAAATATAATTAAGTCTATAAAGCTCTTTTTCTGGTGGAAGTTTAAAATGATTAAACAGACAAAAATAGACCCAAAAAGTGACATGAGTATATGGTCATTGGTGACATGCCCAAAAAATGGGAGAAGTCATGGGACCCATGACATCTGACAACAAGTACCATCATCTGTTGGATGAGAAAAGATCAACGGCTTAGGGTGGATTTCGGCTCAAATGTGGGAAGTGAACACATTTGTGAGAACTTCACTCGGAATTGAACTTTTTAAATTTATTTAAATATAATTAAGTCTATAAAGTTGTTTTCTAGGCGAAAGTTTAAAATGATTAAATAGACTTAAAAAATAGTCCCAAAAAGTGACAAGAGTATGGCGACATGCCTGAAAAATGGCAGTAGTCATAGGACCCACGACATCTGATAAAATGGCTGAAGTACTCGAGCGAAATCTGAATTCATGCCCTTCTATTTGATTAGCAATTGCCATTCAAAACTTTTACAGAACCCGACAAACAAGTCCATGTGTCAATCCCCATCTTCAATTGCACACTTGCAACTGGTTATAACAATTTGGAAAGTAACTAGGGAGTTAGCGACAATGCTACCAAATCCTCTTAATCACAAGCTCACAACCCCTTTTACAAATCCTCAAAGAATCTCGTGAGTGAGCGACAGCCGTTGATCTTCATCAAGCCCTTTAGTTGCAACCTCGCAACAACATTTGTAATATTCTTTCTTTACCTGCGAGCTGGCAACCATTTCAAATCTAACAAAACAACTTATTTCATCGCAAGCTCGCAACTTGAAACTTAACTTGACTCAAACCCTTACGATCCCGCGACAACAAGATACTTAACCGCTATCGCATGCTCGCAACACTTTTTGACTTAAGACTTACAAACCTACGAGCATGCGATGACCACAAAATCAAACCAAAACTTACCTGTCACAAGATCGCAACATAAAATGCTAAACAACTTCAAAACCTATGAGCAAACGATGAAACCAACTAAGCTGTGATACCAACCACATCGCATGATCACAAATTAAAAGTACTTAACTGCGAACACCTTGCAACCTTGCGATAACATAAAATCACACCTAGTTGCAACCTCGCAACATAAAATGGTCAAGTGCGAAACATCTTGTGAGGTAGCGACAACTAAAATCTCCCAGTACTCACAAGCTCATGACTTAAACTGACTTGATGATAAAGGACCTGCGAGCTAGGGATAACCATAAAATCTCAAAACTATTTATCTCTTGACCGCAGCGATTCAGCAAGAACCAACAAAAATCGATGTTTTATGTTAATTACCTTCATAAATAGTCGTGAGCAGTGGCACACAGACCATTAGTGACTTACTCACGAACTCTCACGGCTATAATGCATGTCATCAAACCAATTCGAGACCTCGTGACCAAAGCAATTTCATTAACAATCTCTAGCTTGCTAACATAAAATACTAACACCCCCAAAACTAGAGACCTCACGATTTAAACCCAAACCAACACTCAATAACTCACCACTTAAATTCTTAAACATGAAATTTATTGCGAGTTAGAGATGAAACATTAAACATGTCTCATTGTTTGACCAACCGTTTGACCACATTTGACATCGACATGGACAAATAAAGAGAGGAAAACTCATATTTTCAATGCACGACAAGTTTGGTTTACTAGCCAACTAAGACAAAAACCAAACACAAAACCCTAATCTCCATGAACATAATGTTAAGCATTTAATGTAGAACACTAGAAAGGTTCTAACAGTTATGCAATATGAATAATTTATGTATCTTGTGACACAAATTGTTGCATTTAATGTTTAACATAATGTGGAACCAATTTACTAATAATTCAATTGTTTACAAATAATTCAGAAAATAAATTTGAATTGTTTACTAATAATTTAAATTCACAATTAAAAATATGAAATAAGTATCTGTTATGATTGAAAAATTCAACGAATACAATATCAAAAATCATCAATGACAACTATAGTATTGCAAATTGAAATTGTAATATGACTCAAGAATTGTAGTATAATTATAAATACCTATAAACTGACTACTAATTCACTTTAGTGACTCAGTCCGAGGCTTCTATATCCCAAATGGACTCAAGATCCAGAAACTGACTAGTACTAATAGGTTCATCTTCATTCTAACTCAAATTGCGGAATGCAAATCGAGAGCTCCCAGATTTACTAATCAGACACAAACAAATTGTAAGAAAGAGTTTATTTATATCAATCCATGGTTGCATTTTTGGTGAATTACGCGGGCGTTTCAAAATGCATATTGGTTTAAGCGAGGCGAAATGTATCCTCAAATGCTTATAATGTTTTAATTGATATTTGTGAATTTGGCTGATGCGTGCAATGAACATTTAATTTACTGTTGGCTAATTAGGTCCTGGGTACGTGGTCATTTTACTATTTCTAACGAATAACTGAGGTGATCTAATACCTACGTTTGAGTGATTCCAGGCAAATATTATGGGCATGCACATCGAACAGTGTGTGTTGAATGGCAAAGCTAGAATATAGTGTACCGTTAACCCCAAAATTTTGGGCGATTTGACCACTATGTTGCCCTAGACTATTCACCATTTCCTCAAAAAAAATTACATGGAATTCGCCAATTGGCAAAGATTCACCACTAAAAAACTCTTTGTCTACCATGACATAATTCAAAAGGGGTTTTATCATTACCTTTCTTTACCAATATCTGGTTCATTGTGTAAATAGTTGTGCTAACTGCTTCTCTCCAAAACATCTTTGGCACTTCCTCTTGAATCAACATAGTCTTGTCAGCTTCAACAATAATCCAGTTGTTTCTCTCTACAATCCCATTTTATTGAGGAGCTCTAAGTGTAGACAATTGCCTCTTTATCCCATTCTCTTCACAAAACTTCACAAACTCATGTAATGTGAATTCTCCACCTTGATTAGTTCTAAGACATTTCAAGCTCTTACCAGTTTCATTTTCTACCAAGGCTTTGAATGGTTTAAACTTGCTAAAGGCTTCTGATTTCTCCTTTAAAAAGGTTACCCACATCATTCTAGAACAGTCATCAGTAAATATCATAAAATATTTATCACCATGATAGCTCCTAGTCTTCATAGAACCACATAAGCTTGTATGCACTAAATCTAGGATGTGTTTAGATGAAAAAGATTTATTTTTGAAAGAATACGATGTCATCTTACCCAAGTGGCACTCCTTACACATCACATTATCCAGTTTCACAAGTTGAGGCATTTCTTTAACCAAATTGGACTTGCTAACTTTTACCACATTATCAAAATTTACATGACAGAATCTCCTATTCCACAACCATCTTCAATTTTAGAAACCAGACAACTCTTTATGTTTGCATTCAGATTTAAAAGATTACCTTTAGTATTCTTACTGGTAGCTATCAATTCTCCTTTGTTTCTTGATATCCTACATATTCCACTTTTGAATTCTAGGTGATAACCTTTGTCATTAAGCTGGCCAAAACTCAATAGGTTATGCTTTAAATCTTCAATCCAATAAACATCATCTACATTGATTTTTCCATTCAGGGAGATAAATCCTTTACCTTTAACCATGCAGGGAGAGTTATTTCCAAATCTTACCACTCCACCATCAAATTCTTCAAGGGTTAGGAACTTATTCTTGTCACCGGTCATGTGGTGTGAACAACCACTATCAATAATCCAATCATCATTGTTGTCAATGTGAGATACTAAGGCCTTCTTATCTGACAAATATTCTTTGATTGCCTCAAAGAAAATCTCTTCATTGTCCTCATCATTGGATTCTTCATTTGTCATTCCTTCATCAACTGCAACATAACAATGTTTCTTCCCTTTTCCCTTATATTTTGTAAACTTTCCTTTGAACTCAGTGCTAGGATAGTTAGCAGCTATGTGTCCTATCTTGTTGCATGAAAAAAAATTCAGAGGATGTCTTCCTTTATACTTATCGGTACCTCTGGGAAGTCTTCTTGCCAATAATGCTTCAAGCTCCATCAGATTTCCTTCATCATCTTCATCATCTCTACTATGACCAGATTTGCATCATGAGTATGACAACTTTGTTTTGCTTTTCTTGCCTGTGTATTAGACATTGATGCTTTAAAGGAAGATTTAGACTTTCGCATGCTATTATGAGAGCTACTTATTTCAAATGTAGTGAGCTTACCAATCAATGAATCAATAGTAACTTTATCCTTATCAACTGACCTCAACTCTTGAATAGCAGAAACTCTTATTGCATAAATAGGTAGAAGAGTTCTAAGCATTTTTCTTACCATTGTTCCATCATCTATTATACCACTTGCACTCTTGATTCCACCAACTAATTCCTTGATCCTTTGTCCATACTGTTGAATATTTTCTCATTCCATCACTCTCACATCATCAAATTTGGCTCTTAGGCTTTCTTCTTTAGCCCTTTGAACATGCTCATCTCAACCATAAATCAGTTTCACCTTTTCCCAAAATTCATGAGCCATCTCTAAACCATGGAAATCAGTATACTCATAATCAAATAAGGTACTTACAATTGCTTCTAGTACTTGGATATTCTCTTGTTTCTCTTTGAGTTGATCTGCAGTCAAAGGATCAGTAGGAGTTTGATTTTAGAGACAACATGTCCTCAATAATAAGATCCCATACCTTTGAGGTAAATCTTCGTCTAGTCACTCCAGATCTGGTACTTGTCCTTGGTGAACTTGGGACCCTCCATCTTCATCATCTTACTGATACTATTTTCCTCAATCTATTAAGCTTCAATACTGAGAGGACCTAAAAATGCTCTGATACAAATTGTTAATGTGAGGATCCAGTTACTACTGAGAGGGGGGGCGAATCGGTAGTAAGTAGTGTTGGAATTTTGATGATGTTGTGATTGTCATTGATGGACAAACACTTGTTTTGTGATCAATTTTTCTATGTATGAGTTATACTCAATCGATATTTGTTCCAATCGGTATCATGTAATATAGTCTTTAGACTATCGATGTTTTGCAGAAGGTGTTTACCGGTCACAAATTGACTGAAGACCTAGAGCAGTATGAGGACCTCAAGTGGTTCGAGGATCTCAAGCGGAATGAAGGAATAAAGCGACAGTTATCATTTTTCCCAATCTTCATGGATAATGACCATGATTCAAGTAAGTAGGTAGCAACCTCACTTTCCATCTACATCTGCAATACCTATTCTTCCATGGTGTCAATTGTGCTCATCTCTTGAGTTACCATTAATGCTTCCAGGTTGAGAAAGAACTTCTGAAGAATTTGCAGTTTGGGTGATAAAACTAGTTGAAGTTCCTGCAAATCTCGTGTCTGGTTGCTAATCTCCAAATCTATCCTAGCATACTAGAGCTGATACTAGTGAACAGTTTGCCAATATGTAGTGAAAGAATCATATGGTGTCTTAAAGTTTCTTATGTATTCCTGCAAATCAGATTGTAATTTGTCCTTTTGTGCAAGCACACCATCACAAAATAGATGGGGTTGGCTTATTTTTCTCAGTAGTAGTTTTCCCTCATCCATAGCATCTCTTATATCCTTCCGCCCTTTCTAAAGTTGAGACTGGAGCTCATTCAATTTCTTTACTAAGGCAGTGTTTAGTTCCTTCTCATGCTTCTTCTTAAATATTGGACCGACATGGAATAAAGCAATAGTTATCATTTTTCCCAGTCTTCATGGATAATGACCATGATTCAAGTAAGGAGGTAGCAACCTCACTTTCCATCTGCATCTATGATACCTGTTATTCCATGGCGTCAATTGTGCTCATCTCTTGAGTTATCGTTAATGCTTCCAGATTGAGAAAGCACTTCTGAAGAATTTGAAGTCTGGGTGATAAAACTAGTTGAAGTTCCTGCAATCTCATGTCCGGTTGCTAATCTCCAAATCTATCCTAGCAGACTGGAGCTGATATTGGTGAACATTTTGCCCATATGTAGTGAAAGAATCATATGGCGTTTTGAAGTTTCTTATGTATGCCTGCAAATCAGATTACAGTTTGTCCTTTTGTGCAAGCACATCATCACAAAATACATGGGGTTGGCTTATTTTGCTCAGCAGTAGTTTTCCCTCATCCATAGCATCTCTTATATCCTCCTGCTCTTTCTAAAGTTGAGACCAAAGCTCATTCAGTTTATTTAATAAGGTAATGTTTAGTGCCTTCTCATGCTTCTTGGTAGTCACCTACCAAGAAGAAACCAGAAGTTGCACCTGCTAAAGTATTTGAAAGGAAGCAGAAGATGAAAAGCAACTCACTGGGGTCTGAGGATACAGAATTAGATGTGCAACCTAAGAAGACCAGGCAGACAAGGAAGAAGGCAAAAACTACCAGCATTGCACCTGCATCATCTGCACCAGTAAATATTGACGTCTCTTCTTATAAGATGATAACACATTGTCAAAGGACTGTCAAGAATATCAAAAGAAAATTGCTTAGTGATTTGAAGGAGTATTTTGATTATTTTAATGATAATGAGAAAGAGGAAACAGAGCAAGAAATCGTCAATAATTTATGTGTTTATGACTAGTCACCCTTAGAAATTAGATCTAAGACACCTGATTCATTGTACAATTCTTTAGGTAATAAATGGTGCATTGCCATCGAGAGGGAACAGGAGATTAGAGAAAAGATTTTTGCATATTACTTCCCTGATGCTTCTAACTCTAAATTGTTTGAAATCATGGACCGGTACAAAGGTCTCTTATTCATGAGAAGAAGACTCTTGCTATTGGAAGGCAAAGCATCTAAAGTGGTGAAAGACACACACTTCCATACTAAAGCTGCTGTGAAAATGCATAAAGTTGCTCAAGACAATAGAGAAGCCAAATAGGAATCAGAAATCAGAAAACTGGATGCGGTATATGACAGTGAAGGAGAACCAGTTAATGAACACATGGACACTATTGACATTGATTCTTTGGATGGTGAAGATGTCACTCCAGATGTAGAAAAAGAAAGGTTGATAAGGAAAAAGCAGACAAGGAGAAACATGATAAAGAAAAAGCAGAGAAGTAGAAGTTGGACAAGGAAAAGGCTGACAAGAAGAAAGTGGAAAAAGAAGAAGAGAAAAAGAAAGATGAAGAGAAAAGGAAAGATGAAGAGAAAAGTAAATATTAAGAGAAGAGAAAACAAGAAGAGGAGAAGAGGAAAGAATAGGAGAAGAAGAAAGAAGAGGAGAAGCGAAAAGAAGAGGAGAAGAAGAAAGAAGAGGAGAAGCGGAAAGATGAGGAGGAAAAGAAACAAGAAGAGGAGAAACAGAAAGAAGAAGAAAGAAAGAAAGAAGGAGGAAGAGAAGAAAAGGCATGAAGCGGAGCAAAGGGAGAAAGAAGAGGAAAAGAAAATAGTGGAAGAGAAGAAGGAAGCAGAAAATAACAAGCAAGTGGAGAGTCCAACGACTACCGGTGGACTACCGGTGGTCAAGCCAAACCAGCTAATATCACTAGTCCTCTTGACCTCCAATCTGCAGATGAATCAGAGTTGCTGTAAGGCATAAAACTAGCACAAGAAAGACTGGAAACATTACAGAGGAAAAAGGAGCAGGATGTCATTCACACTGCAATTAACACCCTTACCAGTTTGATTCTTGGAACCAACCTCCCCAGTACCAATTCCTCTCTGGCCCAACTAAAACTTCTATGTACAGTTGTAGAGGACCAAGTACAATGCCTAGAAGAAGTTGTCAAAGCAAATGCAAAGAAGAAGCATGAGAAGGCACTAAACACTGCCTTAGTAAAGAAATTGAATGAGCTCCGGTCTCAACTTTAGAAAGAGCAAAAGGATATAAGAGATGCTATGGATGAGGGAAAACTACTACTGAGCAAAATAAGCCAACCCCATGTATTTTGTGATGATGTGCTTGCACAAAAGGACAAACTACAATCTGATTTGTAGGCATACATAAGAAACTTTAAGACGCCATATGATTCTTTCACTACATGTGGGCAAACTGTTCACCGATATCAGCTCCACTCTACCAGGATAGATTTGGAGATTAGCAACCGGACATGAGATTTGTAGGAACTTCAACTGGTTTTATCACCCAGACTGCAAATTCTTCATAAGTGCTTTTTCAACCTAGAAGCCTTAACGGTAACTCAAGAGATGAGCACAATTGACGCCATGGAAGAACAGGTATCATAGATGCAGATGGAAAGTGAGGTTGTTACCTCCTTACTTGAATCATGGTCATTATCCATGAAGACTTTTATACAGGATTTTAAATCCGTTTTTGATAAGTTTCACTCATTATTGTCATAAACATTTACTTATTTTAATTATAATGAGAAACAGGGGTTATTCTGCAGTGCTTTGTCATTGTTGGCAAAGGGGGAGTAGTATTTAAAATTTTGATGAATGATATGTATACTTTCATGTTTACCTCTTTAAGGGAGTAGTATACATTGTATTTTCTGCAAAAGGGATAGTGTATATGCTTATGGGGAGTAATTTTAATTATGGCATGCTTTTGTTGTAAAATACTTGGATGTCAAAATTTTCCTAAGTGTTGCCATCAATGCCAAAGGGGGAGATTGTTGGCATTTTGATGATGTTGTGATTGTTCATTGATGGACACACACTTGTTTTGTGATCACTTTCTCTATGTATGAGTTATGCTCAACCAGTATTTGTTCCAACTGATATCATGTAATATAGTCTTTAGACTATCAATGTTTTGCAGAAGGTGTTTACCGGTCACAAACTGATTGAAGACCCAAAGTGGTATGAAGACCTCAAGCGGTTCGAGGATCTCAAGTGGAACAAAGGAATAAAGTAGTAGTTATCATTTTTCCCAGTATTCATTTTGACAACCGATAATCGGTAAAATGTATGAACCGGTATTACTCTATGATGAGTTACCAACCGGTATTTTTGTGATGAGTTATCATCCACCGACACTTTGGCAATGATTTTGTGCCATGCTACCAAATGTGTCTAGATGCACTGAACCTAGGAACTTGTAATGTAATCCTATTGGACCGACATGAAATCAGATTCCTTTATAACGACATCATGTCTAGGGTTTTAGTATAATAGGGTTTTAGTAGTTGATTAGATTTTTTCTATATGTGAGATAATAGAAGAGAAGATTAGGTTTGTGTGAAGAAACAAACTGTGGAGATATTGAAGACTGAAGTAATGCTAAATGTGCATTAACAATGAGCTATCATGGATCTAACCAAGCATACTGTGCTAGTATCTAGATCACTCACTTGTTGATTACTCACATCTTCGACAAGTCTGAAACCCTTAACTGGGTAGGCCTAGTAAAGCCTTTGTAAATCCTCTAACAAGGTGGTTCACAACTATGAATCTAAAATCCTCTCACAAGGTAGTCTTTAACAGCACTTATCTCCTAACAGAGATCTAGATTCCTAATAGGATCTATTCTGGTGAAGAACATTGTATGACCTTAACCTGTCTGGTTTCTATTCTATAGATAGTTAGTTGTGAGTTTCTGCTCACCATGGTTTTTCCCATTTGGGTTTCCACATCAAAACTTCTTGTGTTATGGTGATTGTTCTCTTGTGGGTGAATGCCTTATTTGCTGTTTGGTTTGCATTTTTTTTAATCGGTTTGTTAGTAAATCTGTTATACTGGTTGACTACTAAATTGTTTAAGTGTTTGAGTTCAGTATTTATTGGTATACTAATTCACCCCCCCCCTCTTAGTATTCATCAAGTAGATCTCTGCAATCTTAAACATTTTTCTACAATTCAACTTAAGTATGATACCAATAACAACATAAATCACACTAGTAAACATTCATATGAAACTACTCAGCCAAATGAACTTTATCATGCCTGCATTAAGAAGATATTCATCCACACATAATCAAATCATCAACAAATCAACACAAGGATTTTTCATGTGGAAACCCAAATGGGAAAAACCATGTTGGGAATTGGTGCCCACAAAATATCTGTACTCTTTTGAAGTACACCCTGTTAGGAGATTAGCCTGGTTAAGAGCCTACAATAATGCCTTGTTAGGAGAAGACCCTGTTAGGAGTCACCTAGTGAAGGGATTTACAATATTTTCTCTATTAGGAGCTTTAACCGATTAGGAGTAACCTCTATAGAGGATTTTCACTCAAGATAATGAGCTACCAAGTTAGGGGATTTACAAAATCAGGCCTATTAGAGCCTACGTGGTTAAGGGATTTTACTTCTGCAACTGTTAGGGAACAATAGGTATTAAATGATCTAAAAAACAACACTTAACCACTTGCCAATATAGATACAATTAATCTCCAATCTACTTCACTCTTGTAGACACATCACATTGGTTCGACACTCTCACATCTGCTATCACCAACACCTAATTCTACACCATAAACTAACCTAAATACTCTTTTCTCTTTTTCAGGTTACAAAACCCTAAGTACATCAAAATTAAATGAAATTACATAACAAATCATCAAAGATCTTTTTATAGATAATTACAACAATTTACAAAATAATTTTGGCCATTGAATGATCACAACTCATCATTGCAACTTGATCCAATAGGAATTCAAACCCTTGTTATATTCTTCTAAGCACTTTGCATATTCCCAAGAAATTTTGTCCTTAACTCCGTCAAAAAAACATCTTATCTTTTCGCACAGTTTCTAACACATCATCACCAACTTTCCAACATGAAGAAATCCACCACCAAACTCAAAATCATTACCGGTTATGAGATCTTGTAACCGGTTCTAAAACCTTGGTAAAACCCTAGTGAAAATACAACAGAAATCATAAACATGATTTCCAATAATCGCAACAGGATGCGGTTTCGGCCAAATACATATTATAATGATAAAATCACATGTTCCAAACTGAAAAACATCAATAATCACCAATCTAACATACTGGTCATACATTCCTTCTTACTTAATAAATCTACTAGCAATTGGTTCCACTTACATACCAGTTAGGAATTACCAATAGATCTAGATGACTTAGACAATATCAAAAACATGGTTGCCATCAATGACAACACATATAAATTCATCAATCCTAACTCAAATATATCAATGCCAATGAACATTACCGGTCACCAACCATCATGTCAATGCCAACACTTGGAAAGTATCTAAGATTGAGAAGGAGAAATCTGAGGAACCTAAAGAGAAACCCACTTTGTATAAACAACTAGGTAACAACTTTGTGGCTACTTCTAATTCAAATAATTCTTCAAATTATTCCTTTAGTTCATATAACACTAATACCGATGAGGCATCACCATCTCTCTCTGATTTGGCATCCCTTTATGGTCCTAGTTTTCACATTTTAGCTAAGAGTGGCTATAATGGCAATGGTTGTGGCACAAATGAACAAGGAGTTAAAATTCCTTTAGAACATAAAACACATGAAGCTTCATGTGGACTTGGATATAATCCATCTAAGCCCACCAAAGCATCTAAAAGACCATCTCTCAATGTGAATGCTATATTTAGTAGTGATGATAACCTCACCTCAATTAAATCATTTTCTACTTCTCATCCGCCTCATAAGGAGATCTTGGTGATGAAAAAATCTCTTTATGAATCTCCTCAAGATATTTCTAATCCCACTTATGAGACTTTATCTTTTACTCATTCTAAAATCCCTTCTTCTAGGAATAAGGCTCTAATGAATTACACTTATCCCTCTCCTAAGATTTTTTGTGTGCAAGAAAAGTATGACTTAGTGGCCTATTCTTCTCCTATAAACTTCTCTCTTTATAATTTATTTTTAACATTCATCATCTTATACATGTTTTTAATCTCACTTATAGTAGAGCATTCAACATGTCATATTCAAATACCTCATTCAATCTATCATGTCTTTAAATAACATTAATGGCTATTATATTGCTCATCATTATGTGACATTTGTAGCTCACTTACTGGGGGCTCATTGTCATTCATGATGATACAATCTTACGTGCAATAATACTTTTGGAAGCAACATAATAGCCTATTTATATCTTATCTCTTCTCCCTATATATGTGGGGCAAGAGTGATTTCAAAAATCTCTGCTTCTTAAGATTAAAATTTCCCCTTTGTGAAGTAGTGTCTTCTATAAGGATTTCTTATTGATGGTAGAGGTGTATTCATATTCGAATTCCTTCTCTCATATTGGAACAAGCATCCCTAATCAGGATCTTAAGTACATATCCTTAATTTGGACCTCCTCCTTGGTGTTGGAAGTCTTTGATCATTCATCAATTTCTTTTCTTCATTGAGTAGTATTTTTATAATAAACCCTTCTATGTTGTGAATGTGTATGTCCCTAATGAGTATTTCTTGCCTTCTTTAGAAGAGTGTTGCTATAAATAATGTCTCTTTGATGTAATTGCTATAAATAATCTCTCTTTGATGTAATTTCAATCCTCCATTCTTTTCCAATTTTCCTTTATGGAGTTGCATTCTTTGTTGGATTATATCTCTTTATCTTAAGCATTCATTCATTCTAGAAGATGTTATATTTGTCTAAGATAACTCCTCTTGGCGGTAGATGTCTTTTGATAAAAGATCTCTTCTCGTCCAAGGATCACCTTTACACTCATAGCAATATATCTCTTTTCAACTATCTTATCCTTGCTTGAAGAGTATTCCCTCTCTTTCTTGGATTTATGACATTGTTGCATAGTGGATATAATCTTGGTGTCAAATGTAGGTATCCTTGTTCTACTTTCCTGACAATATCAACATTAAAACTACATTGACATATTAAGAGGGAGAGGGGGGGGGGGGGGGGCACCCACACTACTCCTTTTGTACTATATTTCTCTTGTGCATTGTATATAGTGGGTCATTCTCAGAATGAGATATCGCCACTTTTTCTCTTATACAATGGGTCATTCTCAAAATGAGATGTTGCCACTTTCCTTTATATAGTGGGTCATTCTCGAAACCATAGGGCAACCTCTTAGAGCAAGTTGTCACCACTTTCTTGACAATTGTACTATACATCTTATATAGGTTATAGCATACTTGGGCACAGATTCCTATGAGGTGCTTCAAACCTCATTTACACACACACGCACGAGGTTGAGTGGAACTAATGGTGTTCTTACTCTCCTCCCTTACATCGATCACCTAGAAAGACTCTAGGGGCTAGTTTTCCATGTCCTTTTTCTCCATGGATCACCTAGTTTTAGGGGCAAGATGTCCATGGTTCCTTTTGTTTGCCTTTCTTCTCATGGATCACCTAACCGTGTATTCATGCTTTCCATCTCTTCTTCCTTCTCTTTGCATTTTTTTTCATTTAAATCTTTTGTCTTGTGTTAGAGAGCTCTCAAATCCTCACTCTCTTTGTTGTGTTGAAATTGAGGTTTAGTCTTCTTTCTTACCAAATGATTCTCCATTAGTTTTTTATCTTGTATCAAATCTTCTTGTGATCATTTGTCATCAATCTTCTTTCACAATTCTATGTGGTAAACAAGATACCTTGTTTCAACTCACTAAATTAGCAAGCCGAAATAGGGGGGGCATATAGCTACCCTCAAATTTTCATCACCTTCCATAGTAAGCATTGAGGTGATTTTGTGATTTTATCTAACATGTGGTTTTGTAGGGTGCGGTTCCTAATTGTGTACTGCAGATGACACTGGGGGCTTCATTCGACAACTTGTGGATATATCATTTTTCATGAATGTTTAATTTTATTTACTTTAGCTTGCATATGCACATAGTGTCATATGACCGCTAAAGTGGGGGCTAAATGTAGCGTCATAAATTGTACACCCTTGCTAGGGTGGTACAATTCCACACTTAGTTTAGCACCCGCCTTAGTGTGTTTGCATCTTGCATTTGTAATTTCCCTTTAAGCATTTAATTAATTAATTTAATTAAATCTAAAGTCATATTTCATCTCTCCCCACATCATTAAATTGGGCCCTTTACCCTAAGTGTGTCCCTTTTTATTTTATTCCTCCAATGAGTCATTAAATCATAAACCCTAATTATGTCCTATTTTGACCTTTAAGGCCCAATTTCGCATATCAAAACATCTCAAAATCAGTTGTAACTTTGGGATTCTCTGTAATATCATCATATCTAATGGCCCTGGAAATTTAGTGAAAAGTTGGTCAGACCATGTGCACATGGTCCCTGACTTTTTTCTTGAAATTTTGGGAGCATAATTCCATGATATTATAATACTTAACCCCAAGAGATTAGCAATAAATTCAAACCCTAGGTCATCCTAAAGACAAAATTAAGATCTAGGGTTTCAGACATAAGAGCTCTCTTTCTTCATTTGAAGAGATCTAAGAAAGTCTTGGCAAAAAGAGCTAGCAATCACAACAAGCCTTATATTTAGCGAAAGAGAAGATATTTTGGATTCTTCAACAATATTCATCAAGAATTCATCAAGTATTGATTATTTTCATTTAAATTTACATTTACATGCATTCAGGGTTTACTCTCAAGTATAGGGTAGCTCTAGTTTCTTATCTTTCTCATTTAGGATCTTGCATACACACAATATTCTTGTAGAAACTATTTTACTTCACATTATTGGTGATTTCTGGAGGTGGGAATTAACAACATGGGGTTTTGACCAAGGAAAAGCCCTATAGCCACCCAAACCCCTTCTTTTTCAGCCATAGGTATAGGTACCCGGAGGACTCTCAAGATCAGCAGAAGACACAAGGATAGTCCCAAGGCCTTAGAATGCCCCAAATCCATCAAGGACAGGGGTTTGGTACCCTAGTCCTACCCAGGATAGGGACGTGGCACCCTATTCCCCCTTAATTTCAGTGATTTTAAATAGGGTGAAGGCTCGAGATCTCAAGTTTGCAGCCTTTCAGTTGTAGCTCTATGTCAGATCATTAGGGATAGGGGTGTGCCATCCTAGTCCTGGTTAGTTTAGCTCATTTTTCAACACCAAGTACACATCCAAATTCCTCCCCCTTCTCTGGTTTCAGTATCTCAGTTCCAGATCTACAACTATGTGCAAATCTAGTTCATATGTGCTTCATTGTTTATATCCTAGTCTAGTTGATTGATCAAACCCTAATTTTTCTCATCGTTTGCAACAAGAGGAATAGAAACCCTAAGAGATAATCCTTGGCTCTCTCTTTCTCACAAGAAATTGCCAAAGTGAGCTATCTCCCTAGGCTCTTTTGTATTCCCAATGTGTTGGCAAAAGTCGGATTAGGTCCTAGTCACCCGGTCTCACTTTTTTCCCCCACAACCGGTAAAGTTGATATGATTCGGTATATGTTATCAAGAAGATATTATTGGTTTGATGATGATAATATAGTGTTTGATGAATTTACTTGTGTTGTCATTGATGACAACCATGTTTGTTTAGTTATCTAATTCTTCTAGACCTACCAGTATAGCCTAACTGGTAATGGACAACAAAATTGTTAAGTTGCTCTCAACTGATAAATAGGAGCAGAGCGATGATCAAGAAATTGGTGCAAATGATTGGACAAGAATCAAGTGTTGTAGTTCAGAATATATGTTCATAGCATTGGCATGAGTATGTGATTGAAATTGCAACAAGATTGGTCAACCAGAATGCTCATTTATAATCGATTGATATAAACTATATGAAGAAGAATGAATACCGGTATTAGATCTTTAACCAATAATGATTTAAGGTTTGGCGGTGGATTTTATCATGATCATAACTTAGTGATGACGTATTAGAATCCATGTGTAATGATAAGGTGGCATTTGAACATGTACAACAATTAGATTTCTTGGGAAACAACAAAGTGCTTAGTAGAGTGTATCAAGGGTTTGATGGCTTATCAAATCGATGCGTGGTGGTCATTCAATGATGGAGATAATATAGAATTTTTTTGTAATGATCTATAATACATTTTGGTGAAGTGTTTTTCTTTGATAAATTTAAATTCATTGTATCTTGATGTAGTTAGGGTTTTGTAGCCTACCTAGGTGAAAAGTGTATTTAAGGGCTAGTTGGAGAAGAGATTGTGTGTCGATGGTTTGAGAAGAAGGTGTTGCCAAACCAGATTGAAGTGTATGCATGTGTGTAGTAGAGTTGTGCTAAAAAGGATCTGCACTAGCAAGCAAGGAAGTGTTATAATCAGATCATTTACCCTATTATTTCCTAAAAGTTGCAGCAGTTTGAAATCCCTTAACCAAGTAGATCCTAATAGGTTTGATATTGTAAATCCCTTCATCGAGTGGCTCATTAACTTGAGTTTGAAATACTCTAACAAGGTTACTCTTAACAGGGTAGAGCTCCTAACAGGGCTAAGGTAAAATCCCTTGATTGGGTGACTTCTAACAAGGTCTGCTCTTAACTGGGCATATTGTAAAGCTCCTACCCGAGCTTTGCCTTTAACCGGGTACATTCCAAAAGAGTGAAAATATTTTGTGGGTGTTAATTCTGTTAGGACCCAGAGGCAACTGAGAGGGGGGGTGAATTAGTTGTCTATTAATTTCAACCCAAATATAACTTAGTTAAACTTGATACATAATTCCGGTAAATCAAACTTAATGCAGGTTAACAAATTAACAATTAATATCAATACCAATGAAACTTAATGCATGAAACAGAAAGAGAAACAACATCCACAACACATAACATGAAGATTTGTACGTGGAAACCTTGTAAGGGTAAAAACCTGATGGGAAACCT
Organism: Cryptomeria japonica; assembly: GCF_030272615.1. Lineage (NCBI taxonomy): Eukaryota > Viridiplantae > Streptophyta > Pinopsida > Cupressales > Cupressaceae > Cryptomeria > Cryptomeria japonica. Next base: position 128,621,960 of record NC_081415.1, on the reverse strand, counting down.
TACACACAATCAGATGATACTACTGCAGATAGTTTGTGTGTACAAATAGGGTGTGCACATGCAGAAAGGCCAACCCCCTTGAGCTCACTGCTCAATCACAAAATAGAAGTCACACTGACTACAATTGGATGATTAAATCCAATAATGGTGTACTGCTCAAAGTAGCATCTCCAATGCAGGATTCAATACAAGTTAAGCTCTGATAATCACCTTCAAACCTTTCTTGAACCTTCTCTATGTTCTTCTCATATAATATTCAATATTCGCACATACCATAACCATATACCTTCTTTTTCTCTACATATCTTTATCTCACAAATGAGATATTACATATATACAAAAACCTAAGACCAAATGTGTAGGTCGGCTTACTAAGAATATTACAATGAAATCATTTAAAAATAAGTCAAGATGTGATGCATCATGTCGGCTCAATGTAATTATAACAATACCAATTGATTAAATCATCTCCATAACGTGTCGTGCTGATCTGAAATAGATAATGCATGCTGGTCCATAATCTAGACCAACTTGTCGTTAACAACAAATATGTCAACCCGGTTAGACCAATAACCAGAATACCAAAATTAGTGTCCAAACCATGTCTTCGACATAACCAAGTGATCTCCAGATGATAACAAGTCATCCTTAGTGCCGGTGAACAATATTTAAAACAATACCAATTGATTAAAATATCTCCATAATATGTCGTGCTAATCTGAAATAGATAATGCATGTCGGTCCATAACCTAGATCAATTTGCCAATAACAACAAATATGTCAACCCAATTAGACCAATAACTAGAATACAAAAATCAAGTGTCCAAACCATGTCTTTGACATAACCAAGTGATCTTGAGATTATAACAAGTCATCCTTAGTACCGATGAACAATATAACTTGTCAGTGAACCAAATATCGTTGACTGTGCATAAGTCACTAAACTTGCTAGTGAACATAACCAAAAATCTTCAGAAGGATAAGTGTTGATATCAATGACAAAACTAGTGCAACACATCCATAATACCAACAATCTCCCCCTTTGGCATTGATGGAATCACAAAGATGGAAAAACATATAAGTGCCAAAACAGAATATCAAAAACAAAAAACCAACAATCTCCAGAATAGATATGAAAATAAATGCAGAGAGTATATATCTCTCCCCCAATGAATAATCTCTCCTGCAAAGGATAATGTTTATTTTTCATAGATATCTCTCCCTATTTGACATAAAATTCCAAAGCAATACAAATACCAAATACAACAAGTTCATAGACCCAATTACAAATACTAATTGTTATAACCAACTACTCCCCTGAGAAGTAGCTCTCCTCCATCAAAGCCAGAAAAAGGTTTTCTCTGTAAATTCTACCAGTTTGTTGCAAAGCATCAACTATCTAGGTCTCTACTGGTGAGGGTATAACCCCAAGCTTCTCTCTAAGATATTCAAAAGTTTCCTTAGGAAAAGGTTTAGTAAAGATATCTGCAATCTACTCTTTAGTATTCACATAAACCAATCTCACTTCTTTTGCTTCAACATTCTCTTCTAGTTCTTCATTTTCCCTCTTGATATCTTCAAGTTCTCTTGCATAAAGTGCTTTCCAATCAGATTTATCAGATGATGAAGATGATGATGCAGATGATGATGTTTTGAAGGCTAAATCTGTGTTAATTGTAGCAACAAGACCAAATTTATCAAGCTCAAATGTTTAAAGTTTTCCAACCAAGGTATCTCTAGATACTGATGTATTAGGCATTATTCTCAACTCATTAATAACAATTACTTTCATTTTGTATGCTAGTGGAAATGCTCTCAAAAATTTAGAAATAAATTCATCTTCACTTAAGGAACCTCCACATCATTGTATTCCCAAAACAATTTCATTAACCCTTTCCATAAAAGCAAAAATTCTTTCATCTTCTTCCATTTTCAAATTTTCATACTTTACCGAGAAGCATTCCAGTTTTGCAATTTTGGTAGTTGTATCTCCTTCACTAGATGTCTCTAATTTATCCCAAATAGCTTTAGCATTAGATTAGTCTGATAATCCCATGATTTTCTGATCTGACAAGGTGCTCAAAAGTGCTTCACTTGTTTTGCAATCATTCTCTTGATCCTTACCCAATGTTGGTGGATTAGGTTGATTCAGTGTAGGACCAACATAGCCATTCTATGTAACATCCCATATGTCTCTTCTAATGTAATTCAGATGTGTCTCCATTATGATCTTCCATATAACATAGTTAGTTCCATCAAGTTTCGAACTGTCCTTCCTGAAAAACTTAGTTGCCATAGAATCTCCTCAAGTTGTTAAACTTTTGCAAAAATAGGACTTAGCTCTGATACCAATTGTTAGGACCCGGAGGCAACTGAGAGGGGGGGATGAATCAGTTATCTATTAATTTTAACCCAAATATAACTTAGTTAAACTTGATACATAATACCAGTAAACCAAACGTAATGTCAGTTAACAGATTAATAGTTAATATCAATACCAGTGAAACTTAATGTATGAAACAGAAAGAGAAACAACATCCACAACACATAACATAGAGATTTGTACATGGAAACCCTGTAAGGGGAAAAACCATGGTGAGAAACCTTACCCATAATCAGATGATACTATTGCAAATAGTATGTGTGTACAAATGGGGTCTGCACATGCAGAAAGACCAACCACCTAGAGCTCACTCCTCAATCACAAAATAGGAGTCACACTGACTACAATTGGAAGATTAAATCCAATGATGATGTACTGCTCAAAGTAGCATCTCCAATGCTAGATTCAGTACCAGCTAAGCTTTGATAATCACCTTCAAACCTTCCTTTAACCTTCTTTATGGTCTACTCATATAATCTTCAATATTCACACATACCATAATCATATACCTTCTTTTTCTCTACATATCTTTATCTCACAAATGAGATCTTACATATATACCAAAACCTAGGACCAAATGTGTAGGTCTTCTCACTAAGAATATTACAATTAAATCATTTACAAATAAGTCAAGATGCGATGCATCATGTCGGCTCAATGTAATTACAACAATACCAATTGATTAAATCATCTCCATAATGTGTTGTGCTGATCTAAAATAGATAATGCATGTCGGTCCATAACCTAGACCAATTTACTGGTAACAACAAATATGTCAACCCAATTAGATCAATAACCAGAATACCAAAATCAAGTGTCCAAACCATGTCTTCGACATAAAAAACTGATCTATAGATGATAACAAGCCATCCATAGTGTCGATGAACAATATTTAAAACAATACCAATTGATTAAATCATCTGCATAACTTGTCGTGCTGATCTAAAATAGATAATGAATGTCGGTCCATAACCTAGATTGATTTGGTGGTAACAATAAATATGTCAACCCAATTAGACCAATAACCAGAATACCAAAATCAAGTGTCCAAACCATGTCTTTGACATAACCAAGTGATCTCCAGATGAGAACAAGTCATCCTTAGTGCCGGTGACCAATATAACTTGCCAGTGAACCAAATACCAGTGACTGTGCATAAGTCACTGAACTTGCCGGTGACCATAACCAAAGATCTCTAGAAGGATAAGTGTTGATAAGTGTTGATATCAATGAAAAAACCAATGCAACACATCCATAATACCAACAATCTCCCCCTTTTGCATTGATGGCAACACAAGAAACATCTAAGTGCCAAAATAGAATGCCAAAAACCAAAAACCAACAATCTCCAGAATACATATCAAAATAAATGCAGAGAGTATATATCTCTCCCCCAATGAATAATCTCTCCCCCAAAGGATAATGTTTTCTGAGATATTCAAAAGTTTACTTAGCAAAAGGTTTAGTAAAGATATCTACAATCTTCTCTTTAGTATTCACATAAACCAATCTCACTTCTTTTGCTTCAACATTCTCTTCCAGTTCTTCATTTTCCCTCCTGGTATCTTCTATTTCTCTTGCATAAAGTGTTTTCCAATCAGACTTATCAGATGGTGAAGATGATGATGTAGATGATGATGCTTTGAAGGCTAAATCTATCTTACTTGTAGCAATAGGACCAAGTTCCTTAAGCTCAAATGCTGAAAGTTTTCCAAGCAAGGTATCTCTAGATACTGATGTATTAGGCATTGTTCTCAACTCATTAATAGAAGTTACTTACATTTTGTATGTTGGTGGCAATGCTCTCAAAACTTTAGAAACAATTTCATCTTCACTTAAGGAACCTCCACAACATTGTATTCCCAAAACAATTTCATTAACCCTTTCCATAAAAGCAAAAATTCTTTCATCTTCTTCCATTTTAAAATTTTCATACCTGACCTGAAAGCATTCCAATTTTGTAATTTTGACAGTGCTATCTCATTCATTCAATGCCTCCAATTTATCCTAAATAGCTTTAGCAATAGATCAGTCTAATAATCCCATGATTTGTTGATCTGACAAGGCACTCAAAAGTTCTTCTCTTACTTTGCAATCATTCTCTTGATCCTTACCCAATGTTGGTGGATTAGGTTGATTCGATGTAGGACCAACATAGTCATTATGTGTAACATCCCATATGTCTCTTCCAATGCAATTCAGATGTGTCTCCATTTTGATATTCCATATACCATAGTTAGTTCCATCAAGTTTCAAACTGTCCTTCTTGAAAAACTTAGTTGTCATTGAATCTCCTCAAGTTGTTAAACATCTACAAAAAGAGGACTTAGCTCTGATACAAATTGTTAGGACCTAGAGGCAACTGAGAGGGGGGGATGAATTAGTTGTCTATTAATTTCAACCCAAATATAACTTAGTTAAACTTGATACATAATACCAGTAAACCAAATTTAATGTCCGTTAGCAGATTAACAGTTAATATCAATACCAGTGAAACTTAATGCATGAAACAGAAAGAGAAACAACATCCATAACACATAACACAGATATTTGTACGCGAAAACCCAATAAGGGGAAAAACCATGGTGGGAAACCTTACCCACAATTAGATGATACTACTACAGATAGTATGTGTGTACAAATGGGGTCTGCACATGTAGAAAGGCCAACCGCCTAGAGCTCACTCCTCAATCACAAAATAGGAGCCACACTGACTACAATTGGATGATTAAATCCAATGATGATGTACTGGTCAAAGTAGCATCTCCAATGCTGGATTCAGTACCAATTAAGCTCTGGTAATTGTTAGGATTCCCAAAGATACTGAGAGGGGGGGTGAATTAGTATCTGACCGATGTAAGAATTTACTTGAATTATAACATGAAAAGCATATCAAAACTGTGTACCAGTAAACCAAAAATAATGCACTAAATAAGAACAACAACCACAACATAAGAGACACACCATAACACAGTATTTTTAATGAGGAAACCCGGTGAGGGAAAAACCGCGGTGGGATTTGTGCCACAATATTCACTTACTGGTCAATAAGGGAATATTACTATTGACAATAGAGGCCTGCACATGCAGGAAGGCCAAGTGCCTAGAACTCACTACTCAGTTACAAAAGAAGTCACACTAACTTACAAAATTGGATTATACAAATCCAATATCATGTACTGCTTCAGATCAACATCTACTATGCCAGATTCAGTACCGGTTTAAGCTCTAGAATATTCATAAACCCTTATCTAATATGTGCCTTACAATTCATATATTAGGTCTGCATTAATCATTCCATATATCACCCCTTAAATGATCTACAATGATCTCATACATATATTAGTCATATTACAATCTGCCAAGTCAGCTTACAAAAGGTTTTTACAATTAAATGCAAAATACATTTAAACAAAGTTCTTGTTGGCCATGGTGCTGGTGATCAATCTTTTCGGTACCGGTGAACTGTGTGTCGGTGTAGATTTTGTCAGTACCGGTGCTTGCCGATGTCATATGATTGTAAGGTTTCCATCAGTGACAATACCTTCAATCACCTACAATTTCTCATTGGAGCGTGCATTTTCCAACAATAATCACCTTCAAACCTTCCTTGAACCTTCTTTATGGTCTGCTCATATAATCTTCAATATTCACACATACCATAACCATATACCTTCTTTTTCTCTACATATCTTTATCTCACAAATGAGATCTTACATATATACCAAAACCTAGGACCAAATGTGTAGGTCTTCTCACTAAGAATATTACAATTAAATCATTTAAAAGTAAGTCAAGATGTGATGCATCATGTCGGCTCAATGTAATTACAACAATACCAATTGATTAAATCATCTCCATAACGTGTTGTGCTGATTTGAAATAGATAATGTATGCCGGTCCATAACCTAGACCAATTTGCCAGTAACAACAAATATGTCAACCCAATTAGACCAATAACCAGAATACCAAAATCTAGTGTCCAATCCATGTCTTTGACATAACCAAGTGATCTATAGATAATAAAAATTCATCCATAGTGCCAGTAAACACTATTTAAAACAATACCAACTGATTAAATCATCTCCATAACGTATCATGCTGATCTGAAATATATAATGCATGCTGGTCCATAACCTAGACCAATTTGTCGGTAACATCAAATATGTCAACCCGATTAGACCAATAACTAGAATACCAAAATCAAGTGTCCAAACCATGTCTTCGACATAACCAAGTGATCTCCAGATCATAACAAGTCATCCTTAGTGCTAGTGAACAATATAACCTATCGGTGAACCAAATACCAATGACTATGCATAAGTCACTAACCCTGCCGGTGAACATAACCAAAGATCTCCTGAAGGATAAGTGTTGATAAGTGTTGAAATCAATGACAAAAACAATGCAACACATCCATAATACCAACAATCTCCCCCTTTGGCATTGATGGCAACACAAAGCTGGAAAACATCTAAGTGCCAAACAGAATGCAAAAAACCAAAAACCAACAATCTCCAGAATAGATACGAAAATAAATGCAGAGAGTATATATCTCTCCCCCAATGAATAATCTCTCCCCCAAAGGATAATGTTTGTTTTTTCATAGATATCTCTCCCCCTTTGACAACAAATGCTAAAGCAATACAAATACCAAATACAACTAGTTCATAGAGCCAATTACAAATTGTAACTAGGAAATCGGAAATCATCAAAGCAAGTAAACATTTAGCCTAGCTCAATCACGAAAACTCAATTGCAATTATAACAATCCTAAAAACATTCAATAGAGTTATGGAAATGAAACATTCAAATCAGATGCAAACCATCGCAAGCGTGAATGTCTCCTCCATGATTCTCCATTGTCCTTCTTTCTCCTTCAAATAGCTTTTGTTTTGTGGATCTCACCTTCAAGTGCATAAGCATAATGTGAAAGCAAGATTGTCAAGATGAGACGACAGCATAAGGGTACTAGAAGCGTGATTGATTCGACCTCCTGATTGAAGAAATTCATCCAATTTATAGACAAATTGGAGAAAAGACAAGATTAGCATGAATTTGATTTGAATGGAAAATTCAAGTCAGGAATGACAAATATGACAAATTGACACTTTCTATGTGAAATTGATTGATTGATAATTATGACAAATTGCTATGTCAAAATTGATTGATTGACAATTATGACAAATTATGACAAATTTGCTATGTCATTCCCATGAAATTAGGAGAAATATTAGAGAAAATTGAAATTAGATGAATTAGAAATTAGGAAATTAGAAAATGAGGAAATTAGGAATTAGGAAAATTAGAAAATGAGGAAATTAGGAATTAAGTGAATTAATTAACAATTTTTCATTTTTAATTAATTCACAAAAAGGGAGGAATTAGTTATCCAATTAAATAAACATTTAATTGTGACAAGAAGACTTAGGATAAATAAATAAATTATTTAACCTAGAGGGAGAAATGACAAAAAAGGTTAAATGAATAAATCATGAAACCCTAGAAGATGAATTAGAAATGCAAGGATGACAATTAGGTCTTGATTGAAGGATCAATTTGATCATGATTCTGACTTGATAAAAGACCAATGCTGATAAATGATTTGATTGATAAATGCACCAATTGACGAGGAACAATGACTAATTGATCCAAATTGACATGATTGAGAAGGACGACGATTGATGTCAAATCGATCGCAAAATGACAAGATTGAAAATGACAACGATCAATGAGAAATTGATCGCAAGATTGAAAATGACAACGATCAATGAGAAATCGATCGCAAAATGACAAGATTGAAAAGGACAACGATCAATGAGAAATTGATCGCAAAATGACAAGATTGACAAGGATCGATGGCGAATCGATCGCAAGATGACAAGATTGACTAGAGGACAAAACCCTAATTCTATCATCGATTAGGATTGACAATGTCCAGAATGATGACAAATGAACATGCACATGGATACGACAGGGTAAGATCGACCAAAATCATGACTAAAGATTGTTATTGACAAGACCAAATTCGAAAGTGAGACAAATGAAGAATGCAGAAGAAGGACTCGATGCTCGCAAATGATAAAGACCAAATGCACAACATAAGAGAAATGTTAATGCAACACAAAAGCCCTAAAATAAGGCAATGCGCAAATGTTAAAGTATGATTCCGCAAGTGTTGACCATTTTTAGACGTCTACATTTTGCCCCTCTTTGAGACAATGTGATTCTAAGCATTGTTTCAAAGAACAATAATGAAAATTCCCTAGACACTGACAATGACATATGCATGCCCCCTCAAGGAATTAGCCAGAAACATCAGAAAAGAGGCCAATTGATCGATAAGAATGATAAAAAATGATAGGAGCAAACAGACTGAAAATTGAAGATCGAATGCATGAATGACAAGCAATTGAAGGTGCAATAGACCACGACTAGCATAAGATGGAGAGAGTGCACATCCATCTATGCACTGACAAAGATCTATAAATGAGACAAAGAGAGTGAAAAGAGCTCATTTGCACTAGCCAAAGAGGAGAATTTGCTGCTCTGGAAAAGGACGCTTGCAGAGAGATGGAAAACATTCCAATGGTAGATCACCTCAGAGAATGTGTACACACATATAGATGACTGGATGATGCAGGAGCAGTGGTATGTATCACAAAAATCCATATTGTCAATTTCATGAATTTGACTTGCTTACGGGACATTGTGGGGCCCACAGGGAATGCAGAAAGTGACTTCTGCACTTGTGTGAGTCCATCCTACACTTGTGTAGGGTATCCTGTGATTGTATAGGGTACACAGGTGCAAGTTGTTACTACACAAGTGCAGGACCTAGCACACAGGCACAGTTGTGCATTAGGAACCCTAATTTGGTCAAAAACAGCATGCGAAGGATCCAAAAAAGGGGGATAAGGGTAGGATAGGTCAAAATAGAATAGAAACACCCTAATTCGGACATGAAACAAGGAAATGCAGTCCATAGCAGCAAACCCTAAAACTGACAAAATGTGCCCCAATTGTGATGTAGAGTCGACAGTATCCATTGATCACACGGGAGAACCGACCTGACTGCTTCATGTTACAACATAGACTTAGGAGCACAGACAAAGATACATTAGCAGGAATTGGAATATACTATATCATATTCATGCCCGAGATTAGGGCAAACATAGGACTACTCACCACATTGGCAGAGCGATGGCATTCAGAGACCTCCTCATTCCATCTGGCGACTGGAGAGGCGACTGTGACACTAGAGGATGTATGGCGTATCCTCCGCATTCCAATTCATGGGGAGATGATAGAGTATGACCCAGTGACAGGGAGAGATGATGTGTAGATTATTTGAGTGCGACGTAGATGATCTGGATATCGTAGAGAGGGAGATTGGTTGGGAGACCATGGCATCAGAGTATGAACGGCGATATGTGCTGATAGCCGTGGTCATAGCATTCCTATTACCAGGAGATAGATGAGGACATGGATTCCCTATTGGATGGGGAAGAGTGCTAGAGTGGATGGCGACAGAGGGGAATGTGTACGCATGGGGACCATGTGTACTGGCTATGCTATATTTTCAGTTGCATCAGATAGCATATCAGGGAGTTCAGACTTTGAGTTGTGGAGTCACATTGTTACAAGTATGGGCCTTTGAGCACATAGCCATATGTCAACTGATTGAAGAGAGACAGGTATTACCACATCGACCATATGTGTACTATTATGGGGGAGCACTGAGACAGGGTCCTTTTGTATACATATTATATTGGCGACATGAGCTAGATAGATTGAGAGAGTTCACATGGAGGCCATATCTTGATTGCCCTAGATGGTCAAATGATAGTGAGGAGCTATTGTATTGCAGACAGGAGAGGTACCTGCTTGGGTGACCAGTGAATCACCAGAGAGTGATTGAGATGTACCTACCAGAGAGAGTCAGACGATAGTTTAGAGAGAGGCAGGATGTACCGAGAGGGACTGCACACTTTGCCCGATCTCATAGAGAGACGAGTCAGTGGGGGAGGATGATTCAGCCACACATAGCATATGCTGACTTCACATAGCTACAATAGAGATAGTGGGATTAGAGATCAGATGTGGTGGATGTCGAGATGACAGAGGAGTATGAGCAATGGTTTGCACGACGACGGCCAGTGCCATTGACAGATCCGGATATTCCAGTACCTAGGAGACAGGAGAAACATCATCCTTGAGACATGGAAGGGATGAGGAGGATAGAGGGAGCACCCAGTGATAGAGGCACGTGCTCCTTATGATGGACAGTGGACATTATGTAGTGTGATATTATATAGTCAGCCTGTGGGCCATACTTAGGATAGACAGTCCAATTTTATACTCCGATATTATTTTGATATATGATATGATATGCATCGATATGATGAGATGCAACATGTTAAGACTTATGTTATTATGCACCATTGATGTACCATTGTGGAACATGTATGGATATATTTTTGTATGTGTTTTTGATGCATGTATAATGTGAAATGGATAAAATGCTTGATGTAATGCGTGAGATAATGCAAATGTACTAAGCAATGAATGCAGGATGCAGCATATGTGTGTTTTTTGTTTTTTATGGAGATCAGAGCACTAGACCGCACTGACTGCCCAAACTGATGAAAGAAATGTTAGTAAGAAGAAATGAGACAGAGGACAGTTAGAGATGAAGAAAAACTTGCTTTCACTAATGCACTTTGTAGGTGAGAACCTTTATTTTAATGTAGCAAAACGGATGCAGAGCATCATGGCATTGAAGGCCAGAGCTGAAACACAACCCCTTTTGCAAAATATAGACACATCGCACACAAGGAATGAGTGAAGCATCCTAGGGTGCATACATCAAGGGTCGAGGTATGTGCGGCGTTCACAAAGAGAATGTACTTATCACAGACACCCAATGATATAGTTGCCCCAGTTTGTGACAAACATTCCACAAACAACAATCACAACAAAAAAAAAGAAAGGGACCATGAACCATCCTGGTCACTCAAAATCACTCAGTGACATCATCGAGCAACATAGGAACATGATCGAAGATAAATCAATAAATGATAAGACTCGCTAATTCCAACAAGTCAAACAAACATCTCGATCTTTATTATCAAAAGTTGAAAGTGTTGATAGGATGATCATGCTATCTAGTTTTAGGACATGCGGTACCCCATCTAAGACAAGACATAGTCTGGTTTCGAGTATACCACACCCTGGATAAGACCCATGATAGTAGTGACAAGGACAAATGATATTGATGTTGATTGATTGATATGACAATTGTGATCAGTTTGAATGTCTGGTTTGATTGAAAAGTTCATCTGTTAACGCATGATTCCATTAAAGCACAATGTGTGATTGCGTGTCGTTGGAGGGATGCTCAATGATTTGTCTTATGCACAAAAGGGATATTTTTTGTTTTTCTTTTTGAGATTTTACAATTTTTTTTTATGTTCATTTTTTTAAGGACTTTATTTGATGTTTAGGGATTTTTTTCAGGACATTTTTCAATTTTTTTGGATTATTTCAGGACATTTTTCAATTTGTTTGGATTATTTCAGGACATTTTTCAATTTTTTTGGATTATTTCAAGACATTTTTCATTTTTTTTGGATTATTTTAGGACATTTTTCAATTCAAAAAGTCCAGTGATTGACCATGACAAGGGGAATGCACCCAATGCACATCTAAAAGACATATATAGAGACCAGGACTGAAACATATGCACAAGAAACCGAAGTATGCAAGACAATGATGTTGACCAATCACAGGCCTACAAGAGAACATTGGGTCAGGACAAGGATAGGCACGATAAACCTGTAGAGAGAGAGCATAGCTAGAGGTCATGATAGATGACAGAGCAATGATCATTTTACACATGGCACCTATTTGCCAAGTTTTCACCATGGTACTTGCCCAAAGCGCCTGTTTTCCAGGTTTTCACTAGAGGGCGAATCATTTTTCTTTACTTTTTTGTTCTTTTTCTTTGTTTTTCACTTTTTTTTGTATTTTTTGAGCTTTTTGATTTTTTTTTGTATTTTTTGAGCTTTTTGATTTTTTTTTGTATTTTTTCAGGATCATACTTGAAGAAGTGCTGATAGAAAATTATGCCCAGTACTTGCGAAGGTGCGTGCTATTTACAGGATCAGACAAAAGTTCACCTTCTAGGGTGGCAAGCTGATATACCCCCGAGCCATAGGCTGCAGTCACTATGAAAGGCCCAACCCAATTAGGTTCAAACTTGCCTTTGATGATGTCAGTAGATTGTGCATTCTTGGGGTTTACCTTTAAAACTAGATCTCCCACTTTGAAGTGTCGCGTTTTGACCTTCTTATTATAAGAGCGACAGAGACGGTTTTGATATGCTTACAAATGTGTCAGGGTTGTCTGACGTTTCTCATCTAACATCTCAAGCTGATACAATCGAGAGACTTTGTGTGTCTCATCATCAATCAGATGTTGCAAGGAAACATGCAAAGAAGGAATCTCCACTTCCAAGGGTAAAATGGCTTCCACACCATACACCAAGGAATAAGGTGTTGTGCCAGTAGGTGTGCGGATAGAAGTGCGATAAGCCCATAGTGTTGGATTCAACTATACATGCCAATCTCGACCAGCGTCATTGACAACATTTTTCAAGATCTTGATAATGGTTTTATTTGATGCTTCGGCTTGACCATTACCCTGTGGATAGTATGGACTAGAGAAACGATGTTGGATATGAAACTTTTCATAGAGTTCCTTGACATCTTTATTCTTGAAGGGATGGCCATTATCTGTGACTATTGCAAGGGGAATCCCATATCGGCATATGATATAATTCAGTAGGAATTTTGAAATTTGCACACCAGTGATATAGGTCATGGGGATAGCCTCGATCCATTTTGTAAAATACTCTGTGGCTGTAATGATAAACTTGTGTCCATTTGCAAAGGTCAGGTGAATCTTGCTAATAAGATCCAATCCCCATTGAGAAAAGGGCCATGGAGATATGATAGAATAAAGCTCTTGGGCTAGTGCATGAATGTAATTTCCATGGATCTGGCATTTGTAGCACTTCTTAACAAAATCATGAACATCCTTTTCCAGAGTGGGCCAATAATACCCAGCACGAATCAACTTTTTGGCTAAGCTCAGACCATTGAAATGGCCCCCACATATACCATCATGAACCTCATGTAAAGCCATTTGTGCTTTGTCAGAATCCAAACACCTGAGGAGGGTATGGTCAAAGGAACGACGGTAAAGGGTGTCGGCAATGATGACATATTTGGTTGTCTGTCGGATGAAGGCTCGGCATTGGTTAGCAGAAAGGTTAGGTGGTAAAGTTTGGGATTTCAAATATTGATAGACATCATTGTACCACGGGGAGTTAGGACCAACAAGAACACACATCACATCTGCTGTCGAAATTTCAAAAGAAGGGACAAGCAACTGTTCGACCAAAAATTCACATTTGTCCATATTGTGGGGCATATTTAACATGGAAGCAATCATAGCCATTGCATCTGCCGACTTGTTTTGCATTCTTGGAACTTGACTGAAATGGATAGCCGTGAATTTTGTCTTGAAGAAATCTACCATATGCTTGTAGGGAATAAGCTTTTCATCTTTTGTTTCGTAGTCATCATTCACTTGACGGATGACTAACTGAGAATCTCCATAGACTTGTAAATGTGTGATGTTCCAGTGGACCGCTACTCAGAGTCCTATGACCAGAGCTTCATATTCTGCAATGTTATTGGTACAATGGAAAGTTATTCTATAGGATTTGGGAATAGCACCACCTTGAGGGGTGACAAACAATATACCTGCTCTGGACCCGAACTTGGTATGGGATCCATCAAAGTATAACTTCCATTCATTAGAAGATGTGAGAGCAAAGACTGACTCATTCAAAAAATCAGTCAACATGGGATGATCATCATAAATAGGAGCCTCTGCAAGTTGATCTGCTATGACTTGTCCTTTTATTGCCTTTTGCTCCATGTACTCAATATCAAATTCACTGAGGATCATAACCCACTTTGCTAGGCGACGCATCAAAGCTGCCCTACTAAGCAAGTATTTCAAGGGATCAATTTTTGCAATTAGCAATATTTGATGACTTAACATATAGTGTCAAAGCTTTTGTGTTGCAAAGACCACTGCTAAACATGCTTGTTCAATAGTTGAATAATTCAGCTCATAGCCCACTAGTGTCCAGCTGATATAATAAATAGCCCGCTCTTTGCCTTTCTCATCCTGTTGGGCCAAGAGAACTCCTAGTGCCATTTCAGTTGCAGAAATATACAATATAAATGGCTTCCCTTCTATAGGAGGCATTAGAATAGGCGGCGACAGCAGATAATCCTTGAGAGCTTGAAATGCTGATTAACATTGCTCAGTCCATTTAAAAGTGACACCTTTATGCAATAAATGTTGGAATGGATGACATTTGTCTGCTAATTGAGCTATAAATCAGTGGATTGACTGTAGCTTTCCTTGCAGACTTCTTAGTTGACGAAGATTGGAAGGAGGAGGCATATCCATTATTGCTTTAACCTTGGCAGGGTCGACTTTGATGCCTCTATGAGAAACAATGTACCTGAGTAATTTGCCAACTATGACACCAAAGACACACTTCTTTGGATTGAGTCTGAGCTTATAGGTCTCCATTCGGTCAAAGATTGGGCCCAGGATGGCTAGATGACTATCTCTTGTGACAGATTTGCATAATAAGTCATCAACATAGTCTTCCATCAAAGTATGCATGAAATCATGGAAAATTGTCATCATCGCTCTTTGATATGTTACGCCAGCATTTTTAAGACCAAAGGGTATCACATTCCAACAGTAGGTACCCCAAGCATAGGTGAATGTAGTCTTATGTTGATCTTCAGGAGCAATGCGAATTTGGTTATAGCCAGAGAAACCATCCATCAATGAGAGCATCTCATATCCAGCAGTCATGTCAACTATGATGTCTATATTTGGTAGCGGAAAGTCATCTTTAGGGCATGCTTTATTGAGATCCCTAAAATCTATACAGATTATGATGCCCCCAGTTACTTTGCTAATTGGTACCAAATTTGAAATCCAATCTGCATAATCAATGGGTCTGATCAAGCCCACATCTAGTAATTTTTTTAGTTCTACCTTGACCAAAACAGCCATCTGGGGATGCATCTTTCTGAGTTTCTGTTTGATAGGCTTGGCATCTGCTTTTAATAGCAAGTGATAAAGGACTAATTCTGGATCAAGGCCAGGCATATCTGCATAGGACCACACAAAACTAATCTTTTTCTCAAGAAAGAAATTGACAAAATCTATCTTTTCCTGTTTTGATAAAGAAGCAGTGAAATGAATGACCTTAGGGTTATCAGGTGTACCCAAATTAATTTCTTCGGTCATTTCCACAAGCAATGTTGATTTATCCTGACTTGATAGGGGTATGTCCACTCTTCCACCTTTGGGCACCTTAGAGAGGTTTTCACCCGTAGGTACATCTTTTATATTTACTTTTGTATGATCAAAGAGTGCCTTACGGTTTTCACTCAAAGACCTATCTTTTTGATTTTGTACTTTTTCTTTTCTTTTTTCATTTTGATGACTGGAAGATGGAGTTGACTCCCCAAAATATGTTGTGGAATCTAGATCAATAGCAAATCCTGCCTTATGATCACCTTGTGGTATGCCTTCCCATAGTCCAAGGAATTCTGCAATTGCTTCATCATTTTGAAAACATTCCAATGTGAGTGGTTCTTGTTGGTCATGTTGGATAAGCTGTGGATAGACAAGGGGCATGTCATCATTGGTTTTAAGGAGGGAGAGGGCCAAGATGGTAAAGATGTAAATGTTTGTGGTATCACTGTCCAAGCTACTCGCATCTGATTTAGAGCTTGGATCTCAGAATGACTCTATCCAAGCATTAGGACATGTTTTAGGAGGGGGAGTTATTTCATGTTTGTCTTCCATAGACAAATCATCAGGGTCAAGGAAAACATTGTCAAGAGCATAGGAGCTAGAAGAAAAAGAACTCCACTCCCTTTCATTGGAATCAATTTCCAGTCGGGTATCCTCAGGTGTTGTTTCATCATCAAATTCACACCCCTTTCTACACATGGTCATTTTGGTAGACAAGGGTCCAATTTGCAATGGCACAAAACCTAACCCTAAAGTTTGAGGTCGCATCTTGGGTATAATAGGTTCTAGCCTTCCTTTCTTGTCAGGGCCTAAGCCACTGCAGCTGTCATATCCTTTCTTCTATAGCATAGTAAATCCTTTGCCGTACTGCTCCACCGGCAACCTGATAGGTGGTGTCTTAGTTGGATCCTTATAAAGCCAATCTATGACATCATCATCCAAAGTTTCTTTGTCAAGTTCACCCCATCTTGTAAATGTGGTGGGGGGTTGATATTTAATGACTACCTTAGGTTCCTTTTGCAACAAATGTGGTTTACCATATGATTTTGGAGATATTGGTAAATTCCTGATGAGGAATGTTTGAGCCATTGAATACTCTCCGCATCCTTGGTCCTGTATCTTCAATTTTCCTTTGACAACATCTAACAATTCATTAGGATCCACATAACTATGTGAGTGGGCCTCTCCATTGACCGGGACTTGCTGCTGCGGGGAATCCTTTAGAGTAGCACAAAATTGAAATGGATTAGGATCTCCTGGAATTGTTATCTCAGTCCCATTGTAAGGATATTTTAAACATTGATGATAAGTGGATGGAACTGCTTTCATTGTGTGGATCCACAGACGGCCAAGAATCATATTGTAAGGGAGATCAAGGTCTAGGACCTGCAGGAAAGTGTTTTCTGTCACTGGACCGACTCTGATAGGCAATGTAATTATCCCTTTAGATGGGCACTCAGCATCATCATATGCTTTGATTGTTATTCTTTTGGAAGAATCAATGTCATTTTCTGTATAACCAAGGCCAATGACCACTCTCAAGGTACAGATGTTAAGACCTGCTCTGCCATCTATCAAGACTCATCGGATTTTGCAATTATGGACAAAGACTTCAAGATGTAAAGGATCATTATGAGGGATCTTATTAGGAGAAATATCATTATCAGAAAATGCAACATGTTGGGAAATAGCTAGATGTCCAATTTGGGCTTGAAACTAGTCAACATCAATGTTTGTAGGGACAGTGGACTCAATTAAAGCTTTATCTAAGACTGCACGATGCATGGGGGACATTTTCAACAACTCAAGGATTGATATTTGTGCTGGTGTCTTTCCCAAATGATCTAGGAGATTATACTGACTCGCAGGAGTTGGTTTGGGATGAACTACAGGAGCTCCTTTCAGGACTATTTTGGATCGATGAGAGGTGACTGAACAAGAAGGATCTTGTCCCTTTATTCTTAGGGTGGAAACATATTCATTTGATGCTCAAAAACAATTGATGACATTGTTATAACCAGTATTTGTATAACTTGTTGTTTGGGTAGAGTTCGAAGAAGATGCTTTACCCTTGTCATGATCAAGCAAAGGATTTTTGAAAATTGTATGATCGGTGTTAGAGGTCGCATTGGGTGGGTTTACCTCAATTACTCCTTGATCTAACAAATCTTGAATCATATGTTTCAATTGAAAACATGATGTAGTTTTATGTCCTTTTGACTGATGGTATTCACAATAGGCATTATCATTCCACCAATGTGGCTTTACCAATGGTTCTGCCTTGATATATGGTAACTTGATAAATTTTGCTTGTATTAATTATTTCATTACTGACTCAATAGGCTCTCCCAATGGCATAAATTGTTGAGGAGGCCCATCCCTTGATCGGAAAGGTTTTCATTGCTGGTTTTGTTGCTGACCTTGTTGTTGATTATATTGTTGAGTGTATTGTTGAGTATGTTGTTGGTATTGTGGCTGTTGAGTAACATTGCTTGCTGGTGTTTGATTTTGTTCCATAGTTGACATATTAGGAGCACTCAATTTCTTGATTGTGAACGGGGGTTGATTTGCATTCACCGCTCTTGCATCAACAACTCCATCATTAGTGACATTCTTGTTTTTGTACCAAAATCTATTTCTGTCCCCTGAATTATTTGTGTTGTCACTGTCTTGTTGAGCTTAATGATTCCCTTAGCTACAAGAGCAATTTCAATGTTCATCCCTTTATTAATGAGTTTCTCAATAGTACTGGGACTTTTCAATTTGAGTTCATACATCATTTCTGGGACCAAATTTTGGATAAACAAGTTCACTTGTTGTTCTTCAGGTATATCTAGGGAAGAACGACTATACAGACTTCGCCATCATTGCAAGAATGTCACTAATGGTTCACCTTGCTTTTGCTTGGTGTTGCATAAATCTGACATGGTCATGTCACTGTCGATGTTGAATACGAAGTGAGATATAAACTTTTGAGCCAGTTCCGACCAAGTCTTTATATTCCCTGGCAAATGTGAATACCAATCCACAGCTTGTCCCGTGAGACTTCGTGCAAACAAGCGCATTAAATATGTTTCCTCATAACTCACTTCAGTACATGCCGCAAAAAATGCTCGAATATGGTCTTTTGGATTGCCATTCCCTTTATATTTCTCAAAATTAGGTGCCTCAAAATGCTTAGGGAAGGGAGGCATGTACAAGCTCTTGTCAAATGGATTAGGACATAAATCTTGATCTATGTACAACTTCTTTGTTCCTTTTCTTTCCAATGCATCGACTTGTCATTGCAACTTCTCAAGCTGTTGTGCGATTGTGTCAGATTTTGGAGGTCCATCATTAATCCTAGTGGGCACTCTTTGTTGATACATTGTGTTTCTGATCGGTTGTTGATGCTCTGAAATTGTCATCTTTGGTGTCTCTGGCATATAATGTTCTTGGTACACCTCTTGTTGTTGTGGTTGTGCCATGCCTTGATATTGACCTTGTTGTTGTGCTTCTTGTGGTGGAATCATCATTTGTATCATAGGTTGATATTGCAATTGAGGGTGTTGTTGATATTGCACAGGTGTCAATTGCGGTTGTGAAGTATGATAGCTTGTTTGTCTTGGCACATATTGAGGCACATGTTGTTGTTGATGCTGATGAATCAGAATTTGCTGACTTTGTGCCAATTGTTGTTGTCGTGGTGTAAATCCCATCATTTGCAAAAAACTTTGTTTGGGAGGTTTTTGTTGTTTCTCCTTAAGATGGGATATGGCACTTGCATTGACTTGCTGTGTGGTTTGTCCAATCCATTGTGGTGGTTGCAAGTTTGCATTAACTTGTAATGGTGTAGAAGGCACTGCAACTTGTTGTCGAATGCGATATTGTTGTTGTTGTGCATTGTTTGTTTGCACATTTGATTGTACCTTTTGTGTATTACTCAATTGTTGCAACATTTGCTGTTGATGCAAATCATTATCTGTAGCTCTTTGTGTCGCCATTATCGAAGGATCTATCACAATAGTTTGCATATCCGGTACTTGAGTATTTGGCAAATATTGTGAGCTTAATGGGACATAGGAACTTTGCTGCATTGTGGAATTGTTTTGGACATTGGTGAGATCAGGCATTCCAGTCGTGAAGTTTTCTTGTATCTTAGATTTTGATCCAATTTTATGCATGCAAGGAACCACTTCTCTTTGAGGGATAGCTGTCAATATTTGTGTGGTCCTCATTTGATCTTGTGTTATAGGTGTTGTGTTAAATAATGGATTATTTATTGTTTCAAATGGTGACTTTTGAGGAATAGTCACTGTTAATGCCTTTGAAGCATGTTTACTCATCAAGGTAGGTTGAGTTTCTTCTTGCACATTTTCTTCATTTGGATGCGGAGAGAAACTTAATAGCTCACCGCCCTGTTGTTTTTGCACATTGATTTGCTCACTTGAGAAGGTCACATTACTCAACATGTCAAGATATTTTTGTGGGAACATCTTAAAGACCTTGTTCAAGAATTTATCCATCTTTTTCATCATCTTAGGATCTTTAAGGAACATATCAACATCATCAGAAGCATCAGAATCTAATGAAGAATCTGGTTGGACATTTGGATTTGTCTCCTGTTGAATGCCTTGATCTGAACCAAATCCTTGTGAAAGAGTTTGTTCCTCATGTAATGTTTGAATTTCATGTTGCAGGTTTGGTCGATTCCAATCAAAAGGTGCATTTCCTCTTGGTGTTGGTGGAACACTCCCATGTCCTAATTTCATGGGTACAAATACTGGTTCATATAATGGAGGTGGTCCAAGTTGAACCATTCCATATGGTGGTAATGATGTGTTTGACAAACCTTCAAATTGTACTATTTGACTAGTTTGAAACTATGAATTTGATATGTTATCAATGGGTTGATATGTTGGTTTGCCCATCTTCTTAGATTTTGACCTTGTCTCAACAGGCATGTCACTATGCAAATGCAATATTTTTGGAAATTTTCAAGGATAATGTATGATATGCAACTAAATGCAAACTAAATAGATGAAAATGCAATCTATAGCAAGAATGCAACCTATGTTTTTGGTTGTTATCCAAGATTTTGACAAACTTTTTGGAATGCAAATCTAAAAAGAGACCCTTAGGAAAATTGAAATGATGTCTAGACCTCAAAGGACAAAGGGACCAAGTGACAAAAGGACAAAATGACAATGTCTCCCCTATATGCTCGGATACTAAGCTAGGTTTGACCAAATCACATTGATGACAAAAAGAAAAAAGTTTGATAAGGTTTAGACTTCCCAGCAATAACTTAGGGTTTTATCAAAGATTTGCATTACTCAAGTATGACAAAACCTAGTTTTGACACTATATGCAAAGGGACAATTACTATGCAAATGACCCTAATATGATATGATAATGACCTAAGATTAATGAAGAGACCTAGGGTATGCAAATGCAAATGTATGACAATGTCAACCTAAGACAAAACCTAAGGTTGAATTATGAAATGGTATTATTCTAATGCAAGAGGACACATGCAAATGGATGACCCTTATTGATATGCAAAGGAGTATGACCTAGGTGAAACCTAACCTTGGTAGTTGACAATGAACTTTGCCAAATGAAAACCTAGGATGAACCTAAATCTAAGTGACATGAATGTTGGGACAAGATTTTGAACAATGTTTGACAACCATGTTTGAAGGTGTTTTGAACTTTGTTGAATGAAATACTCTCGTGTTTAACCTTGTTTTGAATCAATTTGTCTTGTTTTTGAAATGAGACACAACTCAACTTTTGACAAGTAAAGAAGACAAGATATTTTAACTTAGACTCAAAACAATCATGCTTATTCACACATTTCTTATGGTAGGTAAAGATGGTAGGTACTTGAGAGGTAGACTCGTTATGAGATTCAAGGAGAATACATAGATGCTTGACCCCATGGGCTCCCCTCCACGGCACTCACTTCTCAGGGTAACCAAGCATCAGTCCCCATGGAAATCTCCCCATGGTGAACTTAGTATCTCTTCCAAGTATCCGAACTTGTCCTTCTCAAGCAACTAGAAGGATTTTTGGCCTCTAAATACAAGGTGTTTAGTAAGGATTTATGTTAAGTGTTACTCCTTGGTGTCACGCAAGCATGATTGAGACATAGGCCCACCAAGATACCAAAAAAATGTAGTCATGCAAGCATGATTTAGACCATGAGGCCCTACTTAGATGCTGATATGAGAAAGAGTGCAAGGGTCATCACTTCCCAAGTAACTACAATTCCCACGTAACCCTTCCTTCAAAGCTTTCGCCAATCAGGTATTTATTTATAGTGAGTTAGAATGCCAAGGTATTCTAGCTATACTCACTTTGGGTCATTCCCTTCTCATGATTATCACTTGCTTGCAAAAGAAAGCAAATGGTCGGGAAGGCGGGCCCTCTAAAGGTAACAAACAATCAGAGCCATGAGAATGGTATCGAAGATCTGGATTTCTGATCACCCTAAGAAGGATGAGAGCATACTCTCCTACTCCAATGTCAAACTCGACAATCAAAGAAAACACACGTTTATTCCATCCTACTTAGCAATCATACTAGGTGCCTAATTATGAATTACAAACACAAAGCTTAGTTGGAGTACAAGGCAACCTGCAAAATCACTAAGTTAGAAGTTTGAATTGTTTGGTCTTTGACTAGCGAACCTGCATAAGATTTGTTAGTAGTTTCATTTTTGTCTTCTCCACGTGTAATGCCAAGGTGCTGCACAGAGAATCAGTACCAAAGAAAACTAGAATACCAGAATAGAATGCAAAACAAAGTAATTTTGCAAGTGAAATCACTGATTTTTACCTCTGTTTCTAGCCTTACACAGGCGCAGAATGTCTTACACAGGCACATAATGCATTGACACAGGCAAAGAATGCATTGACATAGGCACAGATCTCTTTGACATAGGTGCAGAACTCCTTGACACAGGTGCAGATCTCTCCTACATAGGCGCAGAAGTGCCTAGAAAGCCCTAAATTACCTTGTTTCTTGGGTTTTTCACCTGCACATCAGCTCAAAAGCACTCAAAAGCATGGTTAGGGGGTTAGTTCACATCAGGTTCACCAATTAATGTAACTAGGAAATCGGAAATCATCAAAGCAAGTAAAAATTTAGCCTAGCTCAATCACAAAAACTCAATTGCAATGATAACAATCCTAAAAACATTCAATAGAGTTATGGAAATGAAACATTCAAATCAGATGCAAACCATCACAAGCGTGAATGTCTCCTCCATGATTCTCCATTGTCCTTCTTTCTCCTTCAAATAGCTTTTGTTTTGTGGATCTCACCTTCAAGTGCATAATCATAATGTGAAAGCAAGATTGTCAAGACAAGACGACAGCATAAGGGTACTAGAAGCGTGATTGATTCGACCTCCTGATTGAAGAAATTCATCCAATTTATAGACAAATTGGAGAAAAGACAAGATTAGCATGAATTTGATTCGAATGGAAATTTCAAATCAAGAATGACAAATATGACAAATTGACACTTTCTATGTGAAATTCATTGATTGATAATTATGACAAATTATGACAAATTGCTATGTCAAAATTGATTGATTGACAATTATGACAAATTATGACAAATTTGCTATGTCATTCCCATGAAATTAGGAGAAATATTAGAGAAAATTGAAATTAGATGAATTAGAAATTAGGAAATTAGAAAATGAGGAAATTAGGAATTAGGAAAATTAGAAAATGAGGAAATTAGGACTTAAATGAATTAATTAACAATCTTTCATTTATTAATTAGTTCACAAAAAGGGAGGAATTAGTTAGCCAATTAAATAAACATTTAATTGTGACAAGAAGACTTAGGATAAATAAATAAATTATTTAACGTAGAGGGAGAAATGACAAACAAGGTTAAATGAATAAATCATGAAACCCTAGAAGATGAATTAGAAATGCAAGGATGACAATTAGGTCTTGATTGAAGGATCGATTTGATCATGATTCTAACTTGATAAAAGACCAATGCTAATAAATGATTTGATTGATAAATGCGCCAATTGATGAGGAACAATGACTAATTGATCCAAATTGAGAAGGACGACGATCGATGTCAAATCGATCGCAAAATGAGAAGATTGAAAATGACAACGATCAATGAGAAATTGATCGCAAGATTGAAAATGACAACGATCAATGAGAAATCGATCACAAAACGATAAGATTGAGAAGGACAACGATCAATGAGAAATTGATCGCAAAACAACAAGATTGACAAGGATCGATGGCAAATCGATCGCAAGATGACAAGATTGACCAGAGGAAAAAATCCTAATTCTATCATTGATTAGGATTGACGATTTCCAGAATGATGACAAATGAACATGCACATTGATATGACAGGATAAGATCGACCAAAATCATGACTGAAGATTGTTATCGACAAGACCAAATTCGAAAGTGAGACAAATGAAGAATGCAGAAGAAGGACTCGATGCTCACAAATGATAAAGACCAAATGCACAACATAAGAGAAATGTTAATGCAATGCAAAAACCCTAAAATAAGGCAATGCACAAATGTTAAAGTATGATTCCGCAAGCATTGACCATTTTTAGACGTCTACACAAATACAAACTATTATAACCAACTACTCCCCCTGAGAAGTAGCTTTCCTCAATCAAAGCCAGAAAAAGGTTTTCTCTGTAAATTCTGTTGGTTTGATGCAAAGCATCAACTGTCTAGGTCTCTACCAGTGAGGGTAAAACCCCAAGCTGCTCTCTAAGATATTCAAAAGTTTCCTTAGGAAAAGGTTTAGTAAACATATCTGCAATCTGCTCTTTAGTATTCACATAAACCAATCTCACTTCTTTTGCTTCAACATTCTCCTATAGTTCTTCATTTTCCCTCCTGATATCTTCAAGTTCTCTTGCATAAAGTGCTTTTCAATCAGATTTATCAGATGATGAAGATGATGATGTAGATGATGATGCTTTGAAGGCTAAATCAATCTTAATTGTAGCAAGAGGACCAAATTCCTCAAGTTCAAATGCTAAAAGTTTTCCAAGCAATGTATCTCTAGATACTAATGTATTGAGTATTGTTCTCAACTAATTAATATAAGTTACTTTCATTTTGTATGTCGGTGGCAATGCTCTCAAAACTTTAGAAACAATTTCATCTTCACTTAAGGAACCTCCACAACATTGTATTCCCAAAACAATTTCATACACCCTTTCCTTAAAAGCAAAAAATATTTCATCTTCTTCCATTTTCAAATTTTCATACCTGTCCCAGAAGCATTCCAGTTTTGCAATTTTGATAGTGGTATCTCATTCATTCAATGTCTCCAATTTATCCCAAATAGCTTTGGCAGTAGATCGATCTGATAATCCCAAGATTTGCTGATCTAACAAGGCACTCAAAGTGCTTCTCTTTCTTTGCAATCATTCTCTTGATCCTTACCCAATGTTGGTGGATTAGTTTGATTCGATGTAGGACCAACATAGTCATTATGTGTAACATCCCATATGTCTCTTCCAATGCAATTCAGATGTGTCTCCATTCTGATCTTCCATATACCATAGTTAGTTCCATCAAGTTTCAGACTATCCTTCCTGAAAAAGTTAGTTGCCATTGAATCTCCTCATGTTGTTAAACTTCTGCAAAAAGAGGACTTAGCTCTGATACCAATTGTTAGGACCTAGAGGCAACTAAGAGGGGGGGATGAATTAACTGTCTATTGATTTCAACCCAAATATAACTTAGTTAAACTTGATACATAATACCAGTAAACCAAACTTAATGTCGGTTAACAGATTAACAGTTAATATCAATACTAGTGAAACTTAATGCATGAAACAGAAAGAGAAACAACATCCACAACACATAACATAGAGATTTGTATGTGGAAACCCTGTAAGGGGAAAAACCATGGTGGGAAACCTTACCCACAATCAGATGATACTACTGCAGATAGTATGTGTGTACAAATGGGGTCTGCACATGCAAAAAGGCCAACCGCCTAGAGCTCACTCCTCAATCACAAAATAGGAGTCACACTGACTACAATTGGATGATTAAATCCAATGATGATGTACTGGTCAAAGTAGCATTTCCAATGCTGGATTCAGTACCGATTAAGCTCTGATAATTGTTAGGATTCCCAAAGCTACTCAGAGGGGGGGGTGAATCAGTATTTGATCGATGTAAGAATTTACTTGAATTATAACATGAAAAGCATATCAAAACTATGTACCAGTAAACCAAAAATAATGCACTAAATAAGAACAACAACCACAACATGAGACACACCATAACACAGTATTTTTAATGAGGAAACTCGGTGTGGGAAAAATTGCAGTGGGATTTGTGACCCACAATATTCACTTACTGGCCAATAAGGGAATATCACTTTTTACAATAGGGGCCTGCACATGGAGGAAGGCCAAGTGCCTAGAGCTCACTGCTTAGCTACAAAACAAGTCACACTAACTTACAAAGTTGGATTATACAAATCCAATGTCATGTACTGCTTTAGATCAGCATCTACTATGCTAAATTCAGTAATATCTTAAGCTATACAATATTCATAAATCCTTATCCAATATCTGCCTTACAATTTTTATATTAGGTCTGCATTAATCCTTCCATATATCACCCCTTAAATGATCTACAATGATCTCATACTTATATGAGTCATATTACAATCTGCCAAGTCGGCTTACAAAAGGTTTTTACAACTAAATACAAAATACATTTAAACAAAATTCTTGTCGGCCATGGTGCCGATGATCAATCTTTTCGGTACCGATGAACTGTGTGTCAGTGTAGAGTATGTCGGTGTTGATGCCTGCCGATGTCATATGATTGTAAGGTTTCCATCAATGACAATACCTTCAATCACCTACAATTTCTCATTGGAGTGTGCATTTGCCAACAATAATCACCTTCAAACCTTCCTTGAACCTTCTCTATGGTCTGCTCATATAATCTTCAATATTCACACATACCATAACCATATACCTTCTTTTTCTCTACATATCTTTATCTCACAAATAAGATCTTACATATATACCAAAATGTAGGACCAAATGTGTAGGTCGGCTCACTAAGAATATTACAATTAAATCATTTAAAAATAAGTCAAGATGTGATGCATCATGTCGGCTCAATGTAATTTCAACAATACCAATTGAATAAATCATCTCCATAACATGTTGTGCTGATTTGAAATAGATAATGCATGTCGGTCCATAACCTAGACCAATTTGTCGGTAACAACAAATATGTCAACCCAATTAGACCAATAACCAGAATACCAAAATCAAGTGTCCAAACCATTTCTTCGACATAACCAAGTGATCTACAGATGATAAAAAGTCATCCATAGTCCCAGTGAACAATATTTAAAACAATACCAATTGATTAAATCATCTCCATAACATGTCATGCTGATTTGAAATAGATAATGCATGTTGGTCCATAACCTAGACCAATTTGTCGGTAACAGCAAATATGTCAACCCAATTAGACCAATAACCAGAATACCAAAATCAAGTGTCCAAACCATGTCTTCGACATAACAAAGTGATCTCCAGATGATAACAAGTCATCATTATTGCCAGTGAACAATATAACCTGTCGGTGAACCAAATACCGGTGATTGTGCATAAGTCACTGACGTTGTCAATGAACATAACCAAAGATCTCTAGAAGGATAAGTGTTGATAAGTGTTGAAATCAATGACAAAAAAATGCAACACATCCATAATACCAACAATCTCCCCCTTTGGCATTGATGGCAACACAAAGATGGAAAAACATCTAAGTGCCAAAACAGAATGCCAAAAACCAGAAACCAAGAATCTCCAGAATAGATATGAAAATAAATGCAGAGAGTATATATCTCTCCCCCAATGAATAATCTCTCCCTCAAAGGATAATGTTTTTTTTTTCATAGATATCTCTCCCCCTTTGACATCAAATGCCAAAGCAATACAAATACCAAATACAACAAGTTCATAGACCCAATTACAAATACTAATTGTTATAACCAACTACTCCCCCTGAGAAGTAGCTCTCCTCCATCAAAGCCAGAAAAAGGTTTTCTCTATAAATTCTATCGGTTTGATGCAAAGCATCAACTGTCTAGGTCTCTACCGGTGAGGGTATAACCCCAAGCTGCTCTCTGAGATATTCAAAAGTTTCCTTAGGTAAAGGTTTAGTAAACATATCTGCAATCTGCTCTTTAGTATTCATATAAAACAATCTCACTTCTTTTGCTTCAACATTCTCTTACAGTTCTTCATTTTCCCTCCTGATATCTTCAAGTTCTCTTGCATAAAGCACTTTTCAATCAAACTTATCAGATGATGAAGATGATGATGTAGATGATGATGCTTTGAAGGCTAAATCAGTCTTAATTGTAGCAAGAGGACCAAATTCCTCAAGCTGAAATGTTGAAAGTTTTCCAACCAAGGTATCTCTAGATACTAATGTATTAGGCATTGTTCTCAACTCATTAATAGCAGTTACTTTCATTTTGTATGCCGATGGAAATTCTCTCAAAACTTTAGAAACAATTTCATCTTCACTTAAGGAACCTCCACAACATTGTATTCCCAAAACAATTTCATTAACCCTTTCCATAAAAGCAAAAATTCTTTCATCTTCTTCCATTTTCAAGTTTTCACACTTGACCCAGAAGCATTCTAGTTTTGCAATTTTGACAGTGTTATCTCCTTCGTTCAATGTCTCCAATTCATCCCAAATATCTTTAGCAGTAGATCGGTCTGATAATCCCATGACTTGCTGGTCTAACAAGACGCTCAAAAGTGCTTCTCTTGATCCTTACCCAATGGTTGTGGATTAGGTTGATTCAGTATAGGACCAACACAGCCATTCTGTGTAACATCCCATATGTCTCTTCCAATGCAATTCAGATCTGTCTCCATTCTAATCTTCCATATACCATAGTTAGTTCCATCAAGTTTCAAACTGTCCTTCCTGAAAAAGTTAGTTGCAGTAAAATCTCCTCAAGTTGTTAAACTTCTGCAAAAAGAGGACTTAGCTCTAATACCAATTGTCAGGACTCGGATGCAACTGAGAGGGGGGGATGAATTAGTTGTTTATTAATTTCAACCCAAATATAACTTAGTTAAACTTGATACATAATACCAATAAACCAAACTTAATGTCAGTTAATAGATTAACAGTTAATATCAATACCAGTGAAACTTAATGCATGAAACAGAAAGAGAAACAACATCCACAACACATAACACATAAATTTGTACATGGAAACCCTATAAGGGGAAAAACCATTGTGGGAAACCTTACCCACAATCAGATGATACTACTGCAGATAGTATGTGTGTACAAATGGGGTCTTCACATGCAAAAAGGCCAACCACCTAGAGCTCACTCCTCAATCACAAAATAGGAGTCACACTGACTATAATTGGATGATTAAATCCAATGATGATGTACTGCTCAAAGTAACATCTCCAATGCTGGATTTAGTACCACTTAAGCTCTGATAATCACCTTCAAACCTTCCTTGAACCTTCTCTATGGTCTGCTCATATAATATCCAATATTCACACATACCATAACCATATACCTTCTTTTTCTCTACATATCTTTATCTCACATATGAGATCTTACATATATACCAAAACCTAGGACCAAATGTGTAGGTCGGCTCACTAAGAATATTACAATTAAATCATTTAAAAATAAGTCAAGATATGATGCATCATGTCAGCTCAATGTATTTACAACAATACAATTGATTAAATCATCTCCATAATGTGTCGTGCTGATCTGAAATCCTTCCATAACCTAGACCAATTTGTCGGTAACAACAAATATGTCAACCCGATTAGAAAAATAACTAGAATTCCAAAATAAAGTGTCCAAACCATGTCTTCGACATAACCAAGTGATCTCCAGATGATAACAAGTGACCCTTAGTGTTGGTGAACAATATAACCTACCAGTGAACCAAATATCGGTGACTATGCATAAGTCACTGAACTTGCCAGTGAACATAACCAAAGATCTCCAGAAGGATAAGTGTTGATAAGTGTTGACATCAATGACAAAACCAATGCAACACATCCATAATACCAATAAATTCACACCGTGGTTTTTCCCATTTGGGTTTCCACGTGAAAAATATTTGTGTTCATATGGTGATTGCATTGTTAATGTGTGCATTTGATATCTTTACCTGGTTTGCATTTTGATGAGCACTTGAGTAAATGGTCTGTTAAATTTGCTAAAAGAGATTGTTTGAGTAGTTACCGGTACAAGTTTTTCAAGTATTATAGAATTGTTTTACTACTAATTCACCCCCCTCTCAATAGTAACAAGATCCTCATAATAGCATCATATTTATTGTTGATAAAGTATACTTGACCTCTCTTCTTGGTGGAGTTTCTTCCTCCAAGGGGTCACCACATCAATCATGTGTTATGTGATGTTCTTATGTTGTTTATATATTTCTCACTTCTATCTTCTAGTGATGATAATATTCATTTTCTATTGTTATAGGTTCACATAAGGGTATGTACAGGATCATGAGGGGCCAAAAATTGGCGATATTCTGACTAAAGTCTCGATTGATAGGTTGATTGAAAAATATCTATAACTTTCAAATGGTATCACATTATTTGAATCTAAAACATGCATGAAATTCTATGCTTTGTATACTATAGGCTTAAAAAAAATGATTTTCACAAAATTTTAACTAAATTATGGTGGTCATACATATGAGATTTTATAGTTTTAAAAATTAGTAGAAAAATAAACTTAATTAATTTTTTATTTAAAAAAAAATATAAAAATTTATGTGTCACATTTGGATATGAATCTTTTGCTTAAATCTAAAATCTTATAAAAAAATATTAGGATTTGATTGTGGTTAGGATGGTCAAAATGACACCTGCTTCTTATCTTCTTCTTGAAATTTTAGTACTACTATATTGAAATTTCAATTTTTTGTCAAACAGATCTATTTCTTTTTCAGAAAGCAACTAGTAGCCTAGAAACTATATTCAATTTTCTAGAGATTCTATTCTTACACATTTTTAAAATAATGTTAGTAAATTATTCAAATTTTTATGTCAAGTTACCTAACTTTGTTTTACTGATTTTCATTGCCAAATAAAGGGTTGTTTGGCCCACCATGACCTTGCACATACCCATAAGATATAGTTGTTAAGAATTATATGTATGCCAATTTTTAGCATCATAAAGAAGAAGGATCTTATCATATTTTTTCAAATTAAGACAAGATATAGTTGTTAATAATTATATGTATGCCAATTTTT
This sequence comes from Cryptomeria japonica, assembly GCF_030272615.1. Lineage (NCBI taxonomy): Eukaryota > Viridiplantae > Streptophyta > Pinopsida > Cupressales > Cupressaceae > Cryptomeria > Cryptomeria japonica. The sequence goes on along the minus strand of NC_081415.1, from coordinate 128,590,836 downwards.
AGCATCATAAAGAAGAAGGATCTTATCATATTTTTTCAAATTAAGACAACATAATTTTCATATTTGCATATAAGTGTAAAATTTTCATGTTTTAGTTGTCCAAGTCTTTTATCTTATGTTTTGATTGGTTTATTAGATAGAAATTTTCATGACTAGCTAAATGTTAACTAGTTTTTGGTATTCCTCTATTTTTATTTTTTGAGGTTGACAAGATTGTTTGTTAGGAGTAAATTTTTTGTTGAAAGTATTGTGATGATGAAATAAATATTATTTGAGTTAGCTTTATTTTATAGATGTATGAGATTGGAAACCATGAATATTATTAATTTGATATATGTTGGGCATTGGAAGCTAATGATAATTTATATCTTCATGGAGTTGGTTATAATTAGGTAACTTAGATTTCTTATTTGATAATATTTTTTTTCTATTTTTTGGTTTTATTTTAAATTCACCTTTTAGTCATGTGCAGTTAAAAGGTGTTCATGTTAAATGGGTATTTCACCATCATGGTTACATGGAGAAAAATTGAATAGTTAGACTATATATTGGAGTGCTTATATTGGGTTCATGTTCTTATCCCATGGTTACATGAAAGAACTAGAAGATAAGTCATTGACCCCTTTGTGAGTTGTGGAGCTGATATGTTTCATATATTTTAAGCTCATGGACAACTTTGTTTCCTGTTGGGTTAGAGTTTATCTTGTTTTCAATTGTTGGGTTTGTAGATCTATGCTTATTCCATTATTTACATGACATGTTTGATTTGAATATCTATATTTTTAAGTTTATTTCGTATTTATAGAAATAGTTTTGCAAGTTTTATATGCTATTTAAAAATTTTAATATGTCAATTTGTGATAAGACTATACTAAGGGTTTTATGGATGAAGACAATTACATGTATGCATCGATGATGGAAATATTTTTATTGATGTATGGTTAGTCCTATGTGACTTTTTTTTTGGCAAATTGAGTCTAGCATTGATCCTAGAGTTCAATTCTCAAAAATTCTTGGTATTCCTGATTAAATCTATGATGCTTGATCCTAATGTGGGGTTGAATCTCATAGATATATAAGTTTGGAGCACTAACTATGCATTTATCTTTTAAGATGTTTCATGTGTAGATATTGTAAATTGTCTAATGATGATTCGGTCATGTAGGCCTTGTTATTGATCACCATAATTGGATTGTGTGTTTCTTTATTACTTTAGTAGGGAGGGGCCCCCGAACCCTTACAAAATGATAAAATTAGAGAGAAGCAACATAGTTTCTAGCATCAAATATCTAAAAAACTATAAAGTTCACAAGCATCTCTCAGACGTAATAAAAAACCATCAAATCGTCATAACTAAACATATGAATCTTGTCCAGCCACCACCTATCCATAAGATAATTACTAGCAACTAAGTATAAAGAGACCATAAACTTATTTGAGAATTTAATTTTAATAAAAGTATGAGGCATACAACACATTGGCCTATTCGTAATAAATTCTTTAAAGAAACTAAGATTAACTATATTTAAAATCAACTTAGAGAAAAAAAGAAAGCAAAATAGCATCAACTTAGTCCTCTATGATAAGTTTCCAGATTCATTGCAATTGTTGCACCTACTCATTCTAGATATATAGGTACAGAGTGTCCTCTTTCTATTCTTCCTCCTACATTTTATCTGACTTCATCCATTTTCTAGCTTTCTTCTTCATCCTACTCTTCCCTAAGACAAATACCATGGTCTCTTTCTGCATTATGCCATTGATAATGGCATATAGAGAGAATAAGGATTTTACCATTTGCTGGTACCCCTACCTATAATCTTCAACCTTGGCTTCAAGGTTCATTACCTAGACTTCCAACTCAATTATTTGGTTACGCAACTTTCTAGTACTACGATTCTTCACAATAGTGGGCGAGTCCTGAAAGAAGGGCAGCATTTTCACATCATCCAGTGAATTTTGGGGCATACAAATTGGTTTGGGATTCTTCTCATCCTCCAAAGACTCACTCTCCTCTTCAAGTTCCTCCTAATATTTCTTAGCCTATTCGTCCTCTTCTTCTTTAAATTCCTCATCGTCTATATCCTCGTTAGAGAATTCACCATCTTTAGCTAGGATGAATTCCTTAGCTAGTTCAAAGGATGCATTGTTGGGTTCAATTTTTACTCAAATTCTATCCTTAGCTAGGAGATGTGCCAATGCTATTTCACCAAAGATACTCTCCTTCATTACCTTATCATGTGTATCATCCTCTTCTTTCTCAGAGTCTTGTCAATCAAGGTCAATGGTGATGTTCCTCTTACTACGGTCTTTATCAAGATTTGTTGTGTTAATAGGGCTATTTTTGGGGTTCCATCTTTCTTTTTTCAGTTTTGGTTTTAACAAGAGTCACTTGTAGGGTTTGCTTCTCCCACTTGAGATAGGGATTATTACCTTTAGACTTAATAGTAGGGGTATTTTCACTCAAAGGCACGGGTTAGTCTTAATAAGCTCAATTTTAATAGAGGATCCTTGGGCCTTGTTCTTATGCTCAGAATTCTATAGGAGGTTATATTAAAAATTTGCAATGAGGGGAATAATCAAAAGAATATTTATACATATATATATAAGCCCATTGTAAATACTTAAAGAAATCAAAGTGAAGAGAAAATGGTGCAGATTAATTCTATCACCATGCCTAATGTGATTTAGGATGGGAAAATGATAGCCTTTCAACAAAGTGTAGCAACCTTCTAATGTAAAGTATTTCAAAACAAAATAACTAACAATAACAAATAAATTAGGAAGGATAGAGAAACCATACCCATTTTGTACCACCACCGACTTCTAGCCTTTTTCAAAGAATTTATTCATGCAGTGTTTGTAATTGCCCAATCTTTTCTTCTTAAATTACTTACCCACATTCTTCAATCAAGTCACCTTCACAATAAGCTCTAGTGAAACAACAAAGGAAATATGGCCAATTAGAACTTCTTCATTCTACTAGGAGTTGCAAAATCTCGCTGAAAGGGACCTATTATAACCCTTCATGGCTAAGAAGAAGGGAGTCATATCCACTCTAAGAAAAAAATCCCACACCTCTTCATTTTTTTGAAGCTCCTTATAACTTTTAGGATCTATCCTCTTCAACGGGACCCCCATTTCAAAAGAATTAGTCATAGTTTTATGGCAAAAAGTCTGAAAGTGATGCAAAGGAAAACAACAACTCATAAATCCAACCCCAAAAGGTGAAAAACAATTACCAAAAAGGCTATGTTTAGACTAATTCACATTATTTTCCCCACATGTGAGAGGACATCTCACATCATGAGAAATTAAGCTGCTAGGAGATGCAAAATCACTATCTTTCCATAAAATTATTTCTTCATCCTTAGTAATTAAGGTGAACTACAAGAGAAAAAGCTTCATACTTCCAACATAACAAAATGAATTATTAACATTCATGTCACCACTTATCCTAGTAGACATCCAACTTGACTCCCAAATTAGCCACCCAATCAACATCTTGGTCATTATCTAAGTTTGAATTTGAATTTCAAAAAGTTTGGCACCCATATTTAAAATGAAAAGAGAGAAAAGAGAAAATGCAAAAAAACTTTAACTGCCCAAATAATTGATGGAGTCATTCAAGTATGACTTATTCTATTCCTTTGAAAGGATGTTTTTTTAGCTCAATAGGGGTCTTCCTATAGTTGAAAAAATACAAGTCCTTGTGAATTAATCCTTGGTTAACTACTTTCTCTACCACCCTGTTCCCTTCTCTGAAAATATGTTAGACTTTAATTCTATAAAGGATGCCCATCAACCTTTTGCAATCTTCCACAATATTTTATATTTCCTAGGGGATGTTTACTTTACAATTCAAGCTCAATTCATTATTAGTTTAAAATCACCTTCTAGAATTGCATTTTGGCAGTTTAGATTATGGAGTCATTTAAGTCCTAGCCATGCAACCATAACCTATGCCTTGTTATTAGATCCCTTGCCCAAATTTACATGTAGCCTTCAAATAGAAAGCCCCTACAATTTTTTATGATGTCACCCACTCTAGATATTCTAGGGTTCCCTTTACAACCATGAGAGTTGCATTTTAACAAACTTTCATCTAGAGGAGCCCAAACACAATTGTTCCTTAAGATCAGTTTATGCCAATTCATCTTAGGAAAACTATGGGTGATTCCTCATCACTATTTTATTGTTAGATCCATCAAGTTTGACATAATATTAGAAGTCCTAAATGATGCAACACTTATATTATCCTTAAGCTACTATTTTATGATGTGAACCATAAATTTACAACTACGAGATTCCTCTCTAAATAGCTTATTGTTATGCTCCTTCCATAAATTCCAAGTGATGAAAGGAGGAATTTGAAGCCATAGGTTTCTTATAATTGTTTGTGTGAAAAGACTAAGAGTCCATTACTTTAAAGTCTTTCAAATTTCTTGGGAAGGTCCAACTAATCATAAGACTAGTAAGTAGCTCATCCCAAACCTCCCTTGCATATTTGTAGTGAAGAAATATATGATCAATACTCTCGAGATCCTTGAAACATAAGATACATCTATTAACGAGGGAGAATCCTCTTTTATTTAAATTATTTATAGTCAAAAATTTTACATGAGTAGTAACCCACCAAAATAAATTGATTTTAAGAATGAGACCTTTAACCAATATCCTTTTCTAGTTGAAGTTGTTCTTAGATTCTTCAATAGTGGTATTATAGGTGGATTTAACAAAGAAAGATCTAGAGGGGTTGTAAAACCAAATCCATTCATCTTCCTTGTAAAGAGAAAATACACAACAATCACCTAGGTACTAAACCAAGGATAGGGCCTCATTCACTAGTTGATTTAAGTTATCATCAAAGATATTATTACTATTTAGCACTTTATCCATTGTATTTATCCATCTAGCCTAATCCCCTTGCCACCAAAGGTAGTCATGAATAAAATTGCCTAAACCTTGAATAAGAATTTGTTTAACTTTGTTGAATTGAGTCATATCTGATAGAGATTTATCCTTCAACCACACATCATCCTAGAAACTAGTGCATCTTCAATTCCCCACTATTTTTTCCCTTCCCTTTCTTAAAATAGTCTTGATATTGGACATATTGTTCTATATACAAAAACCAAAATGTAGGTTTTTGTCAAGAAGAAAGCAACAACTACTGGTAGTATTTAGGTATTCAGTAGTAAAAAGTTTCACCCAGTCTTTATCACCTTCAATAAATTTCCATCCAATTTTGTATATGAGGGTTCTATTAAAATATTTAAGCTTTCTTATCAAAAGCTTACCTTCATTAATGGAGCTATACACTTTGTCCCAAGCAACTAGGGACAATATTGATTTTTATTTTGTACCAGTCCAAATGAAGTTCTTTTAAACCTTTTAAATCTTATTAGCTACACATCCAGGCATCTTGAAGAGAGAAAGGTAGTAAATTTGGATGTTCTAAAAGCAATACTTAACCAATTAGATTTTATGAGCAAAACTTAACAATTTCCCCTTCCATCCAATAAGATTTTTCTAAAACCTTTCAATGATGCAATTCCGAAAGAGATTTATGGTGGATTTAGAGAGAAGAGGCTATCCTAGATAGGAGTTTGGTAAGGAAGTAGCTCACATGCCATAATTTTGGTGATTTTTTCCTATAGGTCTGGGCAAACATTTAAAAAGAAAAACTTGCTTTTTTCATAATTTATGTGTTGGCCCAAGATCATAGTATAGTTGTCAAGGATCTCCTACCATCCTTTATCTTCTAAAATGTAGGCCTCTCTAAAGATGATTGTGTCATCCACAAACTGTTGGTGAGATATAGGGTCCAGAGTAGAGGCAACTTTGACACATTTCAGTCTACGAGTCCTTTTTTATTCTTTCAATATTCCTCCCCAAAACATTAGCAACAATGATAAAAAGTTAGCGGGATAGAGGATCCCCTTGATGAAGACCCTGACCATAGGAGAAGTATACTCTAGGTGATCCATTAACTAGACACTCTACAATTATCCTTAGAAATTTATCCTTAAAGCCAAACTTCTTAGGCACTTAAAAGAGGAAATTCCATGACACTCTATCATGGACATTTGAGAATATCTAAGTTAATTAAGTCATACTAGACTTTCGACTATGTTCTATTGAATGAACAAGTTCATAAGCAGTGATAGCAACATCCATAATGTTGCCTTTGACAAAGTCTTTCTGATTAATAGATATTATTTTATCCAACACAATTTTGAGCCTATTAACAATAACTTTATAAATCATTAAATTATATAGTGTTACATAGGCTAATAGGCCTAAAATCCTTAATGAAAACAACATTACCATTTTTTGGAATCAAAGCGATGTAGGTAGAATTAACTTGTTTGAGGAGTTTACGAGACCTGAAAAAAACCTTTGTAGTGTTGAAGATATCTATTCCAAGGTCACATCCTAGTACTCTTGGAAGAAGGCTAGGGGAAACCGGTCAGGACCAGGTGCCTTATAAGTCCCAAAAGAGAAAATTGCCTCCTTAACTTCCTAGAACGAGACCCTGGAATTAAGAAGATGCATGTCCAGATCCGTGATGGCGTTAGGGATAACCTCAAGTAGACCATTAGGGTCTCTAAAATAGAACTAACTATTAGTATTTTGATTACCAAAGAAGTTCACAAATAGCTCAACAATTTCCTCCTCATCTTCCTTCTGAAGTTGTCGTATCTTGTTCCTACTCCTATGCTTCATAGTAGATAGGTGAAAGAATTTGGTATTCTGGTCACCTTCCATGAGCCACTAGATCTTGGATTTTTTATTTCAAAAGACTTCTACTTTTTCATTCAATCTGAACCATTACTCTCTTAGTGAGATCTCCACCAAGCATTCCTCCTCAGTGGCACAATTACTTTCAATCTTCTCCTCAATAGCTTCTAGGTTGGCAAAAATTGATTTCTTCTTCTCAATGATATTCCCAAAATAGTATTTGTTCCAATCTTTTAATTTGTTCCTTAATATTTTTAATTTTTGGACCACACGAAACATGGGAGTACCATTAATTAGAACATTCTACCATTGCTCAACCAAGGCTCTAAAATTTGAATGAAGAGACCACATAATCTCATATATAAATGGTTAAGGTTTTCTCTTGGCATCTTCATCTGAAGACAATATAATCACATTATGATCTGATGTAGATGTAAGGAGGGAATTTATGGATAAGGATTCAACATCTCTCCAATTACTCACAACTAAAAATTGATCCAATCTGACCCGAATGAGGTTTTGTCCTAGTCTCATATTAGACCAAGTGAATTTGGAACCTTTAGACCTGCCACAGAAATAAATTTTGCAAGATCATTAATTCTCTCAGAGTAATCTTCAAGGTCAATAGATTTTTGAGAAGGGTATAAGGGAGAATTAAATTCTCTAGCCAACATCCAGTAAGCCACAGGTGAGCTTAGGATAAAGTTCACTAGGGAGGACTAGAGGCTAGCACTTGGGGATCTTGCATTGGGAGCATATACATTTATGAGATACCACTCAAAACGAGACTAGGTTAAATATTTCAACTTAACAATAAGACAATTTTCGGTAGGATGAATCAAACTACCATTAAAAGAGGCTAGATTCCACAATGTAGTAATGCCTCCAGACACTCCTTCAACATCACTAATAAGGAAGGCAGTTGAAGGAAAAAAAGAGTTCACCATTTTCTAAAAAAATTTAGATCATATCTTTGATTTCTATAGTAGGATAATATTCACTTTTTGTTCCATCAACATACATTTCAACATGTGTTTTTTCACAAGGCTATTTAAGCCCCTCACATTCTAGGATGAAATGTTCATCTAAAACAAGTGCAAAGTATCTACTCATCCTTGAGTAAAAAAAAAATCCCATCACTAAGAGATGCAAGTTACTTCTTCTTTTTCTTACATTTCGAGAGACCAGCTAAGGTCCTTTGTCTTCAATTAGCAATATCTCTTGCTACATCCTTGTTCCTGGAGTCTATCTATGATATTCTTTCAACTCTGGTTTCTCCTCCTATATCACCTTATTTTTCTTTTTGTTCTTAGCACCAACTTGGGTCTAGTCCAAGTCATCATCTCCCTCATCAACAAAAGTTTTTCTTGACTTGCTAGGTAAGGGGATATAAGAAAACCCTAGGATATGTAAGTTTTCTTTCAAGTCAGAAAAACAAGCCACTGATTTCTCCTTAGCATTTTTAATCATATTTTTTGTATTAATGTTCTCCTTATTAGGGTTTAGGTGGCTTATCATAGTTCTCACTTCAAAATATTTCTGACATACTCTAGAGGTAGCCTAATAGGGTAGCGTAATAGGGTTATGACCCAAGTCCACAACCATAAGAACATCCAAGGATTCCCTGCACAATAAGTTGTCTTTAAAACTGGGCTAGGGAGGGATGTCCACGTTTGGCAAAGGTTTTGGCTCCAAAGTTGAATTTTTCTCCAAACCTAAAGATGAAGTCATCAGATCATCAAGTTTCTCTCAATATCAGTAGGTGCTAAGGTAGGACCAAATATGGTTTCATAATATGAATGAGTCATAGAATCCATCAGCCCACTAGTAGGGTGAGCAAAAGGAGCATTGGAGATCTGCTGATTTCTAATAGGCTATTTTTTGCATTTAACTCAGATGACCATATCCTATGCAAGATTGACAAAAGGCTTTGGCATTTTTGTACTCAATGGGTTGGACCCACGAACCAAGCCTAGATAAGAAGTAACTCAAGTTAGCAACATAGTGTTAATAGCCACATTAACACAAATTCTAGCAAAGAGGAGCATAGACTTGTATTGTGTGATTCTATCCACAACTAATAATTTTCCAAAGGAGTCAACAATCCCTTTAATAATGCCCATATTCTAAAACTTAAGGGGTGACTAGAGGAGGCAAATTCATGTAGGAGAAACTGCTCCTAGATCTTTCCAAGGGTCTAGGCTAGGTTTCCATTTGTAAAGGGATAAAAAATTGTTACTACCATGCCCCTTCCATGAGAATCTTAACCAAATATTCTTGAATGATAAAACTGAAAAGGAAATGACCATTTTCTATGGCATTGATAGACATGCTACCTTTTAGCTTCCATCTATTAGTAGCCAATTTTCTAACTTGGTATATAGAAGGTCAAAAGGCCAAAAACTTGCCAACATGTGAGAGTTTGAGCTCAGCAATTGCCATATTAAGAAACACATCAAGAATCTCCACTTGTTGGTATTTCACAATGAACTCCACCTAGGTAGTCAAAGGCAATGAAGACTTACCCATTTTAGCAAGGCTTCCCCCTAGTAGTTTGTCCACAAAACTAGCAAGTTCTTCATCAACCAAAAAAGTCAAGATGGTATTGGGGCGAGAAAGGAGGTAGTAAATTTTCCTTGACCAAAGATTCATCTTTCTAAGAGTGCCCAGAAGAATATTTAGAGTTCACATGTTTACGAGCCCTATGAGGTGGGGATTACCGCAAGGGCCCCCCCTATATAGTACCAATTAGATATAGTGCAGGAAAAGAAGCAACAAAAACACCTCACAAAGAAGCTCCTAGAGTATTCTACACAATTGCAATATTATGCATAATTGGATTGGTATGTTGATTATAGTGAGAAAATAATATTTTTGGTTACCTAATATAGTTGTTCATTTTAATCTTAGTGGTATATTATGGTGTGTTAGAAGCTCTATTCACCTTTAGTAGAGTTTTGCTAATCATGTTCTTCACAATTCCATGTATGAATTGGCATCACTTTCAATGAGAGACTTATCCAATTACATAATGTAGTCACATAAATTTGTCCACTTAATTAAATGAATACTTAGTATTTATTTGATTATTTAACCATCAATTAATAATTAATTAAATTAATATTTAATTAATTCATCTTAACCCTCTTCTCCTATTAATTAAATAAATTATTCAATTTATTTGATTTAATTCACTTAACCAAATTCAGACCATTAATTAAATAAATAAATCATATTTATTTAATTAAAATATTCTCTCACATTTAAATAAATTAATATTTATTTAAATCCCCCAAAATCCCACCTCTCACATTTAAATAAATTAACATTTATTTAAATCACCTTTATCCTCTACCAACTTGCATTTTCCTACAAAAGCAAGTTGCACAATTATTTTAAATAAATAATTTATTTAAAACACCTTTATCCTCCACCCACTTGTATTTTCCTACAAAAGCAAGTTGCACAACTATTTTAAATAAATTATTTATTTAAAATCCTATTTATCCTCACCCACTTGAAACCTTTAATGGTTTCCCTTAAAGTATTCAAACTTGATGGCTTCCTTCTATAGTCTTCTTAAGACTTTAATGGTTTTCCTTAAAGTCTTCAAGCCTTTAATGGTTTCCCTCAAAGTCTTCAAGCATTTTAATGCTTTATCTTCATTTTTCTCATTTAAATAAATTAATATTTATTTGAACATTTATCCAAATGCAAATTACACCATTTAATTGAAATAAATGATTTTATTTTAATTGAAAATACCAAAATTTCTCCCACTTGCATTTTCCTACAAAATCCACTTGCATGCCTAAACCCCTTCTAGAATTTTCTAATCACTTCTAAATAACCTAACCCCTTCTCTAAACTTTGTCACATTCCTAAGCAAAAGGGAAGTCACTTCTCAAACCCTCAAAGTCTTTGATAACCATTAAAGGCTTTCAACCTTCAACCACTAAATGGCTCAAAGTCTTTGATAACCATTGAAGGCTTTCAACCTTCAACCACTTAATCCCCAAAGTCTCCAATAACCATTAATGGTTACCTCAAACCCTCCCACATGATTAAAACATTTGTTTTGACTCAACCTCTACCCAACCCAAAGGTCTCATCAGGCCATTAATGCTTTGACCATGATTATCTCTTAAACATTTGCACAAAGGTTTATCCTTGGATTAACTCTTAATCCAGTGGGTAATCTTAATTTGGACTTGACCCTTAGCCTCTAGATAACCATGAGGTCTTCTCAGGCCTTTAATGCCTCCAACCTCTTCTCTCAACCCAATCCTATGTTGACACTTGTCACCATTTTATTGGTGCTAATTGTGCACATGGATCCCCAACTTTCAAACTTGGCCCTTGATTAAACCATTCAATCTTAACCCTTCATTTCCCCATTTCTTCTATAAATAGAACCCTTCTCCTCAAGCAAAAGAGAAGCATTTAGAGTATTGTTGTTATACTGGCATTAGCATAGAGCTTTTTCATAGCATCACTATCTACTCTTGCATAGTATTTGCTTATCATATTCAACCATCTTGAATCTCCATATGGCATCCATGGCTAGTGCTAAAAGCTGAGAGCTACACTCATTTGGGACTTGGAGAGGAGAGGAACAAGGGAGGAGCAACTATGAGCATCTTGATTAGCTATTTTATTCTATGTTTATATGCTTTCTATTTCATGCTTAATATCTCTCTTGATATGCCTGTTTAGGATAATCTTTTGTTGCTAACACTAACGTTTGTTTCTTGTGCTCTTGTGTGTGTTGCCATCAAACAGATTTTCTAATCCTTTTTGCAGAGCATCACATAATATGTTCTAACTTCCTTGTTTCAAGATTTTGGTTCTAAATTACAATTTTTTTAATTAGAAGATGTATTATATTTTTCAATCATTGTTATTGTTATCAGGAGCTCTTTGACTCTTCCTCTAGAATCCAATGAGATTTTGGTATCATTATCTCTATTGATAAAAGATATTAGTATTATTTCTTCTTGGTTAAAAGATTATGGTTTAGATCTTCCCTTTGAGAGCTCTTGTTGTGGGTTTCTTTGATTGTGTTTTGGCCACAAAGGATATTCAATTAGGATATACTTATCAAAATGGATAGAGATCTTTGTTACACATGTTTTTGAGAGATTTTGCAATGATATAGATTTTTCATTTTATGATAGATGGTCATATTTATGTGTTCTAGAGATGGTGACATCTTACTTTGTCATAGACAAATTTTAAGTCTTTGGTGAGGTGTCAATTTATGATATGTTATTTAAAGCATCCAATATTTCTTTAAGGATATGTGAAATTATGATGTCATGATATGCTCCTAGTCTTATCATTGGAACATTGACAATAGTCATCTTGTTTCTCTTTGGTTTTATGGATTAATCATTTGCTTTGACCTTCTTGATTTAATAAGGTTGCATTTTAAGTTAGCATGGGTTGACTAGTGGATTCTCATGGAGACTAGAAAAAAATTATGATAATTTAGATAGTGGATCATTGTGTGGTAAAAAATAGAGAGATTAGATCACATTGATTGGAATTTCAGAGTTAGATTTCGAAGGATCATAATCCTAGCTAAGGAGAATCATTGAACATTGTACAAACTCTATCGAATCAATCCTCAATCATGTTTTGTTGTCAATTTAAAATTTATTGGCTAGATTCATTAGTATTTCATTTGTTGATAAGAAAACCTATTGATATTATGATTTCTTTCTACAAAACTATAATGTTAATAATGAACTTGATCATAGTCATCTAGCTAGAGAGTTGCATTGGTATGATAACATCATAAGAACTAAAAGTGAAAAACTAATTTATTTATAACGGACTATCTCTATAAAACTATTCTCACAATAGAATAAAAGATTTAGTATTTGATAAATCTAAGCACAACAAGTTCTATTACAGCCTTAATTTCTAATGCAATGTTGAGCCCATCAACCTCGTTTAGTACTAACTAATATTCTAGATACTCTATATCACTGTAAAATTATCAAATGCATAGTAAAGTTAAAGATGAATTACAATTTGATAATCACATTTTAGGGAAATAGACCAAGATACACTCATATAGGGCTTGAACTAGGTAATGATTCAGACTTATAACTAAGGCTTGTATGATAATAATGCATAATGAATCAACATATCATAGCTTCAATGGAGTAACATATAGATTTAACATGTATGAGTAAGAGATTTATGGTAAGGAAATACATGCATGTATACATGTACAAGGATGCACTTATATGAACATATGTAATGTGCCAATGGAATTGAAAGACATGTGCATATAAGTAATTGGATGCACATACATGTACACATGTATTTTGATAAAAAACAACATTTTCATACTTATCCATTGTTTGTGAAAGAATCAGACGAATAAAGATGGGAGAAGTATCTCTAGATTAAATCCTTGCATGTACTATGGTTACATTAACAATGAGACCAAAAGTTAAATTTTAAACACATCCATTGAGTCTATAGTAATGATCTATAAATTAATGACAAAATGCACTTAACATGTTAAAGTGATCAATTCTTCCCAGTTAGGTCAACTAGAACTTAAGTAAAGATGAACAATTCAAGTAGTGTGGTGAACATTGACATCATGTTAAATGTTCTCACAAATTTATAAAACATCACCAAGGTGTCATAGTCGACATGCATTCGTCAATTCACATGAATTATACACTTCTAGTCAGAATGGTCATACTTGTTAGGAGGTACCTATAGTGTGTGACTGGCTAGAGTCATCTAGGTTGTACACACCAGGATTAGATGGCAATGAGAACTATTTTTGTGTCTACATCCTTGTGAAGAGTAGGGCCACTTTTGTAAGGAAGATGTTCAGGGAACCGCCAGGCTTGAGGTTGGAGGTAAAGCACCTTGATGATGCTCTCCCTCTTTTAGTGTAAGTTGACACTAGTAAAAGATTCCAGATTAGAAAGCTAAAACATATGTTAACTTTAAACCTCTCTTTAACAAATACTACATTTTTATTAATGTAAGGAGAAAAGTACATATTAATTTTGTTAATACAATTACACTCATAACATGTTTAATATCATTTCAATTTTTGAATTGGAATGTGTTAAAAAAAAATTCAATACTTGATATGTGTGTGTGCATGTGTGCATGTGTGTGTGTGTGTGCATGCATGCATGGGTGTGTGTGTATGCAATGGTTTCTCTTGTATTCATATATTTCATAAGGAATTTTTAATATTTGGCTATACATACAACCACCGAATACCTAGAGTCTTAATTTAAAGAAAAAAATACTCAAAAGATCAATATGTCAAGAATAATTTATATTCTCATTAAATAATACAAATATAATGAATTGTATGGATTCGTTACATAATGTATGATATTTCCTTGACTATATACCAGGGTGAGATGTAAAACAAATTAAGATTATGAAAAATGCCTTAGTTTTATGATACGATACATAAAGTGATAAATATCATATGTGTGTCCTAAGTAAACTCAAGTGATAAGGTGTGAAAAGGACCCAATAGTGGAAATAAACAAATAAAATCCTTATTCGTACTAATACACCCCCCACACCCTACCCTTTTCTCTCTTTCCCCACTAACCAAGGAAAAACATGCAAGGATCAATCTTGGATATTACGTTTGATGAGGAACCCATGTACTAATGACTCTCTTGCCAATGAAGAAAAGGAGAAAACCCAGCCGCAAAAATTTCCTACTCAAAAGGGAAATAACAAGAAATAATCTCTATAGAAGATGAGAAGGGCAAAACATCATGTGAGAAAAAAGAAGATATTCAAGTGAATGTCATTAAATGTACTACATTAATTGTGGATGCTCTTCATAGAACTCTGGAGATGGTCCAAGTTGTCAAACAACAATCCTTCCCTTGGGAAGAAATAAATCCAATAATGTATGTATGATATTTTTTCATTCTTGAAAGGAATATAAGGGAAGAAGGATATAAGTCTCTAAAATTTATTGAAATGTCACAATCTCAGGATCCCAAATGTTAAGTGAAGAAGGTGACAATTTTAAAAAAATATAGGAAAAATGATATACATAATGCATTAAAAATGATGACCAGTCCTCCAAATCTTGATTCAAAAGGATTTTGAATTGTGATATACCTTAAAATAAACACTTAGTTACCTTTATATTTTTCTTTATTTCTCTCTCCCTCTCTCTTTCCTCGGGCTCTTTTATTTCTCATTGTGTGTCTCTTCCACTCTCTTCCCATGGTGCCATACTTAGATTTTTGACTGGTTGATCAAAAGTAAGTATCTCTTTTCTCAAATGTGAAATGTTACATCTTTGAGCAACTGACATTGTGCCTATTAAATTTATTATATATTCATTTCAATAATATTATATTATATAGAAATATTTTTATCTTTAATGAACTATATTAAATAAATAAAATATATAATATTAAATAAAAATATAATAGAATTTTTTAATATACAAAATTACTATATAATTATTTATTTTAAATATAATATTTAAAAAATTTACAAGTATTATTTATTATAATATATATTTCCGATAAAATATATAATATATAGTTATATGTTTTATATAAATAGTTCCTCTAAACTCTCTTTAGGTTCACAATCAGGAAGTCGCCTTTCTAATTGTCCATTCAAGGTCATAAATGTACCATTAAGGATATTTGTTAATTAATTTAAAAATCATAATGGATTACAATACAACTATTTTTTATTTTTAGTTAATTAAAAAATATTTAAACCATGTATATATTTATGTGGATGAACATTTATATGCATATATAATTGCACGTGTATGTGTGTACATGTGTACGTATTATTTTTTATTATTTCTTTTTCCCTTTTTGATCCTTTTTTGATCCCTTTTTTTACACTTTTATAATTATATTGCAATTTCTCTCATTGTACTTACAACTTTTTCTAAAATGTATATGTATATGTACATGTCGCCATATGTGTTTGTATGTATATGTACATTTATAAGAACCTTTTTTGTTATTCTTTTTTCTTCTTTTTGTATATAATACATATTTAAGTGTATATTAGACATTTTTCTTTATTTATTTACTACAATTTAAAATCTTGATATAATAACATATATGTAATGTATACATGTACATTATATACATATGTATGTGGATACATATATTTATATGTATATATGTATATGCATTTGTACATAAATATGTATTTTTTTACTAAGATAAATGAATTTCTTTTTTGTACTTATATATATATATATATATATATATATATATATATTTGATAAAAGTGGATAAAACCACTGAAATATATTAATAATTATTATTTTTTACAGTGTCTGATTGAAAGATCACTGAAGGGAAAGAATCAGTAAGAAAACCCTTTAGTATTGCTCAAGTAACACAAGCCTATCTACCCATTACAAGAAGCCCATTGGCATAATTCATTCAAAAACCCATCCCAATTACATAAGCCTCATTAGATATAAGGGAAGGTGTCAGAAGAGGCATACAACGAGAAATATAATAGAGTGAAATCTCAGGAAGAAGTATATTCATCCAATAAACAAGAAGATCAGCCAAAAACTCAAAGATGGACCACCCCTGTCTATGAAACACAATTCTCCAAGCCACTGATTAGAATGATACCATAGAGCAGAAGGGAAATAAGAATAAGAGATCTTGCCAATACAAACATTATGAGTAAACATAATATAACCAAAATAAGGAGAAGGAGAGGATGTTGAAGACCTCGTGGAGCCAAAGAAATGCCAAACCACAAAAATGCCCACAGAAGCAGCCAAGAGAAGAGAAACAAGATGAGAAGCCATCTCATGTACCAAACCATCTGCAAATTCCAAGTTCTTAAAGACAACCACTAGCCTCCAAACCTAACCAAGATCTTCCAGATAAAACAAAACATCTTACCATATAAAAACGATACCATAGAAGAAAGAAACATGAGAAGGCCAACAATGGAGCCCTGATATATACCACTCCAATAGAGGAAGCATTATGAGAAATACCAAATCCACACACGAGACCTCCTTGAATGTGCAGAGAACAACAACAAAATATGATAAATAAGAAACATTCCACATAATCATATGCCGAAAAAGAGAAATCAGGCTGGCAGAATGAAATCACCCAACTATGATGAAGCAAAGCCATGTTACAGAAACACGACCCCCACTAATTACCCAAAATAGTAATCAATCTACCATCTCAAAGTAATCATCATTAAATTGCCGAGCAAGTGAACAGTAAGTAGCGAACACATTCAAGCAATGATACCTGAGACATCCTCTCCAACATATCACAAGATGATTAGGACACGAAACCACCAGAGAGTAATTTATAATGAAAGAAATATGCCCACACAATACCATAGTTATACAACTAATGAATACATCCCAAGCAATAAGCTTGACAAGCCCGAATACTCATACAACTGCCATACTCAGGAAACTAAACATTAACATGAGAAATAGGCAACATCAAACCTGTGAAGACCAAATTCATCACATACCAAGCCAACATGAAGGATGCAAGTCACACAATTGCAGTCTCCACACCCTCCTTGCTCCATGCAGAGATACTTACCAAATATGCCATCAACAAGGGAGTTACCATAAGGCAGACAACACCCTCCTCAATGTCACATGCGAAAGAAAAACCACACCTAGCAAGGAGTGTAATGTAGGCTACAACCATGCCCAATATATTTTACAAGAGAAAACAAATACAAGAGGCAGAGATATCTCAGGGGGAAACCTCCAAATACTCAGCCCCTTCAACAACAGCCCTATTAGCCAAGTAGTCTGCAATAACATTTATCTCCTTATAACAATGAGATATAGTAAAGGTAGAAAAACACTTCAACTGTGTAAGGATGCACTCTAACAAGTACTATAGATGCGAAGAGACACATTTCTTAGCAGAGACTGACTAAAAGACCAACATTGAGTCCCCTTCAATGATGATGTCCTTAATTCCTAGAGATATGGCAAGATCCAGGCCAAAAGATAACGCTCAAAATTTAGCAACATTATTAGAGCTGACACCAATATATTTGTCAGTAGCCTTAACAATCTTAGAATTATGATCAAGAATGACTACCCCAACCCCAGCCTTCCTCGGATTACCCTTAGTGGCCCCATAAAAAAATCAACTTGAAGGAGAATTGGGGGGGGGCATCCATTTGGCCCTCCTATGATTGGCAAGCGAGATTAATCCAGTTGTGACCGCTTTATGAGAAGGGATGACTTGAAGTGAACTCCATTTCCATGTAACCCAATTATCCCAGTGAGAAAAGGACCTCAGATGCTCCAAGTTTTTATAGATATAAGAAAGAACCACCTCAGAAATGGAGGATTGAATCTTGTTAATAACCTCCTTAAGTGAAGCAGACTTACGATTAAAAATTATAGAATTCCCCTCCAGCCAGATGCTCCAAATAACTAAAGAAGGTGCCACAATCCAGATAGAGGAATAAAAAGAGGATGAATACAGCAAAGGCCAAGCCTGAAAATGTGATAATAAACTAGGACTAATAGCAGAGGACCAACCAAGCATTCCAAATAACTAGTACCAACATTACCTAGAAAACGGATAATGCAAGAACACATGATCCATGGTTTCCATAAATAAACCAATAAACACGCAAGGAAAAACTACAGTAATCCCAAGCCTATCCAATCTCATCCTGGTGAGGAATCTATCTTAAACTACCAACCAAGCAAAAGAGCCAGCTTTAGGAAGACATGTTGAATGCCAAAAAAGATGAGAAGGCCAATGGAAGGAAGGAGAGGACTAAGACAAGGATTTATATCCCTCCTTTACTGAGTAGGAGCCTGAGACACTTTTAGTCCAAACTAAAGTATCTTCTTTATTTTGAAACACAAGAGATCTATTCTAAAGTTCTACCTCAAAAGCAACTCTAAGCTCATTGTCAATGGGCAAGAAAGAAATAGACTTCCATCAGGATACTGGATAAGGACCTGAATAATCAATGAAAAAATAATCAGTGTAATACCCTAAAATTGGTCATCTAAACCATGGGCCCCTAATCTCGACAACATCACCAAGGTCTTAACCAAGGGTAATTAAATCAATCTTGAGCACATTAATTAATTCTTCAATCATCAAATGTCACATGGCAAGTGAATTACACAATATTAATTAAATATTTATTTAATTAATTAAATCATTTCAAGAATATCTTTTTTGAACAATTATCTTATTTTAATTCATTAAATATCCTTGCATATTTAATTAATTAATAAATTTGTCATTTAATCATGCAAAAAAAGGAATTAATTTATTACAAAACAAGAATTAATCACAAAGCAAGAGTTAAATTGAAAATAGAATAAAAGGATTGAATTGAGAAAGAAATCAAACTTGAGATATTATTTCTTCTTCTAAATTGAGAACTTGAAACCAGAAAAGCAATTAAAAGGAATTATTAATCATTCTCTAAAATTGGAACTTAAAACTTTTGAGAAAAAGAAGTTCAGTTGCATTGAAAAGAATCTTTTCTTGAATAAATCAAAGAATATGCATGGAATTACCTATTTTTATCACAAGTGCATAGAATTAATTAATTCTTATTTCTAATGCAACTTGAAATTCTTATCTAAATGCATTTCGATTAAACTATAATTGGAATCTATCTCAAGGTTAACTAAACCTGATTTTTCAATTATTTCAATTAATTCTAAATTGTGCTTTTTCTTGATCTCTCTTGTGAATTTCTATAAATTCAGCCTTCAACTCTCATCCAAATCACCCCAGAGGTACTTGAGAAATACCCTAGAGATTTATTATTATACACTTTTTCACTCTAGAGTCATTGACTGTATTGTGCTAGCTTTTTGAGATTATTGCATCTTAGTTTAGCTTTTTGCATATTTATTTTATTCATGATTTCTTGAATCCATTATTGCTTGAATTCATTATTGCTTGAATCATTCATCCATCTTGCATCCATATAGCTTAATATCATGCTCATATAGATTAAATCCTTTGTCTTGGTGTAGTCTAGTCACTGGTATTGCTTATACAAATCTGAGAGCAATCTTATACTCGCATCTTTTAGAAGGCAATTAGTCGATTTGTTATGGTTTATTATTTATTGATTATTGATTTACTAACCATACATGTAATGACTTAATTGAAGTTTTGTGCCTGCAGCTATTAGACTTCTTTTCACTTTTTCAGACACACATTTCTAGTGCCCACCATGTGGCAGAAGACTACTTTTTTTCGGCCTCCAAGACTAACTATTTATTTTTATTTTTTTTTGAATTTTTAACTTTTCAAATTTTCGTCTGTGTAGTTTTTGCGAATTGTCGTATGACATTTCCCATATGCCCGAACGACAAACTACAGGTATCGTATGATCTGGTACAGTTTATCATACAATCTGGTAAGAATTGTCATACCATTCTATATTTTCCTGGTTAAAAAGAAAATTTCATTCTTCTGGTTTTTTGTTCAAATTGATTATACTGACGCTGACCCTGGTTGATTATCTGTTAATCTGAGAAATTTACAAAACCTAATCAGTTTTTTGCAGAACACTTGTCGCAGAATATGCTGGTCACACAAAGACAATATGACTATTGATTCGTTGTATTTGCAGGTTGCCTGAGAAGAATCGACCAAACATTGTGTATTTTTTAAATTCATTTTTAGGCACCTAACTTGCTATCTGGTTAAAGAACAAATTTGTATTTCATGTTTTAAGTAAATTTTGAGAGGTAGGAGAGTATGCTCTTGTCTATATAGACAATCAAAAATCTAGACCCTTGCGGCATTTTCTTTAAGTTTGAGATGTGTACATCTTTAGCGGGCCTGCCCTCCTAAGGAGCTAATAACTCTTTAGCCATTACGGTCGATGAGAGGGGAATGACCCAAATGGGAATGGTTAAACGCCAAGTATTCCAACCCACTATAAAATAAATGTGATTTGATGAAAATCAAGTTAACGACAGTGTTCGGGAATAGCTCTCCTCTATACATTTGGGTATATTAAACCTTGGTTTTCAAGGCTGGGAGACCTCTTAATTGAGTTTATACCTCGACGTGCCGAACAGACCCCTTACTAGTTCTAATTCAAATTAGAAGCTACCTGGTTCACCTCCGAAAGGGGGGATAATCTTTGTGCAAGAGAGATTGTAACTCTCCCAAGATACTTGTCATTTCGTGCCCCCATTAGTGTTTGGAGCTGGCTAATATTACATTGAGAATCCATTGCATGAGACTCAGTGGCTGTATTCTGATTAGCTATTGGGTGTGTACCTAAGTCTACAGGCAAAGGTTTTCTTCTCTCACCAATTTTCATAGGGTTTGCATGCTGTGATTGGAGTTATTATTCATATTATGTGTTTTCTGTGTTTTCATCCATGAAACTGAAACTGAAATACCAAAACTGGAGAAAACAAGAAACAACTTAGTGATCAAAAAATCTGTCCAAAACTAGTCTATCCTAAGTCAAAACTCTGTCTGTGTCCAAAACTAGTCTATCCCAGTCGAAACTCTATCCAAAACTAGTCTATCCTAGTCAAAACTCTATCTATGTCACAAACTAGTATACCTTAGCTGTCAGAAACTCAGTCCACCTCTAAACTGCTCATCGTCAACCAGCGATCAAAACTCAATCCATCTCAAATCTAGTCATACTCATTCATTGAAAACTTAGAATTTTGCCCCTGTCCATTAAACAGTCGTACGAGTCTTCTTATTTATTGTCCTGGTTCATATTTGGTGTCATACGATTTTCTATCAGTCCTAACAGTCTGTCATTTCATCTTCAATCCCATGTCATACGAATCCTCATTGTCTATCGTCCACTTCTGAGAATTATCGTCTGAGCTTTACTCCTGTGTCATACGATAAAACATTATATTGAACAGTTTGTCATTCTAGACATACCCATCTATCGTACAATACTAGGCAGCAACTTGTATGAAACACTGTTGTTGTCATCATGAAACTATTGAATTGTCATCTGGTCCTGCGAAACTTGTCCTACGAATCTCTGATTTTATCAGTCCAGAACAGTCAAACTTTCCTAAAACAATCTACAATGAGCATAAAACTGGTTATCATCATCCTGAGCATAAATAGATCAAAACAGTTTACCTCTACCATTTGTGTTGCATGATTTTGTCGATCATCTTTCAGCTAGTTCAATCAACTACATATCAAACCTAAGTCACTTACATAATGTCTTATATAGGATAGATCTTTCCTGAAACCCGACTAAGTCTTAGTCACTTTCCTCATATCAACTTAGATAAACATCTTATATAGGATAGATCGTTCTTGAAACCAGACTAAATCTTAGTTGCTTCTCTTAAACAATACGTTAACCAAACAACTAGCTCTGAATTTGATCTTGACTTCTGCATCACAAACAACTTTAGGTCACACCAATCAATAAAAATGCCTATTCAAACTAGGAGTTCTCATAAGAAAGATGCCAAAGGAAAAGGGAAACCCTTTTCATATAAAGATAATTCATTTTACGAAGAGGATCCCCTAACTGATAAACCTTCATCATCAGAGATACCAGTTTATGATGAACCTTTATCTCCCACTATACCTAGAACAAAACAAAATGACAAAGACAACCTCAGTATTCATGAAACTAATAATGATTCCTCATCAAGTAAAGCTGAAGATTCTGAACCTCCAGAAAAAGATATTCATAAATGTCAAAAGGATAAAGATTTTTGAAAAACTATGAAGGCTATCATGGCTAGACAAAAAGAAGACTATTTTCTAGAACTAACAAAACAAGGTGCCAAACTTCCTACTGGATATGACGTTCAGACTCTTGTCACTAAAAAGGAAGAATCACCTATAATAATGGTCCATAGACAAGTACAAGCTTTACGGACTGAGATCACGGAACTGAAAAACAAGGATAAATACCCAAAACAATATTCTCTGGAGACAATATGTTCATTTCCATTTGACAAAAACCTATACATGCCTCCATTCCCTTCACGAGTTGAGATTCCAAAATTTGACAAATATGATGGTACCTCAAATCCTTAAGATCATGTCAGAGAATTTTGTGCTTCCTGCATGGAGCTCATGCACGATCAAACATATCTCATGCACCTTTTTCTAAGGAGTTTGGGAGGACAAGCTATGGAATGGTTCTCAAGTCTACCTAAGGGGATAAAAACTTTTGAAGAACTAATCCAATTGTTTTTACAATAATACTCCTACAACATTCGACATCTTGTTACTATGATCGAACTTCGCAATACCAAAAATAAAATAGGGGAGCCTTTTCTCACTTTCCTCCAACATTGGAGAAATATTTTCTCTAGGCATTCACGGCCTATCCCAGATTCTGAGAAAATGGATATATTCGTAAACAATCTAATCCTTGAATTGAAATATAGTATCCAAATGCAAGTGCATCCAACATTTTAAAAAATGGTAGATAATGCTATCCAAATGGAAGATGTGCTTATAAAGAAAGGAGATATCTTGCCTTGGAAAGAAACATAACCAGGATCTAGCTCTAAAGAGAAGAACAAGTATTGGAAGTATGGAAAAGACAAAAATAAGAATGTTGTTAATGACGGAGTAGTAGAAACTCTTAAAATCAACTCAAAGCCCATGATATTGAACTTGGCTAGTGGCACACAAGCACTCAAAGCAACTGAAACCGCAGTAGAAAATCCTTCGAAGAAAGCAAAAGAGTGGTTCAAAGAGAAACCTTGGCTTTCAAAACCTAGAGGCGAATTCATTCCTCTGGAAGAATCATACGAATCTGCTTTCAAAACTCTATTGCCAAACAACCTGATAACATTAGCAGATAATTCTAGGTCATATGATCTGGAAGTCAAACCAAAATGGTGGAGAGAAAATGAATACTACGACTACCATCGGAATAAAGGTCATAACACAAACAACTACATGAAGCTCAAGCATGAGATTCAAGATCTCATAGACGCTAGTAAAATTATTGTTGGGAATCACCTGACAAATGTTGATCATAAATCTTTTAAAGACCCCTTACCTGTTTACGAACAAGGTGATTCCTCAAAGACCAAAGGAGGTGCCAAAGTAAATTATACTTATACCAACAATGACAACGTCATCAACATGATTGAGCCTTCCCAATCTGAATATTGCAATATGATCATAATGCAAGATAAACAAAATGAATCATGATATGCAAAGGCTATGACCCATCTCAAAAGAAAGTAACTCTCCAAGGAGCTAGTTCTTCAACTTCTGCTCAAACAACGTCAAACCTACCAACCTCGTCAAACAAACAAAAAGAATCAACATTTGATATATTTAAAAGGCTAACTTCATCATCATCCTCTGGATATAGCATTGTTAAATAGTTGAAAAAGACAAACGCTCAAATTTCCATCTTTGAATTACTAAAAATCTCTTCTGCTCACAATGAAATCTTGGACAACGCCTTGCTCACCACTAATGTTCCAAAAGATTTAGATATTGATCGATTTCAATCTATGGTGGGTCATATGACTTCACCTCACTATCTGACCTTCTCTGAAGAAGATGACAACTCACTAAATCATCCACATAACTAGCCATTGCACATTGAAGCCATGATCCATAAACACAGAGTCAAACATGTTTTGATAGATGGAGGCGCGAGGTTGAATATCTGTACTTACAGTCTGCTTACACAACTAGGATTTTCTGAAAATGTCATTGATCCGGTCAAGAAAATAACAATTAAAGCCTATGATGAAGAGGAAAGGACCTCTAAAGGTCTGGTATCATTACCAATCAGGGTGCGACCTGTAGAAAGAGATGTCATTTTCCAGGTACTTGATCTTCCTCTATCATACAATATCTTATCGAGCAGGCCATGGATTCATGAAATGAAGGCATTTCCATCTACATACCATCAATGCTTAAAATTTCCTTATAATGGAGTTGAGGTCAGTATTCCTGCTGATACAAATGTCCCCTGTAATGCATTGACAAAAGGTGTTGATAGCTTTGTGCCTCATAATAGAGCAGCCTCTAGAAATGAAAGTTCAAAAGCCCTGATGAAAGACTTGGAAAAGAAATTAAAAATTACCAATACTAGCATGGATGGATATAATATAGAACTAGTACTTTCATTAGTCTCTCTTCCTCCATCGCCGAAACAATTGGGCAAACCATTAGAGGCTATGAAAACACAGACTTCAACTCCGAATATCATATATGATGGTCTTTTTGTACAATCTTCTACTTCCTTGGCAGATGAAATAGAAGAGGATGATGTTCTAAAATGGCTTTTTAAGGAAGATAGTGAAAACAAAGAAGTACGACATTGTGAGATTTCCTCAACACAATATGGTCCTAGCTACAAAATGATCCAACGCATGGGATATTCAGGCACTAGTCCCTTGGGAAAACATCAAGAGGGTATTACTGAACCAATTCAGCTGCAAACAAAATCTACAAATAATAAGGTTGGACTAGGATACAATCCAAAAAAGGCATCAGACCAAAAATAGGCTTCTAAGTCTAAATGGAAGAAAAGGATACCGCCGTCAACATCATAGGAATTCGATGCTCAACAAACAAAAAAAGAGTGTAGAAAAGAATAAGAGGAACTACCAATAAAGAGAGAAGAAATAGTCAACACTCAAGTACCAATGGTATTAGCTACAACACTATAGGGAGTTGAAGTTCTAGAAGATATGAGAGACGAAGTAGAAAGAATCAAAGAATTGTTTGCACCACTGAAAGTTCCAGTCACATACACTGGTAGGCAGCAAGTAGATGATTCAAAGACTGACTCAAATGAGTAT
Source organism: Cryptomeria japonica (assembly GCF_030272615.1). NCBI lineage: Eukaryota > Viridiplantae > Streptophyta > Pinopsida > Cupressales > Cupressaceae > Cryptomeria > Cryptomeria japonica. The sequence continues at coordinate 128,565,278 of NC_081415.1, read as the reverse complement.
GAATGGGGTCCAAACCACCTCTCAGATACATCCAATACATAAACTCCAAAAGAGTCTAGTGGTATCACAGATGATACTCAAGAGCTGATGCGCTTAAAGCTAGAAAAGGAAATACAAGAAATCAAACTAAAAAGACAAGCAAACTATGAACAAGGGTTGGAGGAAGGAAGAATACTAGAAATTTTTTAATCTATTATATACCCCTCTAAAAAGATAGAAAAAATCAAGTATGGGATTACACAAGAAGAATTGGAAGCTACAGAAGTAGAACTGGTCATCAGTCCAAAGGAAGTTAAATGGATTAGAAGACAAGGAGTCACAGAACCATCAAGATCATGTCAACAGGTGTGTCAGATACAAATGCTAAATGAGCCAAATCTTGAAGAAACTTGTAGCATTAAAGATGTTGGTTTTGATACCATATATACATTCACTCAACCACTTGAAGAAGACTCAGAAACTTCATCCAATGACTCTAAGGACTCTAACAATAGTCCTGTTTATGACAATATCTACTCAGCATCAAACTTTGAATCCTCTGATATAAATGGCGAGAATTTGTCTACTGATCTTGTTACTGTCCAACCTCGATATGAAGTGCAGCCTGGCATAGAGAACGATGCTACAAGTAGGTCTATTGGATTAGGTCAACTAAATATTAACGTGCACTTTAATAATCATGTTTCGACTTTTCCTAGTCTCGAGACATTTACGCAAGGTATCCTTCTGGAACTCGACTTTTCGATCTGCAGTTGTGATAACAATACTGTGAACTCCCTTGAACCTATCCACACTCTATCCTTGGTACATCCTGAATTAATTGACTATAGTCTACAAGACCAACCCATGAATGTACCTACTTTTGCCAATGACTACACACTATCCTATTAACTAAACGCAGTTGAACCCATGTACTCTTCCACCAGCGAACAGAGTGAAAACATGACTGAAACAGATATCAAGTATCTTAGTCACAAAAATAAGAAAAATAAAAATAAAAGATCTGATGGTGAAAATCACATTGTGGTGGTATCAGAATCTAAAAAAGAGAAAATAAAGGATGTACCTAAGGGTGAAAACCTCTCTTAAGCGTCGAAAGGTGAGATACTTGATATACTGCCAAGTCACTTCTAGGAGATGTCTTCTATATTGATTGAGACAACTCAACCAGTGAAGAATGGGAGTCAAGAGACACCACACATCATTCATGTAGCTCAATCATTATTAGCGAAAGAATTGAAAGATCTCACTCATCTCTTTTCAGAAAAGAAGATCAATTTTGCATGGACATACTCTGATATGCCAGGCCTGGATATCACACTAGGAGTTAGACCAGTCAAGCAAAAAATTTGTAAGATGCACCCTCATGTGGCACTACTAGTCAAAGCTGAGCTAGAAAAACTGCTAAAAGCTAGATTTATTAGAGCTATAGACTATGTGGAATGGATTTCAAACATAGTACCTATGTCAAAGACAAACAAATCTATTAGGGTTTGCACAGACTTCAGAGATCTCAACAAAGCTTATCTGAAGGATGACTTTCCATTGCCAAACATTGATATGATAGTCAACATGACTGCTGGGTATGAGATTTACTCACTAATGGATGGATTCTTTAGTTATAATCAGATTAAAATAGCTCCTGGAGATCAAGAAAAGATAGCTTTCACCTGTGCATGGGGAACCTTTTGCTGGAATGTCATGCCATTCGAGTTGAAGAATGCAGGAGCAACTTACCAAAGAGTGGTAATTACTATCTTTCATGACACGATGCATAAGAATCTAGAAGATTATGTTGATGACACTTTATTAAAGACTATGAAGAGATCCATGCATATTCAACAGCTAGGCCCTATACTAGATAGAATGGAAAAATTCAAACTCTAGTTAAATCCAAAAAAGTGTGCATTTGGAGTGACATCTGGTAAACTACTTCGCTACATCATTTCAAAGAAGGGAATCGAGGTTGATCCTGAGAAGGACCAAGCTATAATGGAAATGTCACCTCTTAAGAACATAAGTCAAATGAGAAGTTTACAGGGACGTCTCCAATCAATCAGACACTTCATTTCTTAGCTGGCAGACAAAGCTCAACCTTTCACAAAAGTATTGAGGAAAGGAGTAATATGCAATTGGGATCAAGAATGTGAATAGCACCTTCAGCAGATCAAAGAGTACCTATCCAATCCACCAATACTGATGCCACCAATTCAGGGAAAACCATTGATCTTATACATATTAGCCACTAATTCATCATTGGGGGCACTTCTGGCACAACACATGAAAATAAAAAAGAGAGAGCTATATATTACATCAGCAAAACATTGGTGTCTTATGAAATGAACTACACTATAATAGAAAAAGCATGCTTGGCATTGGTCTTTGCATCACAAAAATTGAGACACTACATGTTGGCACATTCCATCAAGCTAGTAGTTAAGATTGATCCGCTCAAGTATCTTCTCAACAAATCAACACTCACTAGAAGATTGGGAAAATGGGTCATGGTTCTTACAAAGTTTGATATTGAATATATGGAACACAAAGCCATCAAGGGACAGGTTATTATAGATCAACTTGTTGAAGTTCCACTTGAAGACACTCAACCGCTACATATAGAGTTTCAAGATGAATCAATAATGCACCTTACTCAACAATCCTAGAAGATGTTCTTTGATGGGTCTTTCACTCAAAATTGTTTTGGTGCTGGAATAATTTTTATTACTCCTCAAAAGTATTTAATCCTGAAGGCTTATAAGATTATTTTCCCTTGTACAAACAACATTGTAGAGTATGAAGCTCTGGTAAATGAGATCAAGCTAGCTATCGAATGGAAGGTTGTTGAATTACACATCTATGGAGATTCTTAGCTAATCATCAATCAAATAAATGATACATATCAGACTCAAGATGAGAAACTGATGCCTTATAAGAGAATAGTTGATGATCTCAAGAAGTATTTTGCTTTTGTATCATTCTAGCAGATTCCCAGATCAGCAAATAGAGCAACAGATGTTGTGGCCACCTTGGCATCTATACTAGAGTTACAAGAGTCTAATTTTCACTTTGAATTGCTGGTGGAAGAGTTATATTACCTTGCCTATGATTCTCCTGAGTCCTAGATAGTCTGTTCTATTATTGGATATGACTCATCCCACTACAGCCACATCTACTCTTATCCATGTGACCAAATTATCCCAGAAAATCTTACCTGTAATGAGAAAAGGAACCTAACACAAAATGATTCACAATACGTCATCATTGCTAGTGATTTGTTTAGGTGAGGTTTGTACGGTACATTGCTTAGGTGTCTAGAAACTGAAGAGTCTAAACATGCATTATCGAAAGTCCATGAAGGTATTTGTGGATCTCATTCCAATGGTCTTACTTTAGCTTGGAAACTACTAAGGGCTGGCTACTACTGGCCAAACATGGAGAAGGATGCTATAAAGTTTTCTAAAACTTGTGAGAAGTGTCAGCTACATGGAAATCTCATACATGATCCAGCAAAGGATCTCATACCCTTCATCACACATTGGCCTTTTTAGCAATGAGCCTTTGATCTCATTGGTAAAATCTATCCTGCATCATCCAATGGACACAAGTTTATCATAACTGCCACTGAGTAATTCACTAAGTGGTTAGAAGTAGTTTCGTCATCAAAGCAATCAGTAAACAAGTAGCTCTGTTCATTCTAAACCATATCATTTGCAGGTATGGGATACCTTCGTCCATCATGACTGACAATGGAGGATAATTCAAGAATAGAGATCTGGACGAGCTCTATGAGAAATTCAAAATTAAACAACATTGGACATTTGTATATTAATCTCAAAGTAATGGACAAGTTGAGGCATCTAACAAAAACCTGTTGACTATGTTACACAAAACAATAAACAAATCTGGGAAGGATTGGCATCTACAACTCAATCCTGTATTATGGGCTTATAGAACAAGTATCAGAACACCTACTAGGGCTACACCTTTCTCTTTGGTGTATAGGTCTGAAGCAGTATTACCTATTGAAGTAGATATACCATC